>NW_022900950.1:58029603-58050808 GCF_012274545.1 Fukomys damarensis | reverse complement strand
ATATATATACATGCACACACAGGGGAATATAATTCAGTCATAAAAAGGATGAAACACTGCCTTTGCAGAAGCCTGCAGGAAGATATTGCCTTAGGTAAAATAAGCCAGGCAGAAAAAGGCAACTTTGCCAGACTTTTCAATCATGTGAGTGTTGAGAGTTAAGCTAGAGGTCTCATGCTTGCCTAGTCTCCAAGGGTCCTGAGTATATACATGCACACACAGGGGAATATAATTCAGTCATAAAAAGGATGAAACACTGCCTTTGCAGAAGCCTGCAGGAAGATATTGCCTTAGGTAAAATAAGCCAGGCAGAAAAAGGCAACTTTGCCAGACTTTTCAATCATGTGAGTGTTGAGAGTTAAGCTAGAGGTCTCATGCTTGCCTAGTCTCCAAGGGTCCTGAGTTCACTGAAAAAAGAAGAGCATTCAACCATGCAGACAGTTTGCAAATATTTTAGGGTTTGTTTTTGTTATTTTGTCTTCCAAGAGAAAGATTCCTACAAAGTAAAATCTATTTATATTTTCAGGTTGCATATTCCACATTTTTTATACCACATGAATATGCCCAATGACTATGTGTTTGTGCATGTGTATTATTTGGGATAAATTTAAATTAAAACTCATAGCAAATGGTGAAAGATGATTATACTTAGATTTTGAAAGAACAAATTTAATCTTCAATAAAAATACTCATATTTTCTTGTAAATATTTTTAGAGTGTTTCAGGAAGGGCTAAAGTGATTAAGAGAAAACAAGCTCTTTTGCAGCATCATTGTCTTTCTTTTCCAAGCAATCATTGAGTTATATATTTCTGAATCAGAATAACTTAGTTTATGTTTTTCACATGACAGCCTACACTCATTTAAACTCAAAGCTATGAGAATGTACTCAGACCTGATTAAATATAACAATGTTTTAAATATATAAATCTAATTTGGTATAATAATTAATTTGGATATAGATAAAGATCAATATCTGAATTGAGATAATGGGCTCTAAAAAAGAAAAACAATCTAACAATTTCCATTCATTTTTGTTTTCATTATATTTTAACATTATTGGTTAAATTTTCTAAGAAGATGTGCCTAAAACATTGGTTCAATTGTTTGATAAAGCAGTAGTATAATATCATGCTTGATGTACTAAAAATTGACTGAATAGAAAGTAATTTCACTAATGTAAAAATACATTAAACATTAATATATCACTAAGTAAATATGTATAAATTTGCAAACTCATGACAAAAATGATGATGACAAAATGAAATTTTCAAAGATTCTAGTATGAGATAAATTCTTATGCTAATACTGTAAATTGAAATAAGAATATATTTTAGAAAGCACATAGATAAGCATATAAAACTGATGATGCTAATTAGTTCTGAATGTATTTTTACTGATGAATATTCTTTATGAAAAAAGTGTGGATATTGTTTTATCATATTTTCTCAGGCAAAATTAACCTTTAATGAGATACAATATTTGTCATTTTCCTTAGGAAAAATATATATGCTGTTCAAGAAATTATTTGGCTTTTATGTAAAATAAAAGTAATATCACAGGAATTTCTAAGACTATGTTCCACTTTTTACTACAAATTACACTATTTTATTCTTTTTGTAATTACTAATCTTTTCTATAATATCTAGAGTCTGTAATACCAAAATAAATATCTTATAAGAAGGCTGAAAATAACGTTCTTACTCTTAAATCATTTTAAATGAAGAACACAATTATTTTTTTAAATTGAGTTTATTGGTACATTTTAGGTATATAATAGTTATATTCATTATTGGGATCTTGTACCTTTACATGATAGGTCTTGGTTTACATTTTTCCCCTTGTCTCTGCATATTATTAAAAAGCATATTATCAGAAAAAATACTTTCAAAATTTTGCGCATATAAACTTGCTTGAGCACAGGTATATCAATTTTAGTATTTCTCTAAACGGAAGTTTATGGAAGTAAAGCTCAATAAAGTTTTAATTCTCATCTTCACTTTATGTATAAATACACAAATGTTAAAATTGAAAAAGTTTTTTTCAGCATTCAAAAATAAGATACTGAATTTTTATTTACCTTTGAGCTTTTGGTGAAGCGAGTTTAAGAATGTTAAAATATATCAGAAACATTATTGTATATCAGATTATTATTATTTTCTTACCAGCAAATAGTAGCTTTATGATACATATATATAAGACATTACCATTTTAGACTACACAATATGAATTTAGGGTATTTACAATGAAGGAAGATACAGCTTATGCTTATTTTATTCTGAGATAGTCACATTGGAAACAATGGAATAAATGTGTATTATTACCTTTTAGTATGATAATAAATATATCCAGAGAAGATAAGTTCATATTTTCAGTTCATATTTTACCTTAGAATGTCTTCACGATCTTTGGTATTAAATCCTTTTAAATATAAATGCACACTTCTATAATTCAATAAAAGTCTGAAGTTTTTCCTACTAGTAAATTAATATACTGACCTTTTAGTCCAAGTCTAAAGTTTCAAAAAGATTTGTCAAAATACCCTAACTATAGAAATACTGCATAATAATACTTTCTGTGACTTCACACGGTGGGGTGGCTGTCATATTTTCAAACTTTGGGCTTTCAATCTGAAAACAAGTGTATGTTCTTTCCTTCTTCTTCCCCCATTCTAGCTGAGAAGCTCTGATTGTGATGGCTGCGTTGTACTTCTTAGAATAATGGGGGAGAAGTTGCTTAATCAGTGAGATTGAAAAGAAAGTCTGAATAAATGTGGTCACTTCTTTGAAATAATATTTTATAACAAACTACACACAAATTCATCAGGTTAAAACCAACAGCTACTTTTTATACGTTTTAAAAATTTAATGCCTTTGTGACTCAGCGAGTGAATAGATGTGCTGGTCAATTTTCTTTGCTGTGATTTTCACTATGTTCAATACGCAATGATCTACAGATAGCTGGACCTGTATGGAGAATGCGTCGACACCTATGACTGAATAGAAAAGCTGGATTCAACTTTCATCCTGTGTTGTTTCAACATTTCTCCATACATTGTTATAAGGAGGTAGCTGGTCCTCTTACACAGAACTTTAAGTTCTAGGGCCGAGTATATCTTGACACAGAATATAACACCTGTTAAGCTGTAAAGAAAAGAGTCTGCCATATTCTGCCATATTCTGTTGGTCAAAACAATCAAAGAAAAAGGAAACAAATGTTAAAAAGCCAGTTTTGACTGAAAGGAAATAAATAGGGCATGTCACTTGATAGGAAGTATATCAAAGAATTTCTTGTCATTTTTAATATAGTACAGTCTCTGTCTCCTAAGAACATCTATCCTCATTCTGCATGAATCTGACATTTGTGTTACATGGAAATTTTCTGTTTTAAGCAGAATCATGTAATGTGACTTTTATGATGAATAGTTTGGTTTGGGGATCCTCTGATACAGTATGCTTAAATATAACTAAATTAATTTCAAATTAAAAGATAATACTATCTTGATTGAATACTGTTTTTGTGCTTTTCTAATTCACCTAGGGATCGTTCATTTTATAAACTGTTTTTGTTGTAAGAAAAAAAAATCTGGGTGTGATGGAAAACACCAAATTCAAGCCTAGCATGGGAAATTCAGTGATATAGACTCTGACTAAAAATAAAAATACAAAAAAGGATGAAGAATGTAGCTTAGGGTGGATGCTCTGGGTTCATCCTGGTACCACAAAACAAAACAATCTGTTGTATTTTTCTTCAAAATTATATTTTATATACAACTTTTCAGCTTTTCATAGTCTGGGCTTTTACTGCATCTGCATTGAACAGTGATAGAAGAGCATATTGTCTTCAATTTTATCATAACAACACCTCACTATTAATATTTTTCCAATGTTATTAATGATATTCTTGAAATGATTCCTAAATACTTAATTCAACCTATAAAATCTTTAATGTTTATCACACTACCTAAGGTACTTGATGGCAATGAATCTTAAATGAACTTTTCCCAAAGGGTCAATAGCTGACATTTTTATTTCTTTTCTGCTCTGCTTAACCTCATGTTTCTTTTTGATGAAATATGAAACTTATGAAACATTTTGTGTAGGTAAGTTGTCAAGACTTACAGGAGTGTCTTTTCTATAGTGGAGGGAGATCTTTTTGTATTCACAGAACATCTTGAGATACGAAATGGTGATTTTAAAGACTTTGTTCCATTTCTGTGGTGAGAATAAAGAATTGAGGTATTATGATGGTGTAGAAGTGGTTTATTTGATGTGATTTGAAGAAAAAGTAATAACTGAATAATACATTGTTTTTTGGGGCAAAAGGTTCAAAACAGAAGGGAGTACAGGCTTTTTGAAGCACTTCAGAAAAGAAGACATCTATTTGATTGCTTGACATTCCTAAAGAACATATGCATATAATTTAAATCTAGTACATGAGCATCTATTTTTGTGATAGACATTTTCCAAGAGATCAGAAGTTTGACATTTAAAAAAATAAAAGCTAGTATATTTTAATAAAAAGTTTCCTTTTTTCAGTGTGAACAGAAATTTTAAGCTATTTTTTGATAAATTAGCCTTAGAACTAGTGAAGAAATGTAGGCATTCACTTACAGTCAAGCTAAAATTTGAAAAAATAATAGTAATGCAACAGCAACTGTCTTTAGTGCTTAAAGAGCATTTATATTTTCAGAGTCTTCCATCCAGGGACAAATGTACATATGTGAAAACTGAATTACATTATTCAGGTGATAGGTTTATGTGTAAAATTTATTTAAAAGTGATAATTCTAGAGAAACAATGCTAAAGATGAAACAATGATGTACAAAATACAAAGTAAAGTCAGAAGTGTTTGGGTATAAAGAACAAGCCATTAGTATCAGTGACCTAAGAGTTGACTTTTGTTTTACAAATTGTGTCACTATAATGGTCATTGTAAATAAATTCTTTCTGAGAGAAAAGTTCCTATCAGGATTAGTTAGTATAGTTTTTGTTTGTTTGTTTATTTGTTTGTTTTACTGAGTATTATACTTGTTTTTGCTGAGTACTTTTTGGTTGTAATTGCTCATATATGAGGCAGAAACCGATGGTAAAGATGGTAAAGAATCTTAAAAAAGCACATTGTTAATTGTGGAGAATTTTATACAATAAACCAATATTTTAACACCCTTTCAAATTCAAAAATTGCGTAGCATTTTTAAAAACTATATTTTAATACATTAATGTAAAAAATGTGAGTGCAGATAATAGAAAAATAAACCATCATGAACACAGAATCTAAATCTATCAGTTACTGCTTTTGTACTTTTTCTTTCTTTTTTAAATAGGAATACTTTAAAGCAACTCTAATCTGCCAGGATATTTTATCTCTACTTCAATTTTAAACTTGCAAAATAAATTTTCTTGCAAAATAAATTTTCTTGCAAAATCGCAACGCCATATGTAAATAAATTCAGAATAATTCATCCACATCTTATCATTAGTCCCTTTATTCAAATTTCTGTAAAAGTTATCTAAAATGTCTTTTTGTAGTGTCTTTGTTTTGATGATAACCTAAACAAAGGCTAGATATTTCATGGCTCCTATCACATAGAACTGTTTGAGAATGGTCCATGTATTAGCACATATTTGAACTTCACATTTTTGAAGCTATTGTTCTTTAAAGACTATTTTATTTTCTTCATCCATCTACATTCTGGGTTTCCACGGCTATTTATTTAAATAATATTTATATGAGCACTAGTGTTTAAACTTTTGATGAACAGATATTTTCAATTCTATTAGGAATATAACTAAAATATTGAATACTTACTAAGTATGTGTTTTATGTTTTTAGGGACTAAAGAGCTGTTTTCCAAACTGACTGATACATTCTGCATTCACAACTCCAATGCAAAATGGTTCCAAATTCTTCTCATTCTTGCTAGCATTTTCTCTCTTAGTAAATATGAAATAGTATGTTTTGATTTGCATTTCCTTAATGAGCATATTTTCATGTACTATTGCTCTCATGTAAATACTTTTTGGAGAAGTGTATACATTTGTGTCCATTTTTAAATTGTTAACTGCCCTTTTATTTTAAATTATAAATTAACATTTCCTTTATTTATTTATATATAAGTACATATCTTTAAATTTTTTTCATTCTTTGTTTTTACTTTTTGGATATAGTTCAATAGAGTACTTTGAAATATAGAATTTTGAAATCATTTAAAAAAGCACTTTTTTGCTTTGTTGCTTGTACTTTTGCTGTGATCTAATGCAAATTCACAGAATTATGATTATTTCTTCTAAAATATTGTTTTAATTACTATAATCTCATTTCAAGTTTTGAAATTAAAAGTGTAAATTTTATAACTTGTTTTGTTTCTTGTGTATGGATAGTTACTTTATCAAAGTTTTTCTTTCAGTGGTACTCTGGTTTTTTTTCTTTTTATTATTATTTATCCAAAAATAATTTTTTATCTCTGATTTATTGATAATTGGGGTATCTGTTCAATATTTGTTTATTTCTCAGTTTTCCAATCAGCCTTTGTTCTTACTTTTTAAATTTTTAATCATGGGGAAAGAAGATTATTCATAAGTTTTTAATTTCTTCACATTTATTTTAGTGAGCAATGATAGAACCTCCGGAAAACCTTGTTGGCTATGATACTGCCATTGTGCAAAGCTTCTTCACATTTATTAAGAGTTGGTTCTTGGCTCAATAGGTGAAGCCTGACACTGTATTTTTGTGTTTAAGGGTAAAGTTTTCTAAGTGTGTTCATTAGATTTTATTGGTTCATATAGAATTTTCATCAAATGTTTATGTGTTGCAAAAAACAGTTTTGTTTTGTTTTGTTTTTTGGTACTTGGTTTGTTTGTTCTTTTGTTTTTTGAGACATGGTCTCACTATTCAGTTGAGACTGACCTGAAACTCGCTATGTAGCCCAGGCTGGTCTTGAGCTCACAATGATCCTCCTGCCTCAGCCTCTTAATTGGTGGAATCACAGGTATGCGCCCCCAAGCCTGGCGTTTTTTGGTACTTGGGATTGAACCTTGCTCTTGCAAGGCAGGCATCAGAACCACTGAGCTAATTCTGTGGCCCACAAAAAAGCATTTAAAAATGAATATTAAGTAATATTTACTCTATTCCCAATGTCATTCTAATATCACCACTACGTTGTAACACAACATCTATCTCTAGATAGCTTTGCAGGTTGTGAACATCTTAATGATGAGTTAAACAATGTATCATAAATGTGGCACTTCTTTTCATTTATATAGGTCTTAATTTCATCCAGCAATGTTTTATAGTTTGCTGTGTACAATTCTTTTAACTACTCAATTAGATTTAAATATTTGTTAGTTTTGTGCAGTCTATAAAATTGTTTTCTTAGTTTCTTTTCATATTATCCATAGCTGCTTAGAAACATAAGTGATTTTAGTGTTTGATGTTATATCTTGCTAATGTGCTGAATCCAATTATAAGATCAAGCAATTCTATGGTTGGTATTATTTGAGATTTTTTTAAGTATTTAAGACTGTGGTGTATGTGATTCCCAAGTGCTGTAATTATAGGCATTTGTCACCAGGGACAACTCATTCTTTCATTTTTAACCTATTTTTATCTTTGGACCTAAAGTGTGGTGCTTGTGGACAGAGTAAAGTGCATTACTTTTTGAAAAAACATATGTTTTTTTTATTGTGAGTACTTACATATATGACTCAAGATACAATTGCATAGGAAACAAAGTAGAATAATAATAAAGAAATGATATGAGCTTTACTGTTTTTATACTTTTTTATATTTTCTTATCCAGTTACTTTTCCTTGCACTTGTGAGGCAGGCCACTGAACTGCTGAGCTAAATTCCAGGCTCTTATGCAGTTACTTTTACAAGCTTCCCTTTTTCATTATTTGGTATCATTATTTGGTTATTTCCTTTCAACATGAAGAATTTATTTTAGTATTTTGTGTATGTAAGGTCCACTATGAGTCATTCTATATTTTGCCTATTCGAAAATGGCTTAATTTACTCACTGTTTTTAAGTGAGGAGTTTTTACCGGTATAAAATTTAAGGAATGTATATATATATATATTTTTTTCTTTTCTGAGACTTTATTTTCATTTATTTATTTGGTTTGTTTCTGGGGATTGAACCTTGTGCTTCATATACACTAGGCGAGAACTCTATCACTGCGATACATGTCCATCAATGTTTCAGGGCTTCAAATATCTCACATGCCCTCTGTTCTACTCCCCGTTGTCTCTAATGAGAAATCAACGTTAGTCTTATTGAGCTCTTATATATGACAGGTCAATTTCTTCATGCTGAGTTTAACATCTTTCATGATCAATTTTTTTAAAGTAATATTTCTTCATGAATCTCTGAGTTTACTGTATTTAGAGTTTACTTAAATACTTGATTATTTAGATCTATATATTTTAATATTTAATCAAATTTACAAAGTTTGGGGGTGATATTTCTTAAAGTAGTCCTTTTGTCTCCTCTCTTACTTGTCTCCTGGAATGAATAAAACGCATATGCCTCTCTTTTTCTGATCTGATCCTCAAATTGATAATTTAGGATGCTTTGTCTTCTAGTACATTAGTAATTTCCTGTGGCTTCTGTTGGAACACAAATTTGAAACTTTCTTGTCAGTAATTTTATTTTGCACCTTCAGAATTTTTATTTGCTATATCCATGAATATTTTTCTTTCCCTGGAGCTATGATATCTCTGAGATCTTGCGTATACTAAAGATAGCTTAAATTTCTTTATGAACATTATCCAGATTTTCTGTTGATAAAGACTTGAGTGACCAAATTTTTTTTTACCTTTTCTAAATTATTCTTTATATACTGCATTTCTTACGTAGGATAACTGCAGTTTCTGTTATGCCCTTATGATAGTTCTGCCGTTATTTCAGTGACCTGACAAAGATTATATCCTGTGTTATAGACTAGATCTGGCAGAGGTACACCTTTAATAAGTAGAACTGGTTCCTAAACTCTGCTTCAGTTTTAACTTAACTAATTAGCCTACAATTATGAGAAGGCAGCCGAGCTTAATTTCAGATCTCCTCTGTGTACATATTTCACCCAAAGACATGCACATTCTACTCTGGAGTTTCTGGTACGTGCAGTAGCCCTCCTGTTTCATTATCCCCTGTAGACTCCTCTTTCTCATCTCCTCCACTGCAGATTTTCCACTATGTTTTATGATTTCTTCATCTATTTTCTACTAGTCCAGATAGCCATTAGTAGTAGATATCTTAAATATTTTAAGTGAAACTGTGCATTGCAGGTCTATATCAAGTTGCTACTGCACATGTTCATCTTTTCTATTTCAAAAAATACTTTCCAAATTTTGTATTTTGTTGAATCTGTAGATTTTCCATGCTATATTTTATCATAAAATATAAACTCTTCCAATTCTTAGAACTGCAACCTATCTCCTTTTGTTTAGTTAATTTCTTCCAATTAAAAAATAATAATTATTATGCGAGTTTTGCAAATCTTTTGTTAATTTTAATGCTGCTTATTTTATACTTCAGAATACTATTCTAAATGAAAGTTTACTAAATAACATCTTCAGTTGTTCATTGTAAAGATATCCAATGCACAAATTGGCAACTATTGTACTCATAGACAGCAACTTTGATGAATTTATCTCTCTGTAAAAGATGGAGAAAAGGGTGGGCAGGTAGTTAAGGCAGTTATCTTGAGCCACAAAGTCCCAGAATGAGATAATTTGAACTAGATAATTCCTAAGAAAGCAAGTTTTCTCTGTCAGAAGAATGCACAGAGAGGAGTAAATTTTCTGAGAAGCTAAGAGGAACACAGATTGTAATCTGGAAGAGTATACTCTCTTGGCCTCAGCCAACTAAGGACTGAGTTCTGAACGTTGCAGATAGAGGGAATAAAGGTCACTGCTTGTTTAAATTAAGGTGTGCCTGCCCCAGGACAGGCATCTGTTTTGGCAGAAAGTCTACTAAACTCTCTCTCCAGCTATACATCATATGTCTGTTTTTTGGGGGTCTGCACAGTGGACTTCTCCCACACTCTCTAGAATCTTAGCTTGTGTCTGTCGTTTCTGTCAGATATTTTTTAGAAAGGATCATGTCACTCAGAAGACAAGATAGTTTCAATTTTTCAATTTGGATGGTGTTTATATCTTTTTTTTCCTGATAAATAGTGTTAGTTACAAATATTTAGTTCAGTGTTGAATAGTAAGAGTGAATTGAGCATTTTTGTCTTGGTTTCACAGAGAAGGTTATTAATCTGCCATTTATCATGATGTCAGCTCTGTATTTTTAACAAAAGTCCTTAATCATGTAATGGAAGGTCTTTCCTGTTTGAAATTCCCTGAGTCTTTTCAGTATGTAAGGATTATGAATCACAAATGGATTTTCTGCTTCAATTTAAAATATTTTTCTTCATCTGTTTAGGTGGTACATTACAGCTATTTTTTCTTAAATTGTACTGCTTTTGTATTACTGGGTTAAATTTTACATGCTCACAATATATTTGTTTTTAAATATGCTGTTTAATTTATTTTACAACATTTTATTGAGAAATTTTGCACCCATATTCATAAGGGATATTGGCATATGTTTATTTCATAGAAGAGTTTTGGATCTGTTTCTTCTTTTTCAAATTTTTTTAAAGACTCATAGAAGGCCAGAGATTTAGCTCAGTGGTTCTGCCTGCCTCAAAACCACGAGTTCTATCACTGGTACAAAAAAAAAAAGAATCATAGATATGTTATTAATTTATTTTTAAGTGTTTTTAATATTTACAGGTGAAGCCTATGTTCTTGAACATCAGTTATTTTGGATGGTTGATTACCTACAAATGTTATTTGTTAAAGAGGGTAGATAAAAAGGAGACAAATAAAATCATAATTTCAACAACAAAAAGTGTAGCTTCAGGACACAAGTTCATTTTAAATATTTCACTTTAATTCTTTTCTTCCAAAACTCAAATATTCCTGGGGAATATCCTTTCACCTACAAGTGTGGCCATTTTCTTTTTACTTACATATAAAAATCTTTTTCTTAAACCTGTAAATGAATGACTTTTTAACCTATATATTAGGCTTTCTCTTAGTATAAGCCATTTTCTTACTGTGGGTAGGTCATCCTCCACACACCCACCAAACCAAAAGGAGGCTACAGAGTGATAAGTTATGTAGATTTGCACCTCTAAAAAAGCACAGATAATTCCAGTTCAAAACTATAGGGCATCTCCTCTTCTGCTTGAGAGCCCTCACTTCACCTTTGACAGTGCACATACATTTCTGACTAAAAAGTTTTTGATTGCCTCTTAACAAATAAACATAAATTCTTTTTCTGTGGCAGGAATCAGCAAATTTGAAAACAGCCTGTATAGGCACTGGGCACTAAGATTCTTAAATCAGTCTCAGAAATTCCCTCAGATCCAATGTGGTAGGATACCAGTTTCTTTATTCCTACAGGTGACATTTCTATTTCTATAAAGTTATCTTGGTCCTATAGGTTATTTAATTGATTGAAATTTAGCTAAAGTAACTTACAATACTCTATTTCTATAAGTTTCTTAGTGACTTCCTTTTCTTTTCTTTTATTTCTTTTTTTTGTAATTTTTTTTCTTTTTATTGAGGTTATTGGTACAATCTAGGTATACAATACAATTACATTCATCATTGGGATTCTGTACCTTTACATAATAGGTCTTGATTCTCATTTTTCCCCTTGTCCCTGCCCTCCCTTCACCCCCTCCTCCCCTCCCCATTTACAAACACTTTATTTCCATTTTTTCAGTTTCTCATATTTTTTTCCTCTCCCTTATTACCTTTCCCCCACCCTTCCCACTTTCCCTACACCTTTAGCCCTTTACTTCCTATTTCACATTATTAATTGTCTCATTAGGATCCTGTGTACTATTATAGTTTTTCACACCAAAGAAACTATTCGGTATTTCAGTTAAAGAAATCTCTGTATGAACATTAAAAATAGGGAATCCTAAAATAAAACTAAAAAGGAAAGTAAAAGAGAAAAGGCAATGATGTAACATCAAAATAATCCTTAATTCTGGCGATGAAAATGGTTCCTGAACATATTTAAATTACTTCTCGCTCTTATAGTCTTATCTTATTCTTTTTTCATTATTTAGAGAATACTTTATTAGTTTCTGTAATCAAACCTACATCGATATGACCTTATATATTTAGTACAATGTGTTACCCCTGTACAGAGGGAAAAAAATAAAAATAAAAAAAAAATAACTTTTCTAGACCCATACGGTTGTCCATTTCTGTACATGCCAAGTCAACACAGTAAATAGGGATGACTTTTTCCAAAATTGGCAGCACCTTTAAAGTTTCCCAAAATTCAATTTATATATATATATATATATATATATATATATATATATATATGTGTGTGTGTGTGTGTGTGTGTGTGTGTGTGTGTGTGTGTGTGCATATATATATATATATATATATGCTAATAATTTATTTCAATATTTCCATTTTCTTTATCAGTTTACCCCAAACTTTTTTTTTTTTTAGAAAAGTAAGTATTTTTGTTCTGTTTTGTTTTTAAAGAAAATGTCAGTTTTTTTACTGAGACAAGAAGGTAGAGAGTGGCTGGAGCTGGCTGGGAAGGGAGGTGCAATAGGATCCAAGAACACATGGACAAAAACCATCCTCCAAGCCCTGCATGTGAACTCTGGAGAGAAGTCAAGCAGATTTTCAACAGGAGGGCCTGGACTTGCCATCAGACTGAGGAGTAGGTGATACAAAAATGACAGAAAACATTAAATTTTTGCTTGTGTTCACTGTTGAGTGGATGTCCCACCTTTACCCTGTAGGATGTACTTCTTTTCCTATTTTACTTGACTAAAACTCACTTTGCAGAGTCTATTTTTTTTTATAACTTTAATAAAAACTTTCTTTTTTTTAAATGACCAATTCTTTGCTAAGGACAGAAGGAACCTGGAAACCACCTCTAGAAGGAGGTTCTGGCACCCCAAAACCCAGCAACACTATTACTTCTATCTATCCTTTTCTTTTCTATTTCCTGGTAGTGGTTTCTTATATGATTTTTATCATTATTTTTTAATTTACTAGCATTAATTTTAATTAGCCATACTTCTAGTTTAAGATATAAAAATAGTTTTTTTCTATTTAGATTGTTTTATTTTAGCATGACATTAATAATTCTAAATATTTCACTTAATATTACTACATCTTAGAAGAATGTTTTGGTTTTATTTATCTGTGTATAATTTTCATTGTCTTGCAATTTGTTCTTTTATATGTTGATTGCTTCATATATTGTTTAACCTCCTAAAATTTGTATAATTTTCTTTCTTTTTTTGATTTTTGGATTTCTTCAGTTGTAGTGTGAAAATATATTCTCAATGATATCAATATTTAAAATTGATTGAGAACTGATATCATGATTTAATATATGGTTTCTCCCTGAAAATATTCCTTGAGGACCTAAAAAGAATACTTATTTTACTGTTACTAGATGGAGACTTTTATATATTCTTGCTGAATTTAGTTCATTTGAGGTGTTGTTTAAGCTCTTAATCTTCTTATTGATCATCTCTCTAAATGTTCTACTCATTAGTTAAATAGATGTATTTCCATTTCAACCATTGCTGTAGACCTGCCCTTTTCTTCTTTCAATTTTATTAGTATTTGGTTCACATACTTTTGGATTTAGTATTTAGTAATTACATGTCACAATAATTTGTAGCTGATATTTAACAATCTAATTGTTTATTACATGCTACTCTATTTTTATAAGTTCCTGATTAGTTTTTAGGGATTCATATTGATTTTATCAGATTTTTGTATCTGAAATTTCATTTGGCAGAGGAAGGAAACTTTGATGTTCAATTTTCCTTCAGTTCTCTAACAGTGAATCAGCATTTTTAAAATTATATATTTTAACTATATAATGTACAATTGAATATAAATATTTTTACTGAGTCATGGGAAAACATAAATATTTTGAAGGAAAGATTACTTATACATATTTTACAACCTCAGATTTAATTTAATCTGCCACTAATTCTGTTTTGTATATTCTGTGCTATAAGGTTAGATTGGAAATCTTTAATATAAAATGGTTCATATAATGGAAAATTTACTTTATAATTCTCTCCATAAAATATCTTAAAAATCTCCCCAAATGTTTTAACACTAAATGAATTGTATTTATAAAGACACCAGGCATTATTATAACTCAATCAACTTAGTAATTTATTATACTCAGAAAATTGCATGAAATATAGAAAATTAATAAAAACCTAATAAATGTCTATCTGATTATTAAGCTTAGTACAAAGTTATATGTCAAAAAGCTATGTACACTTGAATACTTACCTGTGTTGATATATTTAAGGTAAAGAAAAAAATGTAGAAATTATCAATTCTAGTTGTCTCTCAACATTAGAGGTAAAAATGTTCCAAAAGTTAAATGACAAAGAATAATGAAAGTAGAACAAAATAATGATTCCATCGAATAAATGTAATATTCTTAAAATAATGTCTTAATAAAATATTAATGTTCAAAACAGGTAGAAATAGCAATACAATACTTATTTGGAATAAAATGAAAAAAATGGTGAGCTAAAACTATATCAGAATTTGTTTTCTTTTGTGAAAACTTTTTCTAATTATATAAAGATATATATTCTAAAAGATCTTGCATTTACAAAAACAAAAAACAAAAAAATTTAAATAAAATATCTTAAATTCAACATAATTACATTACTTATTTGGTTTTATGGTTCTTAAAGAATTATACTGTGAACTGAATCAATTAAAGAAAAATAATTAAACAAATAAAAAGAGAAAGAGGGGTTGAAAGGACAGCAGGGGAATGGGAAAAAGAGTCAAGATATATTATGTACAGATACAAATTCCTCATGATGAATGTGATCATTATATATACCTAAAAGGTACCAATAAAATAAAATGCAAAATCAAAAATATTTCATGGTGCTGAAAATTTTTTTCTGTATGTTAGCTCTACAAGAAATATTAAATCTAATTTCCTTGAATTTAATTATAGAGAATTAAGGATTCATGAAAATTTAAAAACAGCAAAAAAAGAGTATTTCTTTAAAATATCATACAAGCAGCCTACAATAGCAAAAGCAATTCTCGGCAACAAAGACTAGGTACTCCCCACTTGAAGCTATACTACAAAGCCACTGTGATAAAAACAGCATGGTACTGGGAAAGAAATAGTGCTGAGGATCAGTGGAACAGATAAGAAAGTGCAGAAATAACTTGAGATATACTCAGCCACCTTGTCTTTTACAAAGGAGCTAAACAACCTTGCTTGAGGAAAGATAACCTGTTGAATAATGGTGCCAGAAAAATTGGGTTTCACTTGCCAAAGATTAAAACTACATCTATATCTCTCACTGTGTACTAAACTAATATTGAAAGTGGATCAAAGATCTCAATATTAACAAAGAAGCACTAAACAAGCTGGAAGAGAGGTTAGGTAGAATTCTTAAAGACATTGGCACAGGAAAAGATTTAATGACCAAAACCTCCATAACATGTGAACTAGAACAAGGGCACAACAAATGGGATCTCATCTGATTAACAAGCTTTGGCACATCAATAGAAATCACCAAAACTGTGAAGACACAATAAGCAATGTGGGAAAAAAATTTCATCAGCTCTTCCTCAGATACGTGTCTACATTCTAGAATATATAAAGAATTTAGAAAATTCAGAACTAAGTTTAAAGACCCAATCCATAAATGGGGATGTGAAATGAATAGACATTTCTCAGACAAAAATTTAGAAATAGCATTGAAACATATGAAAAATGTATAGCAGCACAGTTTGTAAGAGGTAAAAGTTGGAAACATCCCAATTGCTCATCAACTAGTGAATGGATAAAGAAGGATTTTAAAAAACATATATATAATGAAGTACTACTTAGGCATAAGGAATGAGAAACTAGACATTTATAGCTAAATGGATGCACATTTTTGCCATACTCAAGTGAAATAAAGTGGGCACACCTGTGTAAATACCAAATAGTTTCTCTGGTGTAGAAACTCCAAGTGTAAATAAGGACCAAAATGTATAATAAATAATATGAAATAGGAAGATATGCCCCAAAGGAAAAGCTGAAGTGAGGGGTTAGGGGAAAAGAAAAGATTAAATGTGAAAAAAGGAAAAAAAGAACAGAAACCATTTTTTTTTTTAATAAAGAGGTGCTGGGAAATGAAAGTGATGGTAGGGGTATGAAAAAAAAAAAGAACCAAGATATATAATGTAATGGTACAAATTTCCAATGATGAATGTCATCGTATTGTATGCCTAAAATATTCCAATAAATTTAATGAATTGAAAAAATAGAAGCTCAAGCCTTCATTCTTTACTATTTATTTTCATTTTTTACATTTAATCCTCATTGAATTAACTGATCCTCATTATAAAAACTCGGATTTTTTTTGAAATGCTTATTTTTAGCTTTATGTTTTTATATATAATATATATATATAATATATATATATAGTTTATTTCCATTGCTCTTATATATACTGAATAAAAGTTATCAATAAATACTAGTTGAATGAATATAGATAATTAAATATGCCTAAACATTTCTTTTACTTATGCAACATATGACTAATCTGCTGTTTGTTCACTATACTATTCAGGAAGCTTAATATTCAAATTTGTATTTTAACATGTTCATTCTTCTGTTTATAATTATTAATGATAAGGATAGGATTAATTCCAAGGATTGTGTTCTAGGACAGAATTTGAATAATTTTCCTCCTAAATCAAAGTTTATTTCAGCACCCTTCTCATCATGGTTTGCAAACACAAGAGAAGAAAATTATATAGTATTAAATTTTAAAGGTTTATAATACAATGGGAAACAAGTTAAAATACTACTTATAGAATATCAGAAAATGAGTAAGCTTTTGTTATTGTGCCTCTACATTCTTCATTAGTAAGATTCTTGTATTAGGATATTTCATTACAAAATAAATTAAGAAAAAATTCTCTATTTGAAGGAAATAGAAATCGTCCATTTCTTTATGCTTAAAGAGTAATGTGTTCTTATCTGAGTAGCACATTTGAAATAATATGACTTTATATTTACATTAATATTTGCATTAATTTTCAACTTCAAAAATGGGATGTATTTGATATACTTGTAACTAGGAGAGAAATGTTATTATTCTCAATTTATGGAGATCAGCCTTCTAATTTAGAGACTGCACTTTGCATGGAAGCACATATACTACATTAAAAAAAAAACTTGCTTCTCCAACTAAATTTCTCTGTTAGCAGAATTTGTGAGAGTGGTTAAAGCAGGTAAACAGCAGTTTTTATAATGTAATGTGAAACAAAACAGGTTAATTTTATTCATCATATTGATTAGTTTTTAAGCTTCCAAATATCTTCATTTGAAAAAACAATGAAGAAAAATAATTTAATATGATACCATGCACAGAAATCTACATATATGTTAGAATGTCATTTATAAATCTTTTATAGAAATCTTTTTAAACTTAAATAATTGAATTTATTGGTACATTTTAGGGATACAGTACAGTTACATTCATTGTTGGGATCTTGTACCTCTACATGACAGGTCTTGGTTTTCATTTTTTTCCCCTTACCCCTGCCCTCCCTTCACCCCCTCCTCCCCTCCCCATCTACAATCACTTTATTTCCTTTTTTTCATTATCTCACATTTTTTTCCTTTCCCTTATTAACCTTCCCCTACCCATCCCACCTTCACTACACCTTTAGTCCCTTGCTTCCCATTTCACAATGTCAGTTATCTCATTGGGATTTTATGTACTATTACAGTTGAAGAAATATCTCATAGAATACAATTTTGAAGACATTTTAATAAAAATAATTGTATTATTTTTTCCATAATATACAATTTATTACATCTTAATATGAAAAGCAGCAATTTACTTTCATAAAGGAGTTATAATTTACATAATCCAGGTAGTTAAGTCAAAATGAAAAATTGGATAAAGAAACCCCATCATAGATTTTAAAATGTAAAATTGATTAAATTTCAGATAATTTGAGATGTTGAACCTATGGGAACTTTCCTGTCTCAAAAGGCTTTTGTTCATATTTTAAGAAAAATATCTGTTGAAATTGCTTACAGACAGAAGAAATCAATTGAGACTATTTACATGTCAAAAAAATCAAAGGAAATACAAACTATTACTTTTACATTTTAGAATTTCCAAATCAATGTTTTATCTTTCAGTTAATTTTTATTCCTTGCTTAGATCAGGAAATATGTTAAATATGAAATAGAGGGAATATTTATAATTTCCTCTCTTGTTCGAGCTTTGGGTTTTTCTTTCTCTTGTTTTTCTAGGAGTGTAAGATTTATCACTAGGTTATTTGAGCTCACTCTGTTTTCCTAGTGTGCGCATTCATTGCTATGAATTTTCCACATAGAACTGCTTTCGTTGTGTCCCACAGATTTCTGTATGTTGTATTGGCATTTTCATTTATTTTTAGAAACTGTTTGATTTCTTATGTAATTTCTTCTGTGATCCATTGATTGTTCAGTAGAATGTTGTTCAATTTCCACGTGTTTGTGAAGTAACTATGGTTTCTTGTGCTATAGATCTCCAGCTTGATTGCACTATGATCTGATAATATACAGGGAATAACTTTGATTCTTTTGTATTTATGCAAACCTGTTTTGTGAACTAGTATATGATCTATCTTGGAGAATGACCCACGTGTAGCCAAAAATAATGTATATTCTGTTTTTGTGGGGTGGAACACTCTCTAGATGTCTATTAAGTCCATGCATTCAAAAGCTCGGTTCAGTTCTAGTATTTTGCTGTTGATTTTTTGCCTAGATGATCTGTCTATTTGTGAAAGTGGGATATTTAGATACCTCACTACAATTGTATTACTGCTTATTTGGTTTTTCATGTTTCTTAATATTTATTTTATACAGTTGGGACATTAATATTTGGTGCATATATGTTTATGATTGTCATCTCTTCCTCTTAAATTGTTCCCCTTTACAAGGATGTAGTGGCCTCCGTTGTCTCTTTTAATCAGTTTTGGTTTGAAATTCTCTTTGTCTGCGAATAAGATTGCTACCCCTGTTTTTTTCTGGGCTCCTCTTGCATGGAGAATTGTTTTCCATCCTTTCATGTTTAGTCCATGGGCTTCTTTTTGCACTAGGTGTGTTTCTTGTATAAAACATATTGTTTGATTTTGCTTCTTTATCCATTCTACCAGTCTATTTCTCTTGATGGAAGAGTTGAGGCCATTGACATTGATGGTTATAACTGATATGTACTGACTTATTTTTGTTATGTTGTTGTCCTTTTGTTGACTCTTTTTACTTTTTTGCCTTCTCGTTTTTGTTTCTTGCCTTGCCTATTTGATTTGGTCTGCTGGGCCTCATGGGGAAATAAGATACTTCCATGACAGAGAACACCTGAGAAATGTCATGAATACCAAACCAGCACTACAAGGAATTCTAAACAATATCCTAGAAAAAGACAATGAAGGTCACTGGTTTTTATTCTTATTTTTCCAGTCATGATGTCAAGCTTTTTGCACATATCTATTTGAACATTTATAGGTTTTCTTTTAAGAAATGCCAAGTACTTTCCTCAGTTTTTAAATAAGTGATTTGTGCATTTGTTTAAGTTATTTGTGTTGCTCATATATTTTGTATATGATTCACTTATCTCACTTATCAATTATATATTTTACAAATATTATTTTCATATTCCATAGGTTATCTCCTTATTGTTCTGTTGCTGTATACAAGTTTTTAGTTTGTTGTAATCTATCTTTTCTAGGGTTTTATTTGTTACTTGTGCTTTCAAGGTCTTCTCTCAAAAAAAAAAATTCTTGAAAGGAATTCCATGAAGAATTTTCATTGTTTGTCTTGTAGTAGCTTCTTTGTTTCAAGTCTTACTTTTGAGGCCAAACCTCAGTTAGAGTTGATTGTTCATACACAGCAGGAAATAAGAGTCTAATTAAATTATTTTACAACAGACTATGGAGTTTTTCTAAAATTCATTGAGTTTGTGCTTGCTTTTCATATTATGTGTTTCTGAAGACATTATCATAATTCAGTTAGTTATAAACATGTGAATTTGTTTTTGGATTCTTTTCCTTTCTATTGGTCCACATTGTCTATTTTTATGTCAGTATTATTCTACTTTGGGTAGTATAACTATGGCGTTATTTGAAGTCATATGATGCAATGCCTCCAGCATTGTTTAATTTTTGCCCAAGATTAATATACCTATTAATATTTTAGTTATTATTAGTTCCATAGAAATGTTAGAATTTTTTATATCTGTAAAGGGTGTCATTTTTTTAGACTGTATTGAGTTTGAAAATCTCTTAAAATAATGGCCATTTTAGCAATTTGAATCCCTACAAGTCATAGAAATTGCACATTGTTTTATTAATTTTATCCTCCTAAATTTATTTCCACAAGGTTTTATTATTTTTTACTGTAGACACTCTTCACTTCTTAGGTTAAATTTGTTCTTGTGTAGCTATTGCAAATTCGATGATTTTAATAATTTATTTCTTCACAAATATTCAAAATGGAATATGTCCCAAGTTCTAAAGCACAAAACAAGTCTCAACAAAATTAGGAAAAGTGAAACCTTGTCCCGAATTTTTTAAAACTATAATTTATAAGACTAAAAAGAAATAACAAGGGAAACTTCATAAGTTTTACGAATACCTGGAGACTAAAGACCATGTTCCTAAATAACAAATAATTCAATGAAGAAACTGAAAGTTAAATTAGAAAAAATTGACAAAACCTATGGGATAACAACCTAAGCAATTCTAAAGGAAAATTATGGAGCAATAAATAGCTATGTCATTACCAAAAGATCTCAAATAAATTTAATATTCTACATCAAGAAAATACAATAAAAGAGAGAAAACAATATTGAAATTTATTAGAAAGAATACATTTCATATCAGGAATCAATGAAATTTATCCTAAAATACAAAAGATCAAGAAATAAAAAAAATCACTTTTAAAAAAAGAAAACTTGTGTTAGGTAAACTGTCTAAAAACAGGAGAGAAGACATTCAGTAAAATAGATGAAAAAGAAAGCCAATATCTAGGGACTGGGGATTTAGCTCAGTGGTTCTGCTGAAAAAAAAAAAAAAAAAAGAAAAAGAAAAAAAAAAAAAAAA
>NW_022900950.1:57988611-58029588 GCF_012274545.1 Fukomys damarensis | reverse complement strand
AAAAAAAAAAAAAAAAAAAAGAAAGAAAGAAAGAAAGAAAGAAAGAAAGAAAGAAAGAAAGCAAGCCAACATCTAATGCCACATAAATAGAAATGAAGATAAAATATTACTCTATAAAATCACGCACCAACAAATTGAAAAACATGGACAAGATGGAAAAATTATTTCTTTTGACACACACATACACAAACACACACACACACACACACACACACACACACACACACACAGACATGAGCTACCTGCACTGATTGCAGTGAAATACAAATCCTGAACAGACTAATAATGAATTAGGCTATCAGTAATGACAATTCTTCCATTAAAGCACAGCATGAGTTTAATTCTACTAAACATTTAGATATGAACTAATACTAATTTTTTCAAAATTTTCCTAAACTTAAGAAAAAGTTTTCCCAACTCATTTTATTACATCAAATTAGCTATATATAAAAATCAAACAAGGACTAATAAAGGCAATTACTGTAAAATACACCCAAATAATATAGATTCAAAAATTACTTTACAAAATGCTAGCATACAAAATATGACAGCAATTTTTTTAAATCACCCAACATGATCAAGTAAGTTGCATCCAAAGAATGCAAAGATGTTTTAATACATGCAAATCCACAAGAATATTATACCACATTAGAAGAATAAAAGATAAGAATTAGCTGATCATTTCAATAGATTCAGGAAAAGCATTTGATAAAATTCAGTATCCTTTATGATAAAAGCATTCAATAATTTAGATTAGAAGTAGTGTACCTCAAGTCCATTAGAGCCATATATGAAGCACCAAAATGTAATATTATATTGAATGCAGAAATACTGGATGCTTTTTTTTCTAAAATGTGAAACAATCATGCACATTTTTACCACTTCTGTTTAAAATAGGGTGAAAAATCCTAATGTACTTAGATGGAAAACAGAAATTATCTGTTTTTGCAGAGAGATATAAGGACCTGATCCAAAACTGATGTTAGAGCTAATAAACAACTTCAATAAAATTGCAAGACACAAAATCAAGAAAATCAAGATTCTGAGTTCAATCCCCAGTACCAAAAAAAAAAAAAAAAAAAAAAAAAAAAAAAAAAAACCAACAAAAAAATCAATACATAAAAATTAGTAGCATTTCTATATTCAAATTGTCAACTATCTTAATCTTACCTTCTAAGGGGAAAAAAGCTACTAACTCATAATTATATTAGGTAAGGATAGAATACCAATAAAAATTATATTTTCTTATGTGGACTAAAATTTTTTATGCCTTAAGATATCACTAATATATTTGTGTACGTTTAATTATATTGAAAATAATAATATGAATATGAACAATATCTAACAACCAGTATTTCTTAAGTACAATCATAATATGTAAGATCATTTTGATGAATGCTTTCAAATATTTTTATGCATTTGTGAAAACAGTGTAAAGTTAAAAGGACCTAGCAATTATTAATCTTATACTAAGAGCTAAATATTTGTTAAGAATATTATATGTCATTCTTATGTGTTTTCTTCTGCCACCTGAAATAAGCATTGCCATTTTTATTTTATGTAATCTAAAATGAAGTCCCATCAGGCACGGTGGTGTAAGCCTGTAATCCTTACACTCAGGAGGATGAAACAGGAAGAAATGTGAGTTTGAGGCCAGACCGTGCTACAAAGTGAATTCAGAACCAACTTCAACTACATAGTGAGACCCTGTCTCAAAAAAAAGAAAGCATAAATAAATAAATGCAATTTTAATATGGATTCTCTAAGAGATGCAATCTTCTCAAAAGATAAAAAGGAGTAGAGACAAAAAAATACTAAAGTATATTGAGTTAGTTTCATAGGTTATTCCACTACAACAACTCAATAAAATACAAACATCTTAGTGCAGCTGGACCCTGAAGTTACGACCAGTCTGACATAGGTATGACTTGGGTTACAGCCAGAATTTTAAATTTTGGACTTATGAACAAAGTCTTGAGTTGCAATACAGATGCCAGCCACTTAAGCTTCCAGATAGTCTCAGATACCTATTTAACCCTTAAAGGGTTCTGGAAGAAACTTTGTAACATCCTTTCCTGTGTGGTGTTGAGATATTCTGAGCCAGTATCTGTTTAAGGACACAGATCTACCCAAAGACAAAGTGTGGTCTAAAGTTATACAGAAAAGAGAGCTTGAAGGCTATGCAGAGGAGCCCAAGCCTTCAAATGACCAACCTGAGTGACAATCAGCCCTGGCCAGCAAATTGAGTTCATAATTCAAGGGCCCACTATACAGTCAAATATCTGCTTATTCAGGTTGTGTAATTGTATAATCAATCAATAAAGTATCAAAAGATGCAAGAAAAATATGTCTTTAAGACATTATGTAAATTATATACTGATTAAAAGTGTTATGACAAGTTGGTCACTATTTTAAATTAACCATTTAAAAATATGACCAAATAGTATTTGGTTTTCACTTCATTCTAATTTGACTACATTCTTTAATTAAAAAATGAATTCAGAAATTGTTTCACTTATTTGAATTATTTGAAACTAAAACTTTTCTGCGACTTGCTGCAGCTTTCATTATATTAGTTTCTTGATTGGAATCTAAAACCTTGTTATGTCAAATATCATATGCTATCTATCAGCCATAATATGTTAAATTATAAAGATGACATTAAAGTTGAACTGTGGTGACAGTTTTTTGTTGTTTTTCTTTAAATGTGCATGTTATTTTCAAAGGGAATTTATTTTCTACTTACAGCATTCCCTTTTGGAAGGCAATTTATTATGATTGATCTACATTGTTCATTATTTTAAAATTTTGCTGGTATTGTTTTGACACATAATACAACAGTCATACTAAACTGACAACACTTTTACTGTATCTCATATTTTAACAAAAATAATTTAATCTCTCATTGTCATGTTTAATCTTGCATAGAGACGTTTTCAGCAGTGGTTTTAAATATAACAGATTTGAAAATGAAATCAAATCATGTTCCATAATTAAATATATTTCTAATTTTTCACACCCCAATTTAATAGATTTGGATATGCAAAACAAATAATTACCTTGTTTAAAGAAGAAATTTGATTTAGTAAAATGTGCATTTTTCATTCTTAGAAATCCAATTTACATATAAAGAAAGTTATGTAAATAGAGATGATACAGGTGCATTATTGGTAAATTAAATTTTAATACTTGAAACCCAGTACAAAGTAGAATTGTGTTTTTATATGTATAATGAATTGATAAATCCTTTCTTTATATTTCTGGTATTTCTCATTGCTAAATTTGATATATGGTCTTTTATGTCAAGCTGTAGCAATTTATGTATGTATGTAAGTATGTATGTATGTATGTATTTATTTATTTATTTTTGGTACCAGAGATTGAACTCGGATCCTTGCACTTGCAAGGCAGGCCAGCGAACCATTGAGCTAAACCCCCGGCTCTGAGCTGTAGCAATTTTTAACATATTTTTCATCATTTTATCTTGCCTTTTAACAATTAGGATAAAATTATATGCAGTGTAATAAACGATGAATATTATATTTTGAATGTTCTGCTAACATGTAAATACATTTATACTATATTCTTATACAAATACAGTATGTTCATCACCACAGATAGTTGTATCTTCCCCAAATCAAAAAATGTCTGCTGTATGATATAGTGCATATTAGAACTACATATATGGGAAATATAAACAGAAGCACTATTAAAAGATATAACAACACAATCACAACTTTAACTCTGAAATTTTTTTCTTGTGCCTTATCTGTGATTCTAAGATGGATATCATACCTGAGGTGCAAATGATTATAATTTTTTTTTCTTTGTAGAAAACTGCATCAATTTGATGAGCAAAATGATAACCATTCTCTTTATACTCATTGTGCCTATTCTCCTTTCTTTTCCTTTGAATTTACCTATTCATCTTTGAGGCTGGAAAAATGGGGTGTGGAGACAGCATAAATCAAGTTAAGGTATAATAAAGTGTGCAGTGGGTATTTTTGTTTTATTTCATTACCTTTTCCCAAGAAAATCTGGGTTCCAAGTGTACTATCACTCACAGTAGGAGTGCAGACTGGTGTAACAACTGTGGAAACCAATATGGCGATACCTCAAAGAACTACGTACCATTTGACCCAGCTTTTCCTCTGCTAGGGATATTCCCAAAAGAATTAAAAGAATCATACCATGGTGATATATGTGCAATCAAGTTTATAATTGCACCGTTTGTAATAGCTAAAACTTGGAAACAAGCCCAATTGTCCATCAACTGCAGATTGGATAAAGAAGATGTGTATTTTTTTTTAATAAAATGGAGTGCTACTTAGCCATAAAGAATGAGAAACTAGAGACATTTATGGCTAAGTGCATGCACATTAAGGCCACACTCTTAAGTGAAAATAATAGGACACACATGTGTAAATATTGAATAGTTTTTCTGGTGTGACTATCTAAAAGTGTAAATAAGGATCAAAATATAGAAATAATATTGTGTAATAGGAAGAAAAGGTCTAAAGAAGTAGGGGAAGTGGGAGAACTAGGGGGAAAGAAAAAAGGGAAAATAAAAAATGTGAGAAAAAGAAAAACATGGAAACAAAGTCTTTGTAAATAAGGAAAGGTATAGGGCATGTAGAGAGAGCAGGGGGAATGGGGAAAAATAAAAACCGAGATACTTGATGTCAAGGTACAAGATCCCAATGAGTAATGTTACTGTATTGTACACCTAAATTATACTAATAAAATAAAACCTCTAAATAATTTTTTTAAAGAGCTCAACTGACTGAACAGAAATACTCATTTACATTATCAAGTTATTACTTGCCAGAGTCTTCTTTGAAATCTTAGAGGAACTTAGAAATTTTTATTACTTTCATGTAGCAGAGAAATCCTGTGCACTTATATTTATAGAATAGTATTATGGTCAAATTTCTTAGCTTTGTATTGATTTTCAGATTTTTCTCATAAACATAACCATCACATGCCATTGCTTAGTTGTACTCTCATAAATATATCACATTATATACAGCGTTGATTCTTGGAGAAGAATGGGACGAGATGGTCTCACTACCCACCTATGTGTCTGATGCCTGTCTGGGCTCACTGGATCAGGTGTTGCTAATTACAATATAATCTTAAATTGCTCTTTATTTCTATGGAGATGTCCATGCCTGGCTATTGTGTCTTGGTCTTTATACCTGGCTCTCTTCAGATTGACCTTCAGCGACAATCTTTGTGTGTCATTGTCTATGCTGACTTCTTTGAGGGCCAATCCCTCTATAACTTCACAATAATTTCTATCTCTACTTTAGCTGTCTGTAATAACCTATGTGCCTCACATAGTACTGTACTGCTGATTTAATTAACTAGTGAGTTTTGTATCTCTCTCTGTAAAGTTATTAGCTTCCCTTTTATATTGCCATATATTTTAGATGGTATTCTGATACTATTCCTACTATATGCTGGTATTTCCTATACAGTTGACAAATATCAATGGAAAAAAATAAGACCAAGAAATAATTGTCCCTATGCAAGTTGTGTTATGCTTTAAAAAGAAGAACCCTATTGTTTGGGAATGAGAATTATTTTTACCTTAACAAAAAAAGTCAGTCAAGTGGAATTGGTAGACATTTGTGAGGCTTTCAAGGCTAACTGGGATTCTTTCTGTTATTAATTTAAAATACCTTTACTAAGACTTAATTCATATACCATATAATTAAAGAGTAAAATTCAATGTCCTTAAAATATTCCCAGAATTTCACAAACACCTACACAGTAAATTTTAGAGTATATCATCATCCCAAAAGATGATTTACACATTAGTAATCACTCCCTAGTCCTATGCAGCCTGTAATCAAGTATATTTTTGTGCTTCTGAACATTACATATAAATAAAATCAAACAATGCATTGACTTTTGTGACTTACTTCTTTAATGAAGCAGCATATCTTAAAGATTCATGCATGGTATAGCATGTTATTAGAAACTCATTTATTTGTTAATAAATATACCATTGGGTAGTTGTATTTTCTTTAATAGTTTAGGGACATATGGTCAGTTTTAAATTTTTATTTATTTTTAATTCTTCTAAAGACATTACTGTACAAATTTAACTGTAATTTATATTTTTATTTCTCATGGATATATAAAGAAGGAGAGAATTGATGGGTTATCCTGTAGTTTTATGTTGTTGAAGAACTGTCAAATATTTTTTGAAATGTCTTTAACCTTGTCAATTGCTTTTCCATATGCAATCTGTAAAAGTTATCAATCTTTTCATTTGCCCTGCAGCCCTTACTGCCATCAGACTTACTTTTTAAAGTCTCATTCTCATTTATGTGATGTGCTATCTCCTGTATTGAGTTGTATTTTAAAGGGTGATCATCACTTTAAATTCTCATTACCTCTTAGCATACTTCTAGTATGAAATGTCTATTTAGACATTTAAGGAATGGAATCATTATTTACTGTAAACATGTTTTAATAAAAACATAATATCAAAACAAATTTCTAATAATGTTACATTAAATTGGAAGTCTTTTTTAAATTATGAAATTTTAATTGATTTTTCTGATTAAAATCTCTTACATATATATGATTTTCAAATAATTTCTGACACTCTATAGGTTACTTTTACTATTTTTGTATGATTTTTAAAAATGTTCACTTTAATGAAGCTCAATTTGTGACATTTTGCCCTTTGTTGTTTTTACTCTTATTGTCATTATCTATGACAGTTTTGCCTAAAACCAAATTGCTAAGACTTCTTCCTGTGCTTTCATCTAATAGTTTTCTAGTTTGAATTTCTATATTTAGGTTTATGACTTACTTTACGCTATTTTGGTGCATAGTAACAGGAAGAGTTCCAACATTATTTTTAAGGATATCATTTGCCTCAGCACTGTTTGTTGAAAAGAGTATTTAATCCAAATAAGGGCTTCTCATTCTCATACAAATTTAATTGATGATGAATATAAGCATTTATTTCTAGGTTCCCCCAAAATGTTCCCTCAGAATAGCCAGGCCATTTGTATATGCCTGTAATCTTAGTTACTCATGTGATTAAGGAAAGAGGATCACCATTTTCAAGCCAGCCTGGGCAGCTTGGTAAATCTCTGTCTCACATTACAGCAATTTTAATAAGACTTGGGATTGTAGCTCAGTTTCAAAGCTCTTGGTTATCATGTGAAGAACCCTGGTTTCATTATTCCATACCCCAAGTTTTCCCTACCACTACACAAGTACACCTATGTAGAAGCCTTCTGTATTGCTGTAATATGTAGATCAATTCAGAGCTCACCATCATTTAAATAATATTAAATGTTAGAAATGCTGTTTGAGTAATAAAAAAAAGAGTGAAGGCATCCCTGGTCCTTAACAGCACTTTACACAAAGCAGGTAATCAAAACATGCTGGTTAATGTGAAACAGGAAGAAAAGGGCTAAAGGTGTACGGAAAGTGAGAAAGGTGGGAGAAAGGTAGTAAGGGGAAGAAAAAAATAGGAGAAAATGAAAAAATGGAAATAAAGTGTTTGTAAATGGGGAGGAGAGGAGGGGGTGAAGGGAGGGCAGGGACAAAGGGAAAAAATGAGAACCAAGTAGTACCTCCTGTAGAGGTACAAGATCCCAATAATGAATGTAACTGTGCTGTATACCTAAAATATATCAACAAGTTCAATGAGAGAAAAAAAAAAAAAAAAAACACAGGAGTGAGAGGGTATTGAAATCTGTTCAAATGTCCTCGCTCTCTACATTGGTATGATTTGTGGCCTTTATCTCTTATTCTACTTATAAATATATGTTTATATGGTTATTATTTTCATTGATTTTTTAAATTTATTTTTGGCTCTGGAAATTAACCGATGGCTCACTCTAGTATTCTTCTATATGTAGAAAAATTGTTCCAGGGTTGCTTTTATTTCTTCTTAAATATTTTGTGCCATTCCCCCATGACGTCTGATACTGACCTTTTATTTGTTAGATAATAATTATCATCTTTAATTGTTCCAAATCTACCCTGGTTATTTACACACCAGTTCCTCCCTCTACTTGCATTCACTGGATTCTTACCTGTAGCCAACTCCAGTCTGAAAATATTACATGGAATGTGCACAAATAAACAATTTATAAGCTTTAAATTGCAGGCTCTTCTTTGTAGTATAATAAAATCTCAAGCTACACCTATGTGTTCTGCCCTGGATATGAATTGCCATTTTGTCTAGCATATCAATGCTAGATATGATATGTGAATTTTTAAGCATTTTTGCTCCTGTATTCCCTGATAAATTTTTTCCTCATTCTATTAAATTAGATAAAATGTTTCTTCTCTTTCCATATTTTGTAAATTGAAGCTTCTTTCTGTTTATCTTAATAGCTTACTAAAAAATTTGTCTTTTTAAAAAATCTAACAAAATTAAATTTGGTCTCATCCATTTTTCAGTTATTGGATCAATTTTCACTTGAATCTATACTATTTCTTTTTTCCATTAGTCATAGATTTATTATATTCTTTATTATCTAGTGGTTATTGTAAAAGTTTTCATTACTCAAGATTGTCTTTTCTAAAAATAGGCATCTATTGCTATAAATTTCTCACAAAATATTCTATTTTATAAGCTTTGCTGTGTTGCGATTTATATTTAATTCTTGTTAAAGTGTTTTGTAATTTTATTATTGCTTTGATTTTTATGTGTGATGTTTAATTTTCAGTTTATTGGTGTATTTCCCTAACTACTTTATACTTCTGATTCCTAATTTAACACTTTTATATTCAGAGATCATATTCTGAATGACTTTACCATTGTTAATTTGTCATCCTTCTGATTTGTCCTACACAATGTTTCAGGTTTACCTTTATTTTTGCTGTTGTTTTGAATATCTGTTAAGTTTCGTTGGCTTGTTTTGTTATCTTTTGTTTCTTTGTACTTCTTACTAAGTTTTGTCCATTTCTGGAAGTTTCCATCTATTGTTTTTCAATTGACTATCCCTTCAACTTTCTTTAACGTTTTTATTTCAGATTTTGAAACTGCTATTTTTATCATTCTATAATATTTCTGTTTTCTGGAGTAATTTTTAAGTTATACTTTGTCTGAAGTACTATTTACTCTATTTTGATTGCAGTTTGCACGATATGTCTTGTTTTAGTCATTTGTTTTCCGAATTATTTGTATCTTTAAATTAAAAATATATCTTTTGACTGAAACATAGTTTTTATCCAATCAGGTAAGTCTACTTTTTATTTGTTGATTAAATTTATTCATAACTTATGTAACTTTTGCTATAATTTTGCTTACAAATGACTTTTTCATAAATGTATAACTTTTTATGATATAATTTATCTGTACAACTTACATTTTTTGAAGTAGTACATTTCTGTCTAATGTAATATTTTAATTCCTTTAATGATTTTTGTTAGATTTTTTTTAATGTGTTTTCAATGATAATATAATCAGGCTTACAAAATACATCCTGTATTATCAGAATCTATTTATTCTTCTATTCATCTAATTCAGTGAGTGAAATAACATCTGCTCCCGTGTACTTCTTTTAATTATTCTACTAATATTTTGTGCAATGCTGTATCTGTATGTGCTATATATTCAATAATAGATGATTACTACTATTACTTATGCAATATTATCTTTTTTAATCTGTGGGAAAAAGCAATTTCTCTTTTTCTTTCTTTCCTTTTCTCTCCCCCCTCTTTCTCTCCCCCCCTTTTTTCTTTTCCATGTTTTTACCAATATATGTTATATTTATCCACTGGCTTAACAGCACTATCATGTACATGTTTTGTCAAGTTGTTGCAGTAAGTTTTATAGTAGTGGAAATGCAGAATTACCTTTCTTTCTTTCTTTCTTTCTTTCTTTCTTTCTATTCTTTTTTTTTTTTTTGGTACACAGAAATTTGACAATTATATGGACCTAACAGGAGAACCTCATAAATCAAAAATCCGCTAGAAATGAAAGTATAAATAGATATTGGTACTTGAACACTTCTACTTTTGACCCTAAATAGTTACTGAACAAATTGAGAGAAAATGAAAAAGGTACAAAATTTCTGAACACTACCAATAGGCTTAAACATTCTATCCTTCATTTTGCTAGCAGTATGGGCATTGTTTTTACATGCCACTTTAGGACTTAAGAGTTACAGCATAAGGAAAGGTATTGTGACACACTTCCATTATCCTAGAACTTGGGTGACCAAGACAGAAAAAAATGCCATGAGTTGAAAGTGGCCTGGCCTACATCACAAGATCCTGTCAAAGCGAGAACGGGGTGGGGTGGGAGATAACCATAAATAAAGAAGAAAATACTGGGGTAAAATAATCATAATCACAAAAAGCACTATGAGAATAAATACTAGGATTTTTTCTTTATTCATACATTTTAGGTATATAATACAGTTACATTTATCATTGGGATCTTGTACCTTTACATGGCAGATCTTCGTTCTTATTTTTCCCCATACCCCTGCCTGTCCTTCACCCCCTCCACCCTTCCTATTTACAAAGACTTTGTTTCCATTTCTTTCTTTTTCTCTTTTTCCTCCAATCTTAGCTTTCCCCTTCCCCTCCCACTTTTCCTATTATACAATATCAATTATACATTTAGATTCTTACTTACAGTTTTAGCTTATAAAACTAGAATTTTACATTGTCAATTATCTCATTAGGATCTTATGTATTATTATAGTTTTCCACAGTGAAATAGGAAGAAAAGGACTAAAGATGTAGGGAAAGTAGGAAGGGTAGGGGAAAGGTAATAAGGGAAAAGAAAAAAAAATATGAGAAAATGAAAAAATTGAAATGAAGTGTTTGTAAATGGGGAGGGGAGGAGGGGGTGAAGGGAGGGCAGGGGCAAGGGAAAAAATGAGAACCAGGACCTGTCATGTAAAGGTACAAGATCCCAATGATGAATGTAACTGTACTGTATTCCGAAAATGTACCAATAAACTCAATTTAAAAATACTAGAATTTTATAACCAAAAGATATCTTCTGATTCTCCGTAGGGAGTACTCAGGTTTTCTGTCCTGTTTTGTGCTGCTTTGTCTGTGGACTGCCAGCTTTGCTGTCATTTTCATCAAACTTCTATGTAGCTACCAGTGGGGCTTTTTTATCACAATAGACTTTCATACTATTTTCACTTTTAAAAAAGATATCTCTTATCTCCAGTACATTACTAAACTTCCTATCAGTCAAGAAAGAACTCACAAGCAAAACAGGAATTATTTGAAATGAATGAAAATGAAACAAAACAATATTTGTGGGTTGCAATTGTATTTGTTCTCAGCTATTCCTATAGCCTAATGCTTACAACATGTAAGAAAGTCTAAAATAAATGATCTAAGCTTAAATTCTACAAAAACGAGCAAATGAGCAGGAAATAATTTAAGTACATGGGAAGAAATAACAATAAAAACACAAAGGAAATTAAAGTCCCAAAGTATATATAAAATATTAAAACACTTTTCTTGAGATAACAATAACAGTATAGTCATATTCATTTATTAACTTTTAGAATTATATACACCACTAAATTATAATTAAATATTTCCCCTTTCTAAAATAAATATTTATATTTCTGTGGAATATCTGAAATTATAGAAAACTATATTAACTCATAAACAATCTTAATGCTCTAATTTTATAAAAATGCATAAATTATATAAGTGACGTGAAGAGACAAAAGAAATATCTATCACTGTGTCAAAGTAATAAATTCATATTTTAAGTAAATATTTTTTCTTAGAAGTTTATTTCTAGGATTAATATTTAGTAAATTTTGTCAGATCTTAGATATACCTTTATTCTAAAGCAAGCTAGAATTTGTAGCCCTGTTATATTTTAGTTTATTTACTCATTGCAAGTGAGAAATCCAAAACACCTTATCCCCATATAAATATTCTTCCAATGCTTAAGTCCTTACACTTTTTTTTCATGTTCTTTTGCCCTATGTAGGTGAAATATCACATTTTAAATAAAAGGGTTAAAAATTAATTGGATTTTTCCTGGAAAAATCTTGCAAACGTCAACCATTTCTAAGCACTTCTTCTTGAATTGACTTGAAGCATGCTTGTATCCATGAGCAGTGTGGGTCTGTTGTTAACACTGGTCAACGCCGTTTGGAAAGATTGTATCGATATGATTTTACCAAATCAGAAATGAAAGAAGGGGCGTCATTACTAATTCTAGAACTATTAAAATAATAGCAAATCAGTACTATGACTAACAGCATGACATACATTTGATACCTTAATGAAATCGACCCTTTTTTGAAAGACACAATTTACCAAAACCCACCCAAAGAGAAATATAATACAAAACCTGATTAGCCACATGTCTAATGATTAAGTTGAATTAAAAGTTAACATTAAAAAAAGACACTCAAGTGCTGGGGATTTAGTTCAGTGGTTCCACAGCAGGACTCACAAGTGCGAGGACCCGAGTTTGATCCCCAGTACCAAAAACAAAACAAAACAAAACAAAAGTCACTCAGTTTACTGGCTTTTCTGTTAATTTTGTAAAAAAATTCTAGTGTGAGAACATTAAAAATTGTAATATTTAGTTATTACTTGAAGAGACAATATCAGAACTTCATAACATAGAAGAATAAGTCACACCTTTTAATTCATTTAGGAAATTGATATCAACTGATAAAAGTATTTATTACAGAAAAATAAAACTAATTTATATCACTAATGAATAGCTATGAAAAAACTTAAAAATCTTAGCAATGTGAATCTTATAGTATATGAAAGGAATAATATGTTAAGGTCAAATGACATTCATTTTAGAAATACAAGGCAGTTTCAATATTTGTAAATCAATTGGCATAATGCATCACATTTACAAATTACATTAAGAAAATAGGGCTGGGGATTTAGCTAAGTAGTTCTGCTGCCTGCCTTACAATCTCAAGGTCCTCAGTTCAATCCCCAGTACAAAAAAAATTAATTAATTAATTAAGAAACTACTCCATTAATAGATGCAAAACAAAATTACATCAAACATCAAACATGCTCTTGATAAAAATGCCTTAAACTGCAAAAGATAAAAATGAATTTCTTCAACTTAAAAAAGGATATATTCATTTGAAGAAATAATGTTCTTGGGAGAATATATAAGCTTTTCAACATAGGATGCTGGAAAAATTGAATAATCCATGAAAGAAAGAAAGAGAGAAAAAAGAAGGAAGATGCAGACCTCACACTTCTGTCAAATGTTAAATATATTAAAATATGTAACTTGTGTGACATTGAATTTGCTGATACAATTTACAATATGACAATAGAATCCATGAAATAAAAAAAGTTATAAGTTGGACTTTATCCAACTTAAATTATGCTCTATAAGTCACTATGTAAAAGACTTGCATCTAGATATTAAATCTTAGAAGTCAAAAATAGTTTTGAAAAACTTCATTCCTTCATGCTCTTTTTAAAAGAGAAAGTTTATGAAAAGACACTTCAGCATAGAAGAAATAAATGGACAGATAAATAAATGAAATGATGTTCAACATCACTTATCATTAAGAAATTAAAAATTTAAAAATCTTTACATTCCTTAAATGCCAATTGACATATATGTGCTATATGTGCTATGTATTATGTATGTGCTGTCATTACTGTATTCACTACATTTCTCTCATTGCTGAGACAAAAGACCTGACGCCCCAAGTTGCAGGGGAGGGGTTTATTTGGTTTACAGGTCATAGAGATTTCAGCCCATAGTCAGCTGGCTGCAAAGCAGGATAGCAAACAGGTCTTGCAGAGGAGAAAAAAACATAATTTTAAAAGGCAGAAAAAAGGATAAGTAACCCCACCTCCCTGCCCCTTTCGTCTTATTCAGAGTACATTGGGCAGACAGCACTCACACGCTTAATCCTAGTGTGCTTGGTCCTAGCATCGCCTCATGAGTCAACTTCAGCTTCGCACATGCTGAACCAGTGCTAAGACCATGTGAGGCTTTGGGGGACATCTAGACCCAAACCATAATAATTACTCTCTGCAACCAAATTACATGCTTGTATGTTTGTGTCTGTGCATAGAATTTATACACATTTAGGTTAAATACAAGGAAAAGTGACATAGGTAATCAAAATACTATATTAAGGAATATTAACTTTAAAATAAAACACAAGCACTTTTTATGTTATTAAACATTTCCTAAATAAAAAATATCAGGATTTCTTTTTTGATATATGTTATTTATTGATATTAAAGAATAGACAATTCTTTCTAATTCTAATTCTTTCTAATTCAGTGAATCTTTTCAGGTACTATTGGCTTGCACGTCTCCTCTTGAGATGTTTTTCCAACCCCTACAGCTTCCCAAATGTACAAAAAAATTATCTGTGGTTCTGAAAATCAAAATCTTTCTCACCCAACACACACCTCTTTGTAAACTTGTAGGAAAGCAATTGGAAAAAGAGACAGGGGTTCTTCTCCACTTTTTCTCATCCTCCTTGCTTGATATTTTATCTTCATGCTTGGATTTATTTTGGTCTTAGTTTGCGACCACGTGCTAATTTACACCCTGATGGAGCACAGTTACCTAGAGGGTAACAGCGCATTCCTTAGACTTCTTTTTAAAGTTCTCATGGCTTACATACCTCAGGATGGACTTTCTTTAACAGCAGGCAGTGAGTATTTTCACTCATAGTTAAGTTACAAAAGTATTTCCTGAATTCTGTAGTTCCCCTTTCTTTTTATGTCTTTCTTTCTCTCTCCCTCCTCCCTCCCTTCCTTCTCTCTCTCCCTCCTCCCTCCCTCCCCCTCTCTCTCTTGTTTTTGTTTTAGACAGAAGTGTAATAGTATGTAGGTCCCCTATATATGTAGAAGACAATGCAGAGAAATAAGAAAATCATCAGAGGTATTAAAGAGTTGCTTTACACTTCAGGCTTAAATCCATTCTTCTCGGAAACAAAAAAGAAACATGTGGGAATAGATTTATTTAACCTGAAACAACACTACAGCTTTTGGGGCTGGGGACTTAGCTCAGTGGTTCTGCTACCTTTCTCACAAGTGTAGGTCCTGAATTTGATCCCAAGAAGCAAAAAAAACAAAAAATTAAAATTAAAGTAAGTACAGTTTTTATGCAGATTGAAGTTGATACTTTCTTCATTAGGTGAACATAGTGATTTAGGTGTCCTTCAGACAGGAACACATGAAGTTAGACTTTCTTTATAGAGATAAAATTATTTTACCTACAGTAGCCTTTCTGAATTCCTATGCCTATAGTTTTCCAAAATAACCAATTTAAAGTAATCCTTGTGTTGGGCTTGCTGTGGATACCTGTAACACCAGTACTCAGGAGGCTGAGGCAAGCAGATCACCATGAGATTGAGTTAAGCCTGGCCTACATATAGCATTCAATGTCAACTTGAATTATATAGCCAAACTTGAACAACAAGGCAAAATAATAATAATAGTAATAATAACAACAACAATAATAATAATAATAATAATAATGAAGAAAGAAGAAGGAGAAGGAGAAGAAGAAGAAGAAACTTTGTGCCAAGGAATTGTATTTTGAGCTTGCCTATTCTGGTCTCCATTCATTTTTGGAATGTTATATCTTGAACACAATCATTGATCATTTGATCTTCCTATCTTACTCATCTGATAGCTTTAGACAAACTAAAGATTTCCTCCATATGAGAGAAGATAACCACAAACACAGGAAAAAGCAAACTGGCATGAAGATTCATGAAATAGTCACTGAGGAAAATAAGCTTAAAGGATTTGTGCAGATCATTTTATTGTTTCTTGATTTTAACATGTGGTCCTGTGAAGTATCTACATTCGTGGTTTTAGTACAAGCTCCTTGGAAAGAGTTACATTCTCTAAGCTTTCATTGAATAGTACAGAGAGTTATTGGAGACCATCTTTATTGGAAAAGTGGAATGGAGAAGAAAAGAAAACACATAATGGAAAATTGGTCACTGACGTGCCAAGAAAGGGAACAAAAGGACAAACCATTTACTAAAACACACACATACATATCATATACAAAAAACACATAATAAAACTCTGTTGTATATTGTCATAGGCAAAAAAAAATGGTACCTCATAAAGTCAAACAGGCGAAGAAGTCTGGATTAGAGGTTTTGGTTACGAAGATCTGAAAGGAGTAATAGAGGTTTTAAACCTGGAGTTGGAAGCACGCATAGGACCTCTGTATTTGCTAATTGGTCATATTCAAAAGAGTAAACTTCATGAATATTTCTGACAAGAGGTAGGTTTACAACCTGGAGCAAGGACTATGCTCCTACACAGAACCTGACCCATGCAGCTGCCATTCCCTTTGATATTTCTATTTCAAAGAGATAGTTCCTGTGTTCTTGAGAAAGACATTCTTGGGTTTTAAAACTGGCAAGATTTTTAAAGGATTATACATGTCCAAAGGGCAGAGAAGGAATTTTGTAGAGCACAGAGCAAATGCTGTAAGAAATGGAGTGCAGGGGCCTGGAAGAGGCCTGTCCAAAGTTTAGTCAAGATGAAGGGTACACCAACAATCCTCACCCCCACATTTTGCTTGTTTGTGTTTCAGTTGCCCAGACTGGGCTCCAACTTGCAAATGTCCTACCTCAGCTGAGCCCATAGTGCTGGGCTCTAGGCCTGCACATGTACTTGGCTTATGTCTTATAAAATCAGATATGTTTCTTCTTTGGAACTTTGATTTCAATAAGTCCCCTTGATATAGGGTGTCTGATATGTGGACCAAATAATCTAAATAAGGGAAATGTTATAACTCCCAATCAGCTAGATACCTGGAAGGCTGAATTCATTTTCTCTAAAACTGAAGAGTGCATTCTAAGAAAAATGGAGGTTAAGAGGAGGGAATATTTTTTGAGTGAAATACAGCTCATGCCTAAGAGGGGTAGAAAGGGACACACAGAAAGGGATCCCACTTTTCAGGGAGTTTGTAAGGAGCAAAGCCATGAGGTGAGGCAGGTGCAAAGTGTAAAAAACCATGGTCAACTGATAAAATCCAATGAAAAATCACAAATGTGGGTATGAGGTGGGACACAACTATTATCATCCTATAAATTTACAAGTATAGTCAGGTAGTATTGATAGAATGGGGAAACAAATCACTAGGCAAGCAGTCATGGAAAGAACAAGGATTTCTGGCAGGGAATGGACATTTTTGAGGATAGTTTTGGTCCTTAGAAAAGTGATTGATGCTTATTTAGAATATAAATTATCACTATTCATCCCTAGATGAAGTATATGAGTGTGATCCTTCCTCTTTCTGGAATTGTGGCCTTTAGTAAATGGACCTCAGTTGTCTTCTGTATTGACTCCCTGCAGGGTCTGGCCCTGTCTAGTTGCCTATATAATATATCCAACTAATTCACATGTCTACAATATCCAACTAATTGACCTGTCTACAAAACAACTGGGATCTAGTCTTATTAAGAAGCTTCTGCACTGCAAAATCAACAGTATTAAAAGACAACCTATAGTGTGGGTCAAAGTTTTACCAGCTGCTCCTCAGACAAAGGACTATTGTCTAGAATATACAAAAAACTCAAAAATTCACTCCCCCAATATAAAGACCCGATTCAAAATGGGAGTCTGAAATGAACAGATATTTCTCAGATAAAGAAGTAAAAGCATCAAGTAAAAATATAAAAAAATGTTCCACATCACTGGTCATTTGAGAGATGCATGAAAACAACACTGAGATTCCACCTCACCCCACAAAGAATGGCCACTATCAAGAAATCAACCAATAACAAATGTTGGTGGGGCTGTGGGGAGGAAGGAACCCTTCTCCATTGTTGGTGGGAGTGCAGATTGGCACAACCACTATGGAAATCAATATGGAGATACCTCAAAGAACTAGGTTTAGAGGTTCCATTTGATCCAGCCATCCCTCTGCTGGGTAACTTTACAAAAGATTAAAAAAAATCATATCACAGTGATATATGTGCACCTACATTTATATCGGCCCAGTTTGTAATAGCTAAAACTTGGAAACAGCCCATTTGCCCATAAGTTGGAGACTGGATAAAGAAGATGTGGTTTGTCCATAAAATGGAATACTACTCATCCATAAAGAATGAGAAATTAGATTCATTCATAGGAAAATGGATACATAATGAGGATATACTCCTAAGTGAAATAAATAACTCACACATGTGTAAATACTGAATAGTTTCTCTGGTGTGAAAAACCATAATAGTACATAAGATCCTAATGAAGTAATTGACAATGTGAAATAGGAAGAAAAGGGCTAAAGGTGTAGGGAAAGTGGGAAGGGTAGGGGAAAGGAAGTAAGGGAAAAGGAAAAAAAAACATGAGAAAATGGAAAATTAGGAATAAAGTATTTGCAAATAGATAAGGGAAGAGGGGGTAAAGGGAGGCTAGGATAGGGGGAAAAATGAGAACCAAGACCTGTCATGTAAAGGTACAAGATACCAATGATGAATGTAACTTTACTATATACCTAAAAATGTACCAATAAACTCAATGGAAAAAAGTATTTCCCCCTCTGAAATCCGAGTTCAGAAGAGTAGGGGAAAAGTTTCTGTAGCTCCTATTTAATAGTCCCATCTCCTAGTAATTCCATTAATATCAAGGGAAATGAAAATCCTTTTTGAAGGAGTATTTTTATATCAAAATTATCCGGGGCATATAACATTTATTAGGTACTTAGGTGTTACATATATCCTGCAGTTCATTATCTTATTTTTCAAGTGATTGACTACATTAGGTACTAGTTTTCAGTTAGCAAAAAAAAATTGGGAAATATTTCATTTTCATTAAACCGAATTTGTTTATGAGCACATCTAATACAGTATATAATTTCCCACCTTCCCAGTTTGTAAGTAAATGAAGGTAAAAATAAGTTTACTAGTGCTGGAAATGTTTGGTTAGTCCTATAATCCTAGCATTCTTGGAGGCTGACACAGGTTCGCAAATTTGACCCCAGACTAGGCATCTTACTAACTTACCAAAACACTTACATATTAAAAATAAAAACAGTAACCTTGAATGTAGCTCAATGTGAAGAATTTGGCTTTAATCCTTATCACTGCCTCCCACCTAAAAACATGAAACAAAACAAAACAATAAAATACCTGAAGGAAGAAGTACTTATGTAGGAAACAAATATTTTAATTTATTATCCGAGACAAACTTTGTGATGGGTGTAAAAATAGTTCTGCCTTTAGATAGAGGCAGGCACACACTCTTTCAATAAAAACTAATTGATTCAAGATGACAAAAACTTTGTTATCTCACTCTGCAAACTCACCAGTCCTGTGACCTCTTCCCTCTGCTATGACCTCACTAACCATATCCAAAAACAGACACTTCAACATTATCTAGGACAATCTGATTTTATATTGTAAAATTTTAGTTTGTAATGTATTTTGCATTTTTTATTAATGATTAGAAATTTATATTTATGAAACAGTAAAAATTAATTTAGAAATGCTATCATCCTAATATAGATTGCTAAATAATGCAGTCATTTCCCTGTTTCACTCATGATTCAGACAATTGCAGTTTTTTCTTCAGGAGTTTTTGAAAATTATATTGTGATTTGTGTGGCAAGTGCATTACTTACCAGGGTGATAAACACAATGATATGATTTTTGATGCTATGCTCTCTGTTTAATATTTCCTCTAAGGCTTTATTTTATTCATATTCAGAGATATTCATATTAATGAGTGTAACAAGAATAGTTTTTTTTTTATAAATTGATGCTGCCTAAGAAATAGTAGCTGTTTTAATTATCAGTCAATTACTTGATGATTAAAGGATTTTGATCAAATGTGAAACTATTTCCTCAAGATTTCACAATAGGATAATTGGAAACTAACTAGCTTTTAGTCCTGCTAATTTAGATCTAAATCTTTTTTGTCATTTGTGCTACTTTGACCATTTTATCTGTATTTATCTGCATTGATCAAGAATACTTACGTAATAATTTAAAACATTTGTTGAATTTAAAAGTAATTTTATGATCTTGTTGCTTGGTACAAATTTTTCTACTATAAAACATAGAGATAATTTGACATTCATTTTAAAATTTTCGGTGCTTGTAATTGCTAGAATACTAAAAAATTGCTCAATAAATATTTGTTTTTATGAATGGCTATTCCATATAATGATAAATTTCTAATGGAGGTATAGAAATAAAATGAATTAACATCAGATATAATCAGTAAATTTAATCTGGTTCCTCTAAAAATTATTACAGTTTGAAAGAAATTATTTCTGCTCCTTTTCCTATGTACTACTATTATTATTTTACTTATTAACATTACCATTTCAAAATCATCAACAATCTCAAAGCTACATTTTCTGCAGTTATCTTAGAGGCAAGGTCATATCGTAATTTTTTGATACCTGTAACAGGCACCAATATATTTTTACTGTATTATATTCTATTTTATTGAAAGTTATGATTCATTGATTTACAGATATTTTAGAAACAAGGTTTGAATGAAATCTCTGGAAGCAAAGTATTTAGAAAGAAAATGTCTAAGTATAGGCTTTCCATATAAATATAACAGATAGGCAGGGAGATACTTTAGCATGGTGAATAAGAAAAAAAATGTTTGACTTAGTTAAAAATCTCAGCTATACCACTATTCATTCATTCATTCATTTGTTTAATTTATTATAATTATTTTGGAACAAGTTCTGGTTATGTTGCCCAGGGTAGATTCAAACTTCTGAACTAAGTAAACTTCTTGACTTAGGGTCCAGAGTAGATAGAAATACAGTTTGGTACCACCTGGGCCTGGTCTTCAGTTATTCATTTCAGCACCAATATATTTTTAATCTCCTCAATTCTTTTTTTTTAACTGAATATTGTAGAATGTATAAAAGTAGCTTTGATGCTGGAAACACATATTTTAAATGCATAATTTATATTTTATTTTAGTATGTTCATTCATATTGATTTTCAGTTGCTTTATATGATGGGGCAATATTATCCTTTAAATTTGTATAGTATTATATTCATTTTTAAAATTTTGAACATATTAGCTCTTTTTAGTAGCAGAGATAAATATATGCTTTAACATTATTATTTATATATAGTAGTCAATGTTCATAGAAAATTTACTATGTACTTACTATGTATTTACTATATTGCTTAGCTTTGCCACTGCTGATACAAAGTACGTGTTACTTGAGTAGCAGAGGAGGAGATGTTTATTTGGGTTTGCAAGGGTTCAGTCCGTGTCTGCTGTCTTCAAGACAGAAAAGGCCTGGCGGAGGATCCTGGCAGAGAAAAGATTTTCAAACCATAGCAGCCAGGAAGGAGAGAGAACAGAAAGTGCCAGAGAAATTGTGTGTGTGTTGTGTGTGTGTGTGTGTGTGTGTGTTCCAAATTCACATCCACTGTGACCAATCCATTTTATTCAAACAGTGCAAACCCAGTAACAAGGCATTCAACTGTAAGAGCGCAGCCTTGCTATCATCCAGTTCTCTGAACACATGAGACTTTAGAGGACATTTTAGTAGAATCCGTAGTACAAGGCATCCACTAGAAGATAGCATGGGAGACTCAAGAATAAATTTTAGATAGGTGGTCTTTCTTTGTCACTTATAATTTATCAATGGAAAAGTAAAAATATAGTCAATATTACCCAATTTAATTTGAGAATTATTCAGAGAAATGCTTCACATTAGAGTGAAGCAAATCTAATCACATCATTAATCAATATGTTCCATATGACCGAAACTTTAGAATTTGAGGTCTGGTCAAAGTATAGAGTAAACATTTAAATAATATTTTAAAAATGTATTTCCATAAACGACACATTACCATATTTTTTATTTGAAAACCTATTAAATTCCAAGAAGCAGTGAAAAGGAAGGAAGACTGTGAAAAAGAGACAGAGAGAAAGAGAGACAGAGAGAGAGGTTGAGGGACAAAGGAAGATTTTTAAAAATGAGACATCCAGAAGACTAAGCAGCAACACAAGCTATGTGTAGCATTATGTAGTGTTTTTGCTATGTCCAGATGTCCTTCCAAAGCTTCACACAGTCATAGGTGGGGCTTTTTAGAGGAGGCTGGATCTAGAGTTTGTGATGTTGGGACTAACTGTGTGAGGCTAGGAACAAGAGTGTGTAATTACTAAATTAGTCCACTGATTACATTGGCATAGATCTGGGTGTGGATTAAGGGAGGCTCACTCTCGGTTTGAATGCTGCTCACACTCTCAGCTTGTGGCCTCTATAGAATATAAGAGGCAGAAAGAGGTTTGCTGCAGTTATCATTTGCTGATGGTTCACTACTTCTCTGCTTTGCTGCATTCTTCCCTCCATGAACTGTTTCTCCTGTGTGTTGCCCCGCTGCCATGCCGCCCGCCTTGGAGCAGCCAACCATGAATTGAAACTTCTAAAATTTGTGATCCAAAATAAGCTTTCCTTTCTTTAATTTGGGGAGTCTGGTATTTTGTCTCAGCAATGAGAAAAAGTAACCAAAATACATGGAAATAGAGAAAAATATTAAAAAATAAGCAGACATATTCTGATTAGAGGTGCTTATGCTGTTACAAATTTATAATTTGAAATTCTGAATCTACACCTTATATAAAACTGACTTTGTTTGACCTCAATTAACACTCTTTAATTAAACTTCAAATTTCTCATTTGAAACATTAAAACATAAGCTGATTATGAAGTTTAAGGAGTTACTGCGAAGGTTACCAAAAAGATATATGTAGAAGGCCATGGAGCCTGGTGCCATACTCAAGAGAGGCTCTAGAAATGTTCAATCATTTCTTTCTTAGTTTATGTCATTCAAAGTTATTGCCACTAGGGAAAATAAAAAATTACAAGAGCAGAAGATATAAAACTAAAAGAGAAGGAGAGCCTTCATTATTTATTTGTTTTTGTAACCAATTCTAGTGAAGTTCAATAAATGAAACAACTTAGAGCAGGAGTTGACTAATTAGTATGAATGTGCCTTGGTTGAGAACTTTGATTACTTATGTTGTAAACATTTTTTGAAGTATAGACAAATTTATTATGTATCAGAAATCCTGATATAATTACATAATAATGTAACAATAAACACAGCAATAATAATCTAAATAATACTACAGGGTCATTATTTAGGAACTCAGCTAGTTTTATTGTTTTTATCTGTGGCGGAAAGAAGATTAAAAGGAGTAACAAACCAGAACTTTCAATAAACTGTTAATTTTGATAACACAAAGAAGTAGTTTTGATAGTTGGTGATACACAGATCTGTAGAAGGCTTTTTCACCGATATACTTCCCGCTCAGTGACAGTAGTATGAAGACTGTTTCTTCAGTGATCCACTAGAGTAACAATTCAAACATTTGAAAGACTTGTGGATACTTATCATCACTCCTCAAGTTTTTAGAGCTATAAATTTTTGAAATATTTATAATTTGGAAAATAAATTCCCAGAAACTTAGTTTTTTTTTCTTTATTCATTTTTGGAAAATTAGCAAAGCTTGTGGGATTACTACTATCTCCCAGTTGAATTTCACATTATATAGTTTTAGAGATATTTACTATCTATTTTAAAAGCCACTGGGAGAAATATGTGAACATTTTATTTGGATGTTTGGATTGAGACCATAAATTGAACTATAGCACCTATTGAAGGTTATATCATTGGAATTTTCTTCCTAAAACTATTTTAATATATTTTTAATCTGCTAGTTTTGATAGTTACTGATTAGAGTACATTGTTCTTATTTTAATATTTTAAACATTTTAGTCATATTTCATTGAAGTATGCATAACTTTACAAAAATACATATGTCCTCTATTATGTACCACCCATATTTACTTCAAAACTTTATTATGTTTTCATCTCATTTCAAAGTGTTCTAATTTATTTACTCTTCATTTAACTTTTGGAGAGTCTCTACATAGTTCAGGCTGGCCTTGGACTCACTGTGTGGACTGCACTGGCCTCCAATTCTCTGTGATCTTCTGGCCTCAACCTTGTGAGTTCGGCAATCACAGGTATGAACTGCCATTCTATGGGCTAAATCATTCTTTTCAAGTCAGGAGGATAGAAAAGAAGGAGGAGAAAAAAGTTATAAGGAAGAAAAAAGGGCAGTCATGAGCTAGGAGAGAGAGAGTGGGTGGAAGGGGAGGACAAGGAGAAAGGCAGACATCATTGAAACTAGAAATTTTTCTCCCTGTCCCTCTGTTTTTTTTTTTTTTGTTTTGTTTTTTATTTCCTATTCCATGGTGGCCTACATGCTAGGTACTATGAATTATTTCCATATATTAGCAAGTAGTATGCATTTAGTACAAAATATGGAGGAATTATTATATTTTACAGAAACAAAAGCATTAACATACAAATCAGGTGTCTTGGATGATTCAAATTTCTCATTTGCTACCAAGCTTCAAGTAAGAAAGACAATTAACTTTTCAACCTCTGTTTCTTCATCTGAATTCATGAGCTTTAAGTAAGTTTTACATATGTGTATTGTAGCACCTAAATAATATGAGTGTAAATACTTATCCCTTATCAATTACAAAGATTAAGAAAATACAAAAAAGGACTAATTGCAATCTTTGTAAATAGGGAGGTGTGGAGGGGTTGAAGGGAGACTAGGGTAATGGGGAAAAAATAAGAACCAAGATATATTCTGCAAAGGTACAAACTCAAAATGATGAATGTCATATTTATATCTAAAATGTACCAAAAAATTCAATGAATAAAAAAGATGAATTGTATTTCATTTATGCATAATTCAGAAGATATTTAGTAAAATATATCATTTTGCATTAAACATTAGATTATTTGCATGTAATTTGAGAACTGTCCAATTTTATTTATTAAATCAGTATTATGAGATTTCAATCTGCATTATTTACACATGCATTTTATTTGCAATATTTGATTTTTATAAACATTTAATTGTAAATATGACAAGTAGTAGCCACAAAGTCAGTTTATGGAATATATTCCCAAATCTGAATGCTCAGAGTGCTAGAAGACCACTTACACTCAAAATTGGACTTCACAGCACTTTGTAAAATGATAATTTTGGTTTTGCACTATTACATTTTGCTGTTGTGCTTCTTGCAAACCAATAAATAAAATCACAGTGCTTTGCCCAATAACCCAAAACCTAATTAACTAAAGTTCTATCTAAGATAAATGTGTAGATCATTATTTTTCTAATATAAAATATAATAAACAAAATAAAATTATAAAATCTCAGTCATTCATCTGAATAAAAATATGCAATAATGCTTAATCTGAACTGATATCATGATTAAAGAAGTAACTTTCTAAATTAAATCTAATCTGATGGGTTAACTTTTAGATTAATAGTTAAAATTCATTTATAATATGCAAAATAGTAAAATGCATCACTATCAAATAACTCTCCAGTATGTAATTATCCAATAATAATGTCAAAACGTTTTGGAGCATTGCTGTTAAAAATATTTAATTTGAATATTTCTATTATCAGTAGACCACACTTGCTTGAATAAAATCTATAATTTTTAATCTTTAGTATTCATGTACACACAAAGATACAGTATTTATTTAAGGAAGAGACTGATTTGGTTATAGTCAATTTCTATCTTAATTTATCTGTCTTATTTTTATCCTAGATATGTTATTAGAGATAAAAGCAGACATATGCCCTCCAGATTAAAATATCGGGATGGTGATATCATCCTTTCTGCTTCTGCTGTGCTTTATGATAATACAGAAATTTCTGATGAAATAAATGTCAAAAATATCTAGGAAAGAAAAAAATACTGTAAAGATTTCGTGAGTCCTATTGAATCTATCTGGTAAAAGAAAATTAAGCATATCTGATTACTGTTTGCTAAGACTAAGCTTATCTGTGCACATATTTAGTTAGTAGTTTTAATTTATCTTTAACGCAAAATCTAACTTCAAAGGTTTTAATATATCATTTGTCTTAAATAAATCTCTCATGAATATGTTTGGCTTATATGAATTTTAAAAGTAATTTTAGACTCTAAGAAAATTTAAACTAAATCACATTTTAAATGTTACCTATGTGCATAAAGCATGCCTTCAATAATGCTTTAGTATTTAGTGGTGACATTTAATTTGAATGGAAAGGAACAAAAATTTAAAAAATAAAAACTAACTTCCTTAGAATTTTCTATACTAATATATTTTAGTAAAGAAGGACATAGGATTCTTGAGATGGCAAATCTTCTTTATATTAGTTTTCAACTGATTAGTATTTATATAACAGAACTCAAGAAATAGAATCTAGGAGGATGAAAATAAATGAGATTCTATTGTGAGACCCAATGACAAAAGTTAAAGACTCTTAATCATGTTCTAAAAGTTCACCAATGTCTGTTTATTCATATCACATGTATTCTCATAACCACTTTTAGAACTATTAATGCACAAAACTCCTTTCTTAATTCACTCTTCAAAAATAAACAGCTTGGGTTTCTCTTTTAAGTACTTAAGAAAACATTCCACAATGTACAAACTACAAAGAAAAAAGAAAGAAGAAATAGAAAATCAAGCTTTACACAATAATCTGTGTGCTTTACTGGCTTATCTCATTTCTGTATCATGAATAGGATTAGAAATATATTTTTTACTCAGAGTTACTTTTATGGATTTTCAAGCATGGGTAGGATATATAGTGTAATTCTGCTAAAATTATTCCTCTCCCTTTTTAAGTCTGGAAAACAAGCACATAATAATTTAGTTAAAGTTAGCAATTAGGATGCCTGCAATTTAAAACTGTTTTTTATTTATTTCACTCTTTACTTAAAACACATCACGACAAGGTGTATGGTACCTAAAAAGTCCTAACAGGCCGTGAGCAAATCCCACTGCTGATGAGAGCAGACCATCTATGTAGGCACTGGGTACTGGTTGAAACTAAAATGATATGAGCACCACAAATAAAAAATACACTGTACTAGTAATAGTGCACTTAAATAGTGGAACTTTTCCAATATAATAAACAAATCCATAAATGCACACAAACAAATTATGTGCTACATGTCACAACCTTTGTCATTTGTTTTTGCATTCTTACTGTTAGACAAAATAAATGTAAAATATAGTAAAAATGTAAGATACAGGATTCCACTAATCTATAATAAATAGAATTTCACTATCTATAATAAATAGAATTATGAATAATAAGTGGTTTACTGAAGCTTGATGTCAATTTGATAAATGTTTATATATTTACTTGGGATATATTGTTTAACAATTATAATAAAATGTTAAAAAGTACAATAGATATAGATAAACACAGAATAACTATTCCCAATTGTATCAGTGTATGTGTATATGTAGCTTGTCAAGTTTCTAAATTCTCATGATCAGTTTGAAAGATCAATTGACATTACTTGTTAAACTGTGGTTGGACCATCCACACAGCTTCAAGTTTCAGACTACTTTTTCATTTATTAAGTAACAATGTAAATAGCAGTGGACATAAATAAAGAATAAAACATATTTAGGCACTTTATGAAGGGACAATATAGAATGATGATTAAAAATACAAACCATTTATTATATATTCCTCTTTAAAATTTTTCTTTTATAAGAAAAGCCAGGTGATTTTTAAACTTGTGTGTTGGATTTATTTCCCTTGGGAATGGGACAAAGAGAAGGAGGGAGGTGTGAAGGAAAAGAGGTGCAAAGTATGGAAATAAAAGAATTAAGGTGTGTTGTGTACATGTACAAACTCCCCACAAGAAATAAAGTCATTATATAATGCAAATATGTACCAATAATATATAAAATATAATTACAAAATAATACAAGCCATCTAGGTATGAATTTTAGTGCTCTTTTCCTTTATGAATTTGGTTTACTTATGTAACATTTGTTAATCTTAATTTTCTCATTTACAGAATGGCATAATATCTATTCAGATGTGCTATTGTAAATATTTTATGAATTATTATATGTCAAGAATTGAAAACTGGGACTGAGAATGTGGCTCAGTGCCACTGCGCCTGCCTGGCAAATGCAAAGTCCTGAGTTTGACCCTTGGTACCATAAAAAAAATAAAATGAAAACAGCTAAGTGTTTCATAAATGTTTAGTTTTGGGATATAGCACGATAGCCTTACCGCACTAAATATAAATGTAAGTATTGGTTACAAAATGATAGGACTGAGAAGTGACCTTGAAAAATCCCCCAAAGTTCCAATATCTATAAAATATTAAAAAGGAGAAAAGGATGGGGGAATGTTTTAGCCACTTTCTCTGTCACTGAGACACAATACCTAACACATGCAACTTACAGAAAGAAACATTTATTTTTCTAACATTTACAGTCCAAGGTCAGCTGGCTCTAAGGCAGAGCAACATGGCTGAGGGCCATAGTGGAGGAAAAGGTGATCATGTCATGGTGGCAGGAGTGAGACCCCTTGGGGTCATGCCCTCAGTAACTTACTTCTTTGTACCAGATCCCACCTCCTCATAAGTAGTCACATATAAGTTTACACGATAAAATTACCTTAAAGCCCCATCAGTGGGCACATGAGGCTCTTGGGGTACATCTAGATATACATTATTACATTCTGCACTCATCTCCCAAAGACTCATATGCATTCTTTTATGCAAAATGCATTTAGTCCATACCCAGGTGCTGCCAAAAATCCTAAAAGTTTCAGTAATGTTAAAAGGTCAAAATGAAAAATATCTTCTGAGACTAAAGGCAAGCTTTCAACTATGTGTTCCTGAAAAAAAATAGAAATAAAATTAAAAACTACCTACATTCAGGGGTATAGGATAAATATTCTCATTCCAAAAGACAGTGGTAGGGAAGTAGAAACCAATTAGACAATAGCAAGATTGAAGCCCACTAGGGCAAACATTAAATCAATCTTATAGTTCAATGTCCATCACTCAAAGCAAGATATTATAAAATGTAAATTTCAAACAGCTAGGGCATCACTGCCTGCCACTTTGGCATTGCCAGTATTTATTTCCCTCACCTTCTCTCTCTGGCTGGCCATTTATTCTTCATGGCGTTTCTCAAATATTGCATACCCGTGGCTAATCTCATTTTTTTGAGGTCTCCACTGTGCTTTTACTTCACACTCACAGTTTCATGCACTGCCCTCTTAGTGTCACACTGCCTGGCTTCCTAGACCTTCCTCTGAAATCTGAGTGGAAGCCTCCCTGACTTTTTGGCTCTCACATTGTACATGCCTATAAAAGCAGCACAATATGGAGGATACCAAGGTATTCTGCCACCTGAAGCAATAAGTAGCCTGTCTTGAATCGTGGCTATAGTGGCTTCTGAGTGTCTTAATGGCTCAGCAATATGAACCAAATACCAGGAAATTCTTTGGGTAACCTTTCTCAAGTGAGGTGCCCTGTGGCTGTCTTTTACAAGCATAGTTTTTCATTTCTGCAATTTTCAGTCCTGGGGGTGGGAGGTGGGTTTCCAGATTCTGACAGGCCCTCCGGCCATTTTTTGTATTGTCCTGATTTAAAGTATTTGATTTCATTTAATCTAATCTTTTTAGCAACTAGGTTTCCTCTGCTCCATATTTGTGCATGCTTTCTGACATAATGAAAACTTTTCAAATGGGTGTTTTACTTCTACTTTCCAGTTTAAATCTGGCTAAAAATAGCAAGCAGTATCCAGACTATGGAATGAGCATTGGGCTGTTTGAAATTTTCTCCATTAAATTAGTTAGTTGCCCTTATTAGCCACTTCCTGCCATGTCTCAGGGCATGAGGAAAAAAATGTAAACAAATTTTCCACCAGAACATAGTACACATGACCTGGTGGCCAACTGCCAATGAAGTCCTACTTCCCCACTGAAGCCTCATGAACCTGGATTTTACCTTGAAAATTTTCATCAGCATTCTGGGCTTCTGAGCTCCAACCAGAATTTTCCACCAAGCTTAGATAACAGCATCTGAGAGCTTCTCTATTCAGCATTTCCAAACCTTTCCAAACTCCCCCCATGACTTACCCAAAGGCAATTGAATTACATGGTCGGGTAGTGTCACACCATTGACCCCACTTCTCTTACTTACTTATCTTATAGTGGAGACACAATATCTGACTTCTACAAATTAAAGGAGAAGGATTTATTTTGGCCACTAATTGCAGAGGTTTCAGTCCTTAGTCTGCTGGCTCCACAGTCAGAGAGTATAGTAGAGGAACATAGCAATGAAGAACCAGATCACCACATGATATTCAGGAAGGCTGGTGGACAGAGAGAGAGAATGAGAGAGAGAGAGAGAGAGAGAGAGAGAGAGAGAGAGAGAGAGATATCAAGGAAGGAGCAAGGGAGGGAGATAAATGTTCCCATGTTATATGCCTAGTAACCTATCTCTTTGGACCAAACTACACTTCCAAGAGCAAGTTATCCATAAGTCCTCATATTCTAAAGACCTTGCAAAATCCCTGCCTATGAATTGGGGAACATCTAGATATAAAATATAAAAGGTAGCATGGAAGAGAAGGAAAAGCAAGTGCACTATTATTTTGCCAGTTTTGGAGTGGTGCATTGCCTCAGCTTCAGTGTGGTTTTTCCCTCTCTTTGGTGAAGTGTATATGTGTGTTTGTGGGTACATGATGTCTAAAACAAGGAGACTAACAGTTCATTTGTCAGCAAGATCTCAGCTTAAGCAAATATTTTGCTGGCCTTACCTTGTGCATATATGAACAATGAGGAGGTATTGATAAACAAGAAGAAATATGATTAAAACATAAAAAAACATCCCACTGGGTATGGGACACCAGAGTGAGTTTTTCAAAAATAAGTAGACATATGAGAAATTAGTAGAAGTTGAATTGTCTTGTTATTTCTCTGAAGAAAGCTACATGCAGATGAACAATAACAGAAAGATCATGTGGGGTGTATTAGAGAGCAGGAGCCAAAATAATGCAATGAAGAGTATTAGGTAGACGTTGGACTCCAGAGCTGGGATCTTCTTTGTGCTGCAAAGAGAAATCACACATGAAACTTTTTAAAGAGCTAGCCCTGGGACTTGTGCCACATAATCAACAGGGAGAAATTGAGATGGAGGGGAAAAGGAGGAGGAGGAGGAGGAAAAAGAAGAAGAGGAATAGGAAGAGAGAGGGAGAGAGTACATTGAATAATACAGCAAACACCAGCTGGGTGAAAGATAATTTACTTTCCAATTTTTCCTTTTATTTTTTTCTTTAGTACTTTGCCTTTTTTTTCCTCATTGAGTTTCTTGGTACATTTTAGGTATACGTAGAGTTACACTAATAACTGTGATCTTGTACCTTTACATGACAGGTCCTGATTCTCATTTTTCCCCCTGTGCCTGCCCTCCCTTAACCCCTTCCTCCCCTCCTCATTTACAAACACTTTATTTCCATTTTTTCATTTTCTTATATATTTCTTCTTTTCCCTTATTACCTTTCCCCTACCCTTCCCACTTTCCCTACACCTTTAGCCCTTTTCTTCTGATTTCACATCTTCAATTATCTCATTAGGATCTTGTGTACCATTATAGTTTTTCACACCAGAGAAACTACTTGGTATTTACACACTTATTTATTTCACTTAGTAGTATATCCTCAATATGTATCCATTTTCCTATGAATGACTCTAATTTCCCATTTTTTATTGCTGAGTAGTACTCCATTTTAAAGAAAAAAACACATCTTCTTTGTCCAGTTTCCAAGTGATGGGCAAATGGGCTGTTTCCAACTTTTAGCTATTACAATCTGTGCTGCTATAAACATAGATGTGCTTATATCACTGTGATATAATTATTTTAATTATTTTGGAAAGATACCCAGCAGAGGGATGGTTGGGTATTCATTTGGAACCAGAAGAGACCTACAATAGCAAAAGCATCCTAGGCAACAGAGACATGGCAGCAGGTATAACAATTCCCAATTTGAAACTATACTTCAAAGCCACTGTGATAAAACAGCATGGTACTAACACAGAAACAGACCCTGAGGATCAGTGGAATAGACTGTAGATACAAAAACAACTCCAGATCTATTCAGCTACCTCATCTTTGACAAAGGAGCCAACCATCCTCACTGTAGCCAAGATAGTCTCTTTAATAAATGGTGTTGGAAAAACTGGATTTTGACCTACCAAAGATTAAAGCTAGACCCTAATCTTTCACCAAGCACTAAACTAAAATCCAAGTGGATGAAAGATCTAAATATTAAAGCAGAACCACTAAACTTGCTGGAATATGTTAGGCAGAACTCTTGAAGACATTGGCATAGGAAAAGTCTTTATGAACAAATCCTCAGTAGCATGGGAACTAGTAGAATGTTTCTTTAGTAATTGGGAAGAGCCTAGCCTTCAAAAGGAAAAGCAGAAACAGTGACTAAATGCAAGCTACAAACTTCTCTGTTTATTCTTATTAGTTGAAGCTTCTGATAAACAATAATCTTGTCTATACATGAAAATGGGGAAAAGTAAATCAATTTAAAGTTAACTGGATTGACTTTATACCTTGAAGTCTCCCCAGAATTGTGATATCTATTCAAGACATCATTGTCAATTATACCATTAGGATCTTATTTACAATTATAGTTTTCAATTGATCATGTGAAATAGGAAGAAAAGGGCTAAAGGTGTAGGGGAAGTGGGAAGTGTAGGGGAAAGGAAATAAGGAAAAAGAAAAAAATATGAGAAAATGAAAAAATATAAATAAAGTATTTGTAAATAGAAGAGGGGTTGAAGGGAGGGCAGGGTTAAGGAGAAAAAATGAGAATCAAGACCTGTCATGTAAAGGTACAAGATCCCAGGAATGAATGTAACTGTACTGTATACCTAAAATGTACCAATAAACTCAATGAGAGAAAAAAAGATATCATTAATAGGTAAACAGATCCTAATGCTTCTATGGGCCTGTTTTCTATCAGATGACACTCAGCAATAACATTTACCACATTTTTTATCATAGCTCTTAAAGTAGCTCATGGTAATGAACTTCCAGAACTTCCCCAGAACATGGCAAGGATGATGGAGTAAGTATGTTCCACTTGAGGAGTATTTTAAGAAGGATTAATGACAATATATGTATTACTCTAATAATATTTTATTAGAACACAAACTGTGTTTTGATCATCTTTTTTTCTGTCATTAGAATGCATTTTCTTTGAAATAAACCAGTGTAAGTGTAGTGATAACATTTTTCTTCTCAACTTTCTAATATAGTATGTACTTTCCTTGCAAAGGTGATAAGAGATAACTACAAGATAAATTTGAGGGAATAAAAAGAAAATGAGTTTTAAAATGTCTAGATGAACTAAAGAAAATTATATCTTCCTGACCATTCTTAATATAAAAAAGAGGAAATTTTATAAGTAAAAAATCTTTCCCCCCATATAAATAACTATAAAATATATAATGAGTGCAAATTCTGTTCAGGAAATGAGAAATAAATAAAAACAGGTTTTCAAAAATAATCAAATGTAAATTAGTTTTAACATCAATCTGTATAAAACAAAATAGAAAGGTTAAAAGAATTATGTTCAGTATATAATATTTCAAAATACATTGACATATTCTTACATAAGTAGAAAGAATATACAAAAGATTATGATTAGTTTTTCTGTTGTGTACTTGAAATAATAACAATAAAAATATTGCTGTGTATTTGACTAAGCTATACCAATAAATCATGAACTTTTAAGAAACATTTCTCCAACTTATTAATAAATCCTTAAAATTTAAAGGAATATATTTCCTGGTAAACTTTTTAAGGAATAAACCTTGTATTCAGTGGTACATACAATCAAAAATGTTTAAATATAATAATCATTATAATTTGATTATATAGCACTGAGCTCATGAGCATTCAGTTTTTAGAAGGTTTCTACTTCTATATGTGGACATGTATGAGTGTGCGCTACCTGTATTTGTGGATCTGTGCGTGCAGTTGTGTGAAGTTATCTTTTTACTCTAACGTTTGGTGTCTCAAGAGTTTCAAAGTCACTATCTACAAAAGGAAAAATACATTTACTTTATTACACCTATTTATTTTATTAAATGTATATTTTTAAACATTTTATTTTTATTGATATAAATTTATAGATAGTTGGTGAAAAGCTGAAACATATTATACCCTCCCTCTCTGCTAAATTTTACTATCTAAAAACCACTTTTGAAATGTTTCTTCATATCTTTGTGATGTGCTACTGCGTAATGAAACAATTACCTTCACACTGATCTACATCCCTGTCTCTTATTTAAATTTCATTTTCATACAGGGTCTTGCTAAATTACCTTGGCTGTGCTAAAACTTGGCTATCCTCCTGTCTGAACCTTCTACAGTACTGTAATTATACGCATGACTGGGATTACACTACAACCAGCTATTTTACTTTTCTCATCTAAAAGTTGTTGGAAAACACTGGTTCTGTAAGATAAGTTTCCCTTCAAGTGAACACAATTTAAAAAATGTCTAGGACCTTCAAATCATGTGAAATTTAAAGAAAATTGACTGTTTAAAAATTGTTATTGGTCTAATAGTAACAGGCAAAAACTATGAATACGCACAATATCCCTTTAAATTACATGATTGACACTTGCTCTCAAATATTTTCTATTAGAGACAGTCCTTACTGCTATGGCCCAAAAACATGTGTACCCAGTTTAATTGCCCTTCAGCAGGCCATGGAGATTGACCGCTGGCCAAGAGCAACTGATGCCCACATCTAAAACTAAACTTAGTCCATGTCTTCATGATAGGAAACTTTGTTCTATCTAGTGCTTAATAGCACGATGTCTTTCTTGATGTTTTGGTGACTCCTAAACCAAGTACTCATATTTACATTCCTGATTTTTAAAAAAATGATGCAACTTGTTGATACACACCTGTCTTTATTTCAGGATCTTAGAGGAGCTTGATTTTATTTTGGGATCTTAGAGGTTTTGAAGATATAGCTTGGCTGGCTGAAGTCACTGCCCAGAGTTGGATGATTGAAACATTCCACTTTGTATACCCACATAAGAAATTAAAAATTAAGATACAGAACAGTAGGATCAATTCAACACAAGCAAACTTCAGGTGTTTGAGCAGTTAAAATACAGATGCCATGGTTTTTCTCAGTTGCTTCATCTTTGGATTATAAATCAACAAGACACATATGAAGTATTTTGACTCAGGGAAGCCACAAGCTCATCTAAGGAAGGTATTATTTAAACATCTTTTTCTTACAGTGCCCAAATAAGTCCACTAAGCCTTGGTTAATATAAAAAAACAAGAAAAGTAAGATAAACTAAGTTTTACCTCTTAATTGTAGGCTTCTCATTAATATTATTGGCAAGTTAATGAAGATTGCTGCCTTGTCTGCTTTGGACCCTAAAATACGTTAGTCAATAGCATATCATCTTTGGGAAAGATCAGTCAGAATCATGGCTTCAAGTATCCCTGAATATAAAATAATGTTTCAATAAAACATAGGAAATTAATCCCATGATTGCAAATGGCAAGAATCAGATTGGCAAAATTATATCTCTAAAGTTCTGTGAAGTAGGCTATGTCCATTCAAGATTCAAAAGTAGAAAATTAGAGAACTCTGATATACTATCTTCTCTGAGATTGTTTTATTAGAAATAGGACATATTTTATAATCTTTTTAATGAAATAAAATATTACACAGGTTCTTTGTTATAAATATGAAGTTATGGCAAATGTATGGTTTTCTTTTGCTTTAATCAGTTTCTTATTAACCTATGGAGTTACACTGTAAATGACATGAAGAAAATCTGCTTCTTTATTTTACAGAAGTATCTTTACAAGTAAATATTGACGTCAAATTGTAAAGGCTAGATATCTACAACTATTGTTAAATACAAACATATCTAAACAAAAGAGAAATAATGCTCTTGGAAACTTCTGTACATTTATTGATATTCAAAAAATCTGAATTACTGGATGGATTAGAGACTAATCAATAAACATACAAAATGTCTATCTGAATAATATACAGACACAATAATTAATCCTAAAGTTCTTAGTATGGAAACAATGGGTGATAAGATTAGTCATTTTTCTACTATTGTGTAGAATTCATAATACTTATGGGTCATAGAAGATAATCCATAAATAATACAAATATTGTACAGTGTGTATTAGAACAAAATAAGTAGTTACTTTTATTTTATTTTTGGAGATAAAATTCCAAACTTCAGAAGACATTTTCATCCTATGAACATGGAAATTAGGCTTGTAAAAAAAAGTCATCTAATGTATTAAATTATAAAATATGTGTAAAAATATAAAAGGACACATAAAGAAAGATTTAAGTATAAAAAAATCCAATGTGGCAATTAGAAAATAACCAATGCAGTAATGAAACCACTTTAGACATTGGAAAGCTAAAATATTATCACAATTAGTTTACAGAGAAGTTCAAGGAAAGGACTTAAAAGAATGCTAGTATAATTTACAAGTTTAGATCTGAGCAGGTCACAGAAAGTTCGGATGTTCTATTGCTTATAATTTTATTTAACTAAGAAATCACATTGGAAAATATACTGTGATTCACATTTTTTTCTGAAGATATATGAAATATTAAACATTTACTTTAAAGTTTTATATGCATAAATACCAAATAGTTTATATTTTATTCATATAACGTAATAACTTTCAGCTTTAGTACATATGCAATGTACTATATATGTTATCTTTCAATTATTAAAATTGAAAAACTATGGTTTAGTTAATAAGAACAGTATATATATTATATATACATGTACACACACATCCTTGACTTTTGTTTTATAATTAATGTGAAATTATTCTCTTCAAATGACGAATGTGTACCAATATTTTTTCACTATAATATTCCTTAATATCATCAAATTTTATGGTCATAAAGAATATGCTGTGAACCATGTTCCATGATATATTTTTATTTTTAGCTGACATATCATGAGGCCTTTCTGCCATGAGCTGTTGTTCTGAAACTTTTACCATGTATTACAATTACATTGATGGATTGTTAAAAATGTAGATTACTAGCTCCTCACTGCAAAATTTAGAAGAATTGCAAAGGGACTTGAAAATTTATATTTATGTATTCACTTATTATTTTTAATTGACATATCGTATTTGTTTACAGATTAAAATCTGATATTTTAATACATGTATACAATATATAGTTGTCAAACCCGGGTAATTAGCACATCTAACACTCCAAGTATTTATATTTGCTTTGTTTTAAGGATGTTCAACGTTTTTGAAATAGGGACAATTTTTTATGTTACTGTCTTAAAGAATATTACAAAGTATTCTTTGTATTCAGAAGATTTACATTTCTAGAATTTTCTAGATGATGGAGATGATGTGAATAGAACTGATACAAAATTTACTGCCTTACAATATACATGTTTTTTTTCACAGTTCTAGAATACAAAGGTATAATAAAATTAACTTTTTGCCTTTAGCAAACCATGTGTTCGAAGATGCAGGTTAAATAAATATTGAGACTTTTCCATCCTCTAATGAAAACAGTATAAAACTTTGGGTGCAAGCCACACTGTCAGCTGTCTAAAACAAACTTAAGAGGGCTCCGTATTTCTTCAAAAAATGAATACTTTCTGGAAATAGGATTACTAACACATATAGAAAACAATTCATTCTGCTTAATTATATTAATTGGATGAAATTAAGACACAAATATATAATACAGGTTGTCTCAAATTAAGAGAATTCTTTTCATAATTTATGTCAGAAAAACATAAGAATAATCAAATTTTAAAAATTCTATGACCTGTTAAGCTTATTAAATATGTTAAAAATGATTACATGATAACACTTTAAAATTTTGTGCCTCCAAAAATTTTAAAAATGTAGTTATATAAATATAGTGAACATACATTAGTATTAATCAAACAACACATTTTTCCTATTTTATTCAATTTATATAGCATGTAAGCAGATATCTAAGTATAAATACAAAGTCATGGAATACTGGGTAATACAAGGCAATTGTATATAATGGTATAAAATAATGATATGTTTAATTAAACATCTTTTTACATGTATATGCTCAGTTCTAGAATTCATGCAATTATTTCAAAGTGATGTACACATATTAATTAAAAGGGTTAGAATTAGTTCATTGGAAAATTAAATACATAACTCCAATGTGTGTTTTGGATGAGACAAAAATTAAACTGGATAAGAATGGAAAGATACTTTATGAGAACATAGACCATAATTATAGTGAAAACATTCTTAATACTTTTGTTTTCATTAAGGTAAATGTAGAATTTTTTTTCTGACAGGGAGTTATTTATGTTTATTTCAGTAAAATGAACTTTGGGCAGTATCTGAAATTCATCAGAAGTGGGAGGCTTGCACTCTATTTTCCTCATGGCCTAGCGTATCAACATTTTATATGATTTTTATTTTTATCACTAAGAATAGAAGCAGACAAAATAGTCTCTGCATGACATGTTCTCTTGGGATTGCTAGCTGCAGTGGTAGAGATGCACTGTGAATAGGGTCACATTATGGTGTATTGCTAGATGTCCCCCCAAATTCTCATGTGCTCATGGGTGAGGTTTTTGGGAAGTCACTGGACCTTGGGAATATGGTATAATACTCAGTTTATAGCTAAACATGATACTGAGAAGTGATGTCTGATCTTAGCAGCTAGATCACTAGGAGTGTGGTCTGGAAAGCTGTATCTTCCTCTTTCTTTCCCAATTACTCTTTGTTTCTAACAGAAATGTCACTAGCTCTTCTTCCTTTTCTTCCATGCACCTCTGATGTGCTCCTTGCCTTGAAGCCAGTGAATTATGGACTGAAATCTCTAAAAACTGTGAAGCAAAATAAACCATTTCTCCTTTAATTTGTGGATTTGGGGTATTATTTCTCAGTGACAAGAAAATAAAACAAACAGGTTGGTACCAGTAAAGTGGGGTCCTTTCTTTGTTGCTTCTGGAGCCCTAGGAACTGGGTTTCAGGAGGAGAATGGAAAGGTTCGGAGATACTACCTAGTGAATAAGCCCATGAATACTGTGGATAGAGCTTGCTGGGGAAGTCTAATCAGAGACCAGAAGGTTGACAGTAGTGATAACAGAAAAAAGCAGTCTCAAGAGGTTTAAATTGAGAGAAAGGATTCCATTGGCAGTTGGACTACAACAAACCATGAGTGTTATGCTCTGGTCGGAAATGTGTCTCCATTTTATTCGTGTACAGACACTTTGAGGCTAATTTAGATGAAAACAAACATGAGTTAATCTGATAGAGAAAATTTCAAGGCGGTGGCATGGATATTGTTAAGGGCTTTTAGCCAGCTTTACCTTAAGTATCAAGGGCAAGAAGCATATCAGAATTATTTAAAAAGTTTTGAATTTGGCCAGAAAGGAAGTTTGAATATAGTTGGAGCCTCAATATTAGAACACAGTATGTTGCTAAGAAAATCAGCATTGCAAAGAAGCAAGTACTTTATAATAGGACAATATGGGAAACAGTGTGAGGACCTTTTCTTCCTATTTCACTTAGGTAGGAGAAGTGGGAAGGGTAGGGGAAAGGAAAGAAGGGAAATGAAAAAAATATGAGAAATGATAAAATGGAAACAAAACCTTAGGAATAGGGAGGGGTTGAAGGGAATTCAGGGGAATGGGGAAAAAATAAGAATCAAGATACATCAAGTTCCCAATGATGAATGTAACTGTATTCTATACCTAAAATGCACCAATGAACTTAATGAAAAACAAAATAGCACAAGACAATGCAAGGAACCAGTAAGGCCCCACCCTTCTCAGGCTCAAAATCTCAAAAGTGAAAGACTTTGCTTTGAGTAGAGAGCACCAGGATACCATGCTTCACCATAGCCTTTGAGGGGGCTTTGAGGTGGGGTGGCATGACAGATAATGGCCACTTTTGGATATTTTTTCCTCAGGTGGTTCTTAGAGCTCAGCCATCCAGGCACGTTACCCCCACACCATAACAGTAGGAAGCCTGGCTGATGCTCCACTTGGTAACAAAACATGATGTCATGCACATGGCACTAGATTTATGTACATGCAGAATTCAGGAGTTATGGGGTTAGGAAGACTTCCACTCAGATTTTAAAAAGAAAGCCTGGGAAGCCAGCCAATGTGCTCTGAGGGCAGTGGGTGAAGCTGTGATTGTGAATCTAAAAGGAGTGGAGATCCCAGGAATTTGAGAGAGCTAAGAACATGAAATGCCTGAGAGAACCTACAAAGAGTGAGCAAGACCTACCTAAGATAGAAGCCGGGGGGTTACAACTATTGTCAATGGCATAAAGATGGGATCACTCAGGCCCTTTGTAGTTATTTCACACTACAGATTGCCTCGGGCACTTTACATGAAATTACAGGATTTAATATTTTCCTTGTTCAATTTGGCCTTACTCTGGTCCTTTTTCTGTCTATCCCCTATCTCTCCCTTTTGGAATAGGAATCATTTACCCTATGCTTTGTATGTTGGCAATGTTTACATTTCTTTTTGACTTTTAGAGTAGATCATAGAAAACAATTTTCCTTAAGACTCAGCAGAGACTTCTAACTTGGACTTTTCAGTCTGGCCTCATAGCTGTTAGGCATTCGGTAACTTAGAATACAGACCACAAAATGTATTTTTCCTAGAGAATGCACATCATGAGTCTTTTGGGAACCATAGTCAGAGTGTTATGGTTTTGAGCTAGATGTCCCTGAAAGCCTCATGCCACCACGCCATGAGCAGTTTCTTCTTTGCCATCCTGCTCTGCCTTGGAGCCTTGCTCTGCCTTGGAACCTGCAGACTATGGACAGAAACCTCTATACTGTGAGCAAATAACCTTCTACTTTTTAATTTGTGGACATTGATACCCAATGTATCCCAGGGATGAGGAAAGTAACTAAGACAGGGAATTAGAAAAATTGTATCTGAGTTTACCATCTTTACATTATCTGAATTTAGATTTATCTTGGGGCCGGGGATTTAGCTGAGTAGTTCCACTGCCTGCCTCACAGGTACAAGGTCCTGAGTCTAATCCAGGTACCAAAAAAAAAAAAAAAAAAAAAAAA
>NW_022900950.1:57955994-57988259 GCF_012274545.1 Fukomys damarensis | reverse complement strand
AAAGAAAAAAAAAAAAAAAAAAAAAAAAAAAAGATTTACCTTGAAAATGAGAGAAAACAACTTAATCTCCTCAATAAAGTACATGAACACTTTTGTGTTTGCTCTTAATAGAAATAAGTTGAGAGAAAGTGAAATACACTTTGTGTCCTCTAACGCTACTGCGTATTAAGTAAAACAATTCTGAGTACATGCAGAAAATTATTACTGGATTTTGCACATTTTAAGCATTCAATTTAAAGAAATCAAGTACAAGAGTACATGTAATTGTCCAACTGCTCCAAGTATCATGATTAATTTTGTTTTTTTAATTTTAGAAAAAGTTAAACTAGCATATTATTTTCACAGAAACTATTCATAAATATAGATAATCATGACTTTGCATCATGAAATGAGATAAAATTCATGATTTATTTATATTGATAAACAAGAGACATGAAAATAAAATGTCCTGATATAATAACAGAAATCAAGACGTTTACAAACATTTAAAGTCACCAAGTATTCTTCATTTTATTTGTGTTTGTTAGCAAATATCATTTGCTTACTTTGTTTATTAGCAAAAAAATAACTGGGGAATTGCAACTGACACATTGAGGAACTGAAAACATTCACTTGCCTTACAAGTTTCCTTAGAATAATTCTACAGATAGTATTTCCTTTCAAGTAGTGAAATAACACTAATCAAGTATTTTATATACACCTTAATCATAAAATAGTTTGATGAGAATTTTGACAAAACTATACAAATGCTTTTATGTTTATCTAAATTTTAATTTCTCTGATTATATCTATAATTATTTTCCACAAAAAAGGTTCTTTAAAAAAAAACATGGCTACTTTAGCTAAATGTACTTGTATGCACTAAAGTAAACAAAATTTTAGGTTATTCTACAAGGAGCTTTAAATGGCATTTAAAATTTTTTCAATACCAATAGAATTTTTTTAAATGTAATATTTAGAAGTTTATTTAATGAGAAACTTTTACTGAAGGATAAAAGATTTCTAGAATAAAGATTATTCTATCAGTTTTTTCAAGAGAATTTCAAATTTTAACTACCTATTTTTCCATAGGTATAATTAGGAATTGACAATACATTTCTGAAGTGCGGCTTAGGATCATACCCAATATTATGATAATCAAGGGAAATTATTAGCTTGTATTGTTTTTATAACTGGGAAAAAACATACTGTCCATTTAGTGAATATCAATTGATTATAATGATGATATATAATTAGACATGTAAATCTCAGCATTTGTTAAATATTATCCTTGTATGACAATAAAGTTTCAAAAAAGGAAAACCTTAAGAAAACTAGAATTGTGAAACACAGTTGAAACACACTTTTAAAGCTTTGATATTTTTCCCTTTTCCATATATAAAGCCCATGATTTTGAAACAGTTATTTAATAGGAATAGGGCAATACATATGCTTTTAAAATTACTTACAACTGTATATGTCAATAAACAGAACTAGAATTTTGCATTATACTTTCATAGATTGCTTTACTCTCCCTTCTTCTGAACAAAGCACAAAGATGAGAATGTGCATCAGTTATGCTAAAACAACAAATTAGCACTGCTCATTGTTAAGATCAAATAAGAAGCATAATTCTAATCAAAATGAATTAATCTCCAAAGCAACCTTCATATCAGAGGACCTGTGATTTGCTCCTACTCTTTTCAGAATAGCATTTTTTTAAAACTCTACCAAAATTTAGGGGTAAAGTTTTGTAAGTGAAAGTCCTATACATATAATGAAGGCTGTGTGGAAAACCATTCCTTGTAAAATAAGCTTATTCTAAAAATAGCATTTCAGTATGTAGCTTTATTATAAATTACAATTTATATCACAGAAATAGCACTTGTGGTATCATTTTCTTCATAATATTCAACAGTATTATAGTCAATAAGGTAAAAACTAAGAATGGTGTCTATTTCTTTTTATTCATGTATGCGTAATGCTACCTAACTTCATAGTATGTGTGGTGCATTTTCATTAAAGATATATATTTTTATCTAAAAGAAAAAATATTCAGTTTGTCTATTGCCTCTTAGATCAAAGGAAATTCACTTTTGATTCAAGCTGGAGGGCCACTTGCCATTCACTTACTCATTTTTTAAAGTATACATAAACGTGACCACCCCCCAATCCTTTTCTTACAGATGGCTGTGTCAAATGACATGAATATGGATGAACTGTGTACATAAAAGAGAATACATACAAGCTACCCTTCAAACTTCCCTACTTTCTTATGAGTTCCAAAAAGAAGATATGTTCATAAAATTTACCACAAGAAATCACTTTTATGATGCTCTAAAAGCTCAAAACTTCAGCATACCTAGAACCTGTATTTCAGTGTTCAAGACAAGAAGGAACCAAATCTTGCACATCATTATATACTTCATAAGGCAAAAATACTTTGTGAAACAAAAATTAAAAGATGCCAATAATATTTTCTTTTTGGTTTTTGAAAGCTGGGAAATAGAAACTAAGAAAATTTTTCCATTTTGTGGGTATATAAACTACATAGGACATGGAACAATAAAAGAACGTACATTTCCCAATGCAAAAATTGTACATCTTAATGTAGTAATTTACGTTACCATTTTTATTAATGTTGTCCATTTGTCAAATTTTCCTCTAGTTCTATAAATACATTTATTTTCTAGTTTATTTTTCATCATATGCATTTTTTCTTTTTTTATGAATCTACATGATTTTTCCTGTTCATCATAACTTCCCTGAATACTATCAGGAGAATGATGGTGAGATTAAATTATACAATTAATGTCTACATTAAAAATCTATTAAAGTACAAGACATTCAGTGTATAACAAGATACAAAAAAAAAAGAGAGACATAAATACAGAAAATGAAGCTGCCCAGTGTAATCCAACAGAAATTTGTGCTCCTAGAAATATTATGGTATATCCTCATGCATCTTATTCACTGAATCTGGCACCATGTGACTTCTGACTCTTTCCGAAGTCAAAATGAACATAAGAGGTAAACACTTTGAAAGGATTCAGGACACTGAGGCAGTAACAGCAATACAAATAAAGACATGAAAAAAGACTTCCACAACTACCTCAGAGAGCAACAAGAATGACGGTATAAATGCATTCAACCTAAGCAGGAGTATTTAGAAAATGATTAGTAACAATGTGTCTTTTAATATTGTACCTTTCTTAATGAAATATCCTCCATAGTTTTAAAGCATACTTAGTGAATTACTGTAGGGTTGAACAGGGGAACATCAGGTGAGATGTTCAGAATGATTCAGGCTAGTCCTGCAAAATTAGCTGGTTAGTCACATTCACAATGTGTTGGGTATAGTGTATAATTTGAAGTGCACAAGTAGTACAATGGGTTAAATCTGATAAACAGTCTTCCTGTTGTATATATAAAAAAAAAGTCAATTCACACATTTTTTACACATTCATCCAGTGTTCATTTGCAAGTACTTGTACAAAATGTTAATTCTAAAGGATTATTCACTGTAGTTTTTCAGATTTGTGAAAAGGCAGATAATATAAAATTTTTAAAAACAAATGATTTTTTTCCATTGGTAAAAGCAAATGGTTTAAATGTTTATTATATTATAACATATCAACATTAATTATATACTATATAATACTATAATATGTGCAGTGTCACTTTTTATGTAACATATTTCATTTCAATGCTGATACAGTGTAAAACTTTCTGGTTTCATGTACATTTTAGAAAAATGTTTTCCCTGAACTAGACATATCATTTTCTTTTTTCTCTCATTGAGTTTATTGGTACATTCTAGGTATACAGTACAGTTACATTCATCATTGGGGTCTTGTACCGTTACATGACAGGTCTTGGTTCTCATTTTTCCCCCTTATCCCTAGACATGTTGTTTTATGCTAGTAATCCCAGTACTCAAGAGTGGAGTGGAGCCTGGCATGGTGGCACACGCCTGTAATCCCAGCACTCGGGAGGCTGAGCCAGGAGGATTGCTGTGAGTTCGAGCCCAGCCTGGGCTACATAGTGAGTTCCAGGTCAGTCTCAACTACGTAATGAGACTCTATCTCAAAAACAAAAACAAACAAACAAACAAAAAATAGTGGAGTGCGGAGAAGAGATACCAACTTCAATCCAAGCTTGGCCAATTTAGAAACTTAGGCCTAGTGCAAAACAGGAAACAAAGTAATAGTACAAAAATAAGATAGGCTTGGGATGTAGTTGAAGTATGAAGGCCTAAGGTTCAATATCCATTTTCACAGAAAAGAAAAAAGCATTTCTGCATTTATTTTCTCAGAATGAAGAATTTCTGCCAAGACTGTGGTTGTCCTGGATGATGCAGAAACAAGATAGTACACAAACAAGCAAACTTACTGTACTATTTGACTCTAGAAATTAGCTAGAATTGTATTGAGACTTCAAGAGATAGAAATCTCTGATCCAGTCCTGTATAATAGAAACATATGAATGATAAAAATTTTCTGTACCTATGTAGTATTTTACAGTAACCACTAGCCAAATGAAACTATTAGCTATAAAACGTGTCTAGCGTAATGAAACTGAATTTTAATGAAATTTAATTTAAATGGAAGTGAGTTTTAAATGCATTTAACTGGTATTATTTGTGTATATGTGTGCAGGTGACCATAAAATGAAAGCAACTAGAAGAAATGAGTAACTTGGATTTATAGTTGAAAGTCACTAACTTAATGAAGACTTCAGTCTCACATAATTGTTAATATGGAAGAGAAGGCCAAAGGTAGATATATAAGTATTATTTTATGAGTTCAATAATCGAATCATAAGGTGATGTACTTTTTATGTTTGAGTTCTATCATCTTTACGACATCCAAGAATGGTATAATTTCAAAAGTTCTAGCTTTAATCTTTGGCAGGTTGAGATCCAGTTTTTCCAACACCATTTCTTAAAGAGGCTATCTTTCCTCTACTGAGGATGATCAGCTCCTTTGTCAAAGATAATGTAACTGAGTACATCTGGATTTGCTTTTGTATCTTTCAATCTGTTCCACTGATTCTCAGATCTGTTTCTTTGCCAAAACCAGGCTGTTTTCATCACAGTGGCTTTGAAGATGAAAACAACACTGAGATTCCACCTCACCCCACAAAGAATGGCTGCCATCAAGAAATCAACCAATAACAAATGTTGGCAGGGCTGTGGGGAGAAAGGAACCCTTCTCCATTGTTGGTGGGAGTACAGACTGGTGCAACCACTATGAAAACCAATATGGAGATACCTCAGAGAGCTGGGACTAGAGATTCCATTTGACCCAGCCTTCCCTCTGCTGGGGGTATCTTTCTAAAAGAGTTAAAATAATCATATCACAGAGATATATGTGCACCTATGTTTATAGCAGCACTGTTTCTAATAGCTAAAACTTAGAAATAGCCCATTTGCCCATCCGTTGGAAACTGGATAAAGATGTGGTTTTTCTATAAAATGGAATACTACTCAGCCATAAAGAATGATAAATTAGATTCATTCATAGAAAAATGGATATATATTGAGGCTATACTCCTAAGTGAAATAAATAAGTCACACATGTGAAATCCTGAATAGTTTCTCTGGTGTGAATAAACTATAATGGTACATAAGATACTAATGATATAATTGACAATGTGAAATAGGAAAAAAAAAGGGATAAATGCATAGGGGAAATCAGAAGGGTAGGGGAAAGGTAATAAGGGAAAAGGAAAGAAATGAGAAAATGAAAAAAATGTAAATAAGGTATTCGTAAATAGGGGAAGGAAGGGGGGTGAAGGGAGGGCAGAGATAAGGGGAAAAAATGAGCACCAAGACCTATCATGTAAAGGTACAAGATCCCAATGATGAATATAACTGTACTGTCTACATAAAATGTACCAATGAACTCAATGAGAAAAAAATTTAAAAAAATAAATTGGAAGGATTTTCCAAAGATGACGCTGAGTCACACTGAGATGGTGGTTACATATCCAGGCATCCGACAATCATGGCAGTGGGCGAACCCTGCCTTAGCTTCAGTTCTGACTCGGCTTTTCTGTACTAGAAACTTTGAATCCACCTCCTACCCCCACATAATGTGAAATGATTGATTTAACTTCACAGGAGTGACAAATTATATTGTACCTTTGCATATTCAGAAATATATACATTTCTAAGTTGTTTGTCATTTGAATAGGGAGGATATAAGTGCAATTCAGGGAGGGATCTATATTTGTAGAAGAAAATGCCCTGGAGGAAAGTAAAATAGCTAAGTCAAAATCTCATGAATAATACTATGCAGCTTTAAACAAGAATGAAGAGATACAAGAATGAAAGAAAGGTGTAAATGAGATGTAAATGGCTTGATACATTTGTGCTGGGAAGCGGAGATCATCACCATCCAATAAATGTATATCTGCTATAATACCTGTAAATACATGTCACTGTATCTACAGTAAGGGAGAAAGAAGACAGTATTTTATACTGATAATGAGCCCTGGAATTTTAAATGAAACAGAGATGTTATAAAAAATAGATGTTGAGAGTGTAGGAGAGACAACACATATAGTTTTAAAAGGCAGTAGGTTTGCTGGACAATGCTATCTGAGGTCGGCTGTCATGAATTTATGTGGATAAACTTCATTATGAATGCATGATCTCTCCAGACAGAATCAATTCCTCAGGTGTTGGTGTAGAAATGGTAATACTGATTTTAATGATTTTTCATAATTATTGATCAAGCATTCTATCAATAAATTTGATATAAAATCCACTTATAAAATATCATGTTCAAGTACATGGTTTCATGAGATTACATGTGCAAAAACATTTGGGTTTATCCTGTGTGAGAGTGGAGGAAGGAAGGAGAAAGATAGAAGAGTGTAAGATTGGAGTGAGTTCTAGAGCAAGTGAAAGACCGAAAATCTTAAGTAGGGAATTGACACTTCACACAAAATATCAAGTGCAGCGAAATTCTTAGGAAGTTAAAATCAAGTGTTTTTTTAACCCTTAAATGAGTTACTGATATTAAGTAGTAAAAAAAGTAACTGTATTTAGAAGTGAAGTAGTCAAAGAATAAGTCAAAGTAAAAGTAAAGACAGTAGGTAAATAGGAAAATAGTCCAGGCATTTTGGAGCATGTTGTAATCCCAACATTCAGGAAGCTGTGAGTTTGAGGGCAAGTTTGGCTATCTAGTGAAATTTTACCCCCAAATACAAAAACAACCCCCCAAGAAGAAAAGAAAATGAAAAAAAGAAGAAAGAAAGGAAAGAAAAGAAATATGGAGGGAAAGAAGTGATTGTAATTGATGAATATGGAAAAATACGTAAGAAATCACTACTATGTATGGAAAATATAACATGATTAATTGCTATTTCATATTGTCTCCTAAAGATAAAATTTTTTTTTTAAATGAAAGAAGAGAATGATTATGGAAAGTGAAACATGTAAATTAAATGAAGCAATAACTATAGTACTACTAATCTTTTAAATTTCAAATTAGGGTTCATGTTACAGCTAGAATTCAACCCTTGTTTTTTTTTTGTATCAAGGATTGAACTCAGGTCCTTGCAAGGCAGGCCACCAAACTGCTGAGCTAAATCCCTGGCTATATATACATTTTTTATCCCAATATTTTTAATATGTACAATTAATTCAGCTTTACTCATTCATCTAGTTGCAAATAGGCACTCAAAAAGTTCTAATGTGATATATATGTATATATCATTACCTAAAATTATGCAAAATATGTTCACTTACAAATATTTTGGTTTAAATAATTAAAAGATTTATTATTGAACAAAAAATAGAAACTAATAATGCTTGCATACATTTGTATACATACAGTGTTATTCTTGCAGTTATTCTCAAAATATTCTTTTCAAGTTTGTATTTTAATGGGTGAATACTAGGTTGTAAAATCCTTAAATGATCTAATAAAAACCCCTACATTTGTAAGTTCCATATAAAAGAAACAAAACAAGAGAAATCCCTGTAATTGTTACTTGTACCTGCAAGAATTTTATATTTAAAATTCAAAATAGCCTTTTATATCACTAGCTCCAGACTTTAATATTGTTCAAAAAAAGTAATTACTTTCTGTAAATCCTTCTCCCAGCTATTATGTAAAACATTTGTCTGATCATCATGACAGAAAAAGGTCTTCAAAGAAAATATGTATGTCTTACACAATGGACATTTTTATCTACTGTTAAAGAAACCCCTTTCTTTTATTTCCTTCAGAAGTTTTGAAGAAAGAATTTTGAAAAGGAGCCTCTATATAATTGCAAGTAATCACTTTCTGCATAGGTTGTCTAGTATAGAATAGGAATAGTTTTGCCAGTCTTTTGTGATCCCCATCCTTTTTCACAAATGAGGCTTTATACTGAGCTCTACTGAATAGTGTCCATTGATAACAGTTTAAAATGTGATTTTTAACAAGTATAACATGTTTCTTAATTTGTACGTGTACAAGCTACTTTTCTTTTAATTTGCTCCCAGGTTTCCTTTTGGCATGTTATCACATACTTTACTATGTCTATAATTCTCACATGCCCAAACATTATTATTTAATCACTGATACATAACGTTAAGTCTGTTTAGTATATCTTATTCCAGATTGACATGTGGTCATTGTCACTTCTCTCAATACAAAACTTGCTGTAACCCTCTGAGCATATTAATTCAACTAAAAACATTGATCAACCATCAACCTAAAAACCCATGACAAAATGCAAACCTGTTTCCCATTCACTTCATTATACTCAGGTTCAAAGAATTTTAAGAGACAAAATATATCTTTATCCAAAGGGGAAGACATTAAAATAAATAAAACACAAATAACATTTACATTATAGACATCAAAGTCCTACTACCTACAATCAAGAGTATCCCTGCTTTTGGTCATGTACACCTGTTCCCAAAACTGTATAAAGAGCCAATAGAGCTAAACACCTAATATGTTCACCTCACAGAACACCCCTTTCTGACAAGTGGAAAGCTTTTCTTTTATTATTTCCAGTAAACATTCCTTTGGCCATTACCCATGTCTTGTTTGCTTCAATCATTGTTGCCCAAATACAGAGCTAGATAGATCTGGTTACACTAACAACTCTTCTAGTCATGATGTGAGATTAAAACAAGACCTACGTGAGTGATAATGTGAGGTGCATAATGTAGTCAGTACAATATCATTAGGTACTAGTACCAGTTACAAGAAGACAAGCTCTGTGAAACAACTGGTCTGATATCTGAGATGGCTACTAAGTGACCAGTGGTGAGGTATATCTGGCTAAAGGGATGATTAACATCCTAGAAAGGACAAGGCAGCATGGTGCAAGATTTCATTATAATGCAAATAACCTCATCCAATGAAACATGTATGAATGAATTTGGGGTAAATTTTCCATTTGCAGACTGCCATTGAATATAGTTACTGAAACTGGGAAGCAGAGCTAACCATACTTAAGTAGAATACAATGGACTTTATTTCCTTTGAAAATAAGTTATATTATATGTATTACTAGTGCTTATTTAGATACTTTTCCATAATAATTGAAGAGGTATTGAATTTTTTTAAACGTGAGGGTAACTATTAAATGCAAGTTCCTATTAGTGTGGAAGGGCAAGACCAACATAAGACTAATTGGGGAAATGAGAGACCTTTTACAAACCCAGTGCCAAATTGCAACCCAAAACCCAAGTCTTCATTGCAGTGCAAACAATGCAAATAAACCTGAATACTAAGATTTTAGTTAGGATAAATATGTACATTGATATTTTTGTTTTAAAAGAACAAGACGATAATATGCACGCTGAAGGTTCCCCTCCACTGCTATAGATATTAATATGGTAATCTTAAAGTGAATTCTTAGAACATGTTAAGCTTTTTAAATTTTACGTTTCTTTACATCCTATGTGGTTCTTTTATGTTTATCATTTTAATATATAATTGCTTTACATAGTTTTTATAGTATTATTTTAATACCTTAGTCCATTTTCTGTTGGAATAACAAAATACTTGACACTGGGTAATTCCTAAAGAAAAGAAGTTTATTTATCTTGCATAGTTGATGTGGGTAGCTGAAAATGCAAGATTGGCCAGCTGTTTTGTGGCACCTCGTGAGAGCCAGCCTGTCTGTGTCACAATAGCATAGATGAAATAATAACGTTGAGAGCTCATGTGACAGTAACCACACAGCAAAAGAGGAAATCAGAGTGACCCAGGCTGCACACTCAGTCTTTTATCAATAAACTGCTATTGTAAGAACTTGTCAGGTTTGCATGAGAACCGCACTGATCATTTCATGCCAATGACCTTATTATTAGCACTACACTCCTCTTAAAGCTTTTACCATCTCGCAACATCACCATACTTAAACCATACCCAAACCATGGGCTCTATCATCCTAACAAGAGTGCAAGCATCATAAACAATTGTTATTTATAATGCCCTAACTCTTGTACTTACACAATTAGGAAGTGTAGAATTTAGTAATTAGTAAATACCTACTTAAAAAAAAGAAATCATAACATTTTATTTGTTTAAAAGTGGTATGTTATGTGTGAAAGAAGCAGGCATGAAAGGAACTCCTATTCACATTCTAAGACCACAAATCAAGACGAAAAAAATATACCTATATCCCCTAGATTGCACAACAAAATTGCTTTAGTTAATAGACAGGTGGTGTCAAGAAAAAAAGTTTACTAAACGAAGAGACAATGATGTTTATAGGAAAGTTAGTACTATTTCTGCAAGTAAAAAGTAATAGAGCAAAATAAAATGAAGTAAGATAGAGGTGAGAAAAATGAAAGAAGCAGCAGTACGTTTTAAAAATGGAAGAGATGAGATCTTTAACTTGCTGGGGGGCACTGTAATTTTTTTAAGACTAAATAGATACAAATAAATTTAATAGAACTTCTGCATGCTTTTGTGCTGTCATTTATTTTATAAAACATACAAATATATTTTATGTGTTTTATATGAAACCTTATTCAATATTAGACATGTACGTGCAAATGTATGTTCTACAGATACCATATGGACATAAAATTCCAAGGTATACACAGATCCAAAATTTTATTTAGATTATAAAACATAAAGCAAAAACACTTTGTAGGTGTGAGGTAGTTCTTGGGATTCTTCATGAGCAAGAGGTTAAAAGTTTGGAAAAAACACAGTTTATAACTTTAGGACCAAAGTGGGCAACAAAAGCATTATAAATATGTTAATTCACTGATAACACTGCTCACTCTATGGCTTCAACTACTTCTGTCTTTTGTTAGTTGCTTGATTTCTTGTAATACAAATTTAATTAAAGGAAAATTAGAATGTAGCAGAGTAATGAATTCTAACACATGAGAAAACTTAATAAAAGCTACCTACCTTATAATACTGATGTTTATATGTTTTAAAATAAACATAAAATAATTTGGTAACAGAGTATGTCTAAATTATTCTTCAATCTGAGTTGCTTAATAGTTTAAAACTATCAAAATGTGTAACATTTAAAAATAAGATGTGATAATAATGATTATGTTTTATGTATCTATCTATATCTCTACATATTGGGCATAATATATCTAACACACTACAAGAAATAAGAATATCAGTATAGTGGAGAAATATAATTTAAAAATTTCATGTTCTAGGCATATATTAAGCACTATATTCCATAAGCAGCTAAATTTCTTCTCTTTTAGTAGACATCAAACATTTTGTGAAAGGAAAATACCTCTTTATTAGGCAAAAAAAAAGAAATGCAAAATAAATCTTCAAAGAAGAGACAGTATAAAATGTATCATTGCAATGAGTAGATATTAATATGAAAATATTTCAATAAAACAGCAAGAACAACATTTACAAATACTCATTTAAACACAATGAATTTTACAAACAGCTTTTTGGTAAAAAGAAAGTTAAATCAATTAATTCAATGTATCTGAAATGTTATGGTAATGAACTACCATGTCTAAAATTTAAGATTCTGAATAATACTACTAAAGAAGTATTTGGAAGGGAAGTTAATGCAACTGTGTGTGTGCATGTGTGTACATATCTGTGATTTATTTTTATATCAACAGTCACTGTCTGTGACCATAAATTGTGATGTGTCAACTTGACTTGAGTAAGAACCACCTAGCATAGTAGGGAGTGTTGGGTGTCTCTATGGAGTCTGAACCTGCAGGCCCGCAAACTGAGAGGGTAGGACCCACCCAGATGTGAGTGGCACCAGTCCATGGGCTCGTAGGTTGCACAGAATAAAAAGATATAGAAGGAAGTATTCCCCACCACTTTTAGTTTTTTGTTTTTGTTTGTTTGTTTGTTTGTTTTGGAGGCACTCCAGTTTTTTGCAATGCTTTTGGACCATGGTCTCCAGCTTCTTCACGCTTCCATGAAGACACTTCAGCATTCTCACCAGAATTGTACCATTGACTGCAGTGTGGTCTCCAAATCTTGACTGCTACTGGATGCTCTGGCTCTCTGGCTTGTGGGCTCCAATTTTAGATTCTTTTATGGTACTTGATCTGTCAGAGACTCACTTGGACTCATCCATTTCTGATTCTGTAAGCTTACCTAACAAATTCCTTGAATAAAATCACATAGACTTTATATTAAATCTATTTTTCTGGAGTAGCCTAATATACTATCTTACAAGATTATGGTTTCTGTATTTTTTCTTCTATTCATTTTCATTCAAATATGTAGCAGATATTTTGTCCAGTTCTTCAAAGGTTGGTAGAAGTAATACAAAACTTAATATTTCTTTTATTTTCTGTTAAATATGCTTAGGAGAAATTTTCAAGATTTGAAACACAAGTAAAAAGAGAAGTTAAAATGTTGGAAAAGGAAAAATTTCAAAATTTAAATAAAGTATTTCCCCATAATTTCATACTTTTTGAAAGAAATGAGGAGAAAAACACATGGATTTGAATATGGGTTATAGAAGATAAGAATAGAGTCTTTATGCATCCCCATGAAGTCTAAAGAAGGTAGAAAGAACCAAACAAAGAAATGCTGCATGGTGCTGTATGACAACCTTGGAAACAGATTTTCCTTTCACAAATATGTCAAAGTAATATTAAGGAAGGAGTTGATTATTTGGAAAATGGACATTTTGGAAGTGTATGAACAGATAAGTGAGGGAGTATGTCAGCACATTAAATGCATGAGAACAACATAAGAGCTTTGGAGATTTGTCAAATAGAAAGAGGAAAAGAGAGAAACTCTAAAATGTTCCACATCACTGGTCATTCAAGAGATGCACATGAAAACAACACTGAGATTCCACCTCACCCCACAAAGAATGGCTGCTACCAAGAAATCAACCAATAACAAATGTTGGCAGGGTTGTGGGGAGAAAGGAACCCTTCTCCTGTTGGTGGGAGTGTAGACTGGTACAACCACTATGGAAATCAATATGGAAGTACCTCAAAGAGCTGGGACTAGAGGTTCCATTTGATCCAGCCATCCCTCTGCTGGGTATCTTTCCAAAAGAATAAAAAGAATCATATCACAGTGACATATGCTCACCCATGTTTATAGCGGCACAGTTTGTAATAGCTAAAACTTGGAAACAGCCCATCTGCCCATCCGTTGGAAACTGGATAAAGTGACTTACCTCTTCCCATCAAGCCCCACCTCCTACTAGCAATACACTAGTGAGAATGGTACCCATGTGATCCAGTCATTTATTATAATCTCACCTTTAGACACAAGAGCTGCTTAGGCAACATTGTAGGTATAAACCACAACATTCTACCCTGGTCTGCAAAGCACACATGTTCATCTCATTATGCAAAATGCATCTGTCCATTTCTAAAAGTCACTCAAGTCTAAATAATTCCAAGATTACCCAAAAATCCAAATCTAAAGTCTTCTTAGTGACTTATGGCAAAGTCTTAGCTGTGATCCCCCGTAAAGATAAAAAATTAAGTTATTCATTACAGATATAAAATGGCAAAAAATAAATATTTCCATTCCCAAAGGCAGAAACAGAGGCAGAAAGGACTGTTCAGGGCACATCTCTAATGATCCACCTCTTCTGGCCAGAATCTACATCCTAACAACAACCCACAGATAAGTCCTCACCTTCGCAAATTGATCACCTTCCCAAATCTCCAGTTCTCAACATAAGAGTCATCTGGGGGACATTCTAACAAACTTTATGACTTCTATATTTAAATATGGTCAACACTATCTCTAACAAAATATTACCTATCAAAGTGAGGATTTTCTTTCTTTTTTTATAAACTGAATCTTTATTGGTGCCTTTTAGATATACAATACAGTGACACTCATCATTGGCATCTTGTACCTTTCCATGACAGATCTTGGTTCTTATTTTGTCCTCATTCCCTATCCTCCCTTTCCCGCTCCACCCTTCCTATTTACAAAGACTTTGTTTGCATTTTCTTCTTTTTCTTTTATTTGTTCTCTTCCCTTTTTATGTTTCCCCTACCCCTCTCATTTGGCCAATACAAGGGTTTTCTTTTTACATGGCACTATTTACAATGGTAGGGCTTGTTTAAAATCATAACAGTGAATAATTTAGATGCTATGAGTATTTGAATTTTGTGGGCATTATCATATGTACTTTATAAATATTTTATCAACTACCATAGAAATGCATATTGACAGTTAAAACCAATTTTATTTTATAGAAAAAGAAAATACATTTAAGGAAACTAATTTACATGTTCAGAATAAGCACTAGAATCAAAATCATGAAATTTTAAAACCCCCAAATTGTACATCTGAAAAATATTTTTGTTTCTTTGTTTTTTGAGACAGGGTCTCACTCTGTAGTTCAGACTGCTCTAGAACTCACTATGTAGCCCAAGCTGGTCTCAAACTCACAGTGATACTCCTGCCTCAGCCTCCTGAATGCTGGGATTACAGGCATACACCACAATGCCCAGCCTGAAAGATTTCATTACAGTTACATTCTTGCATAAGATTCAGTAGAATTATGAAAGTTATTATGTAAATATACTTATAAGAATGGTTTTAGCATATCAAACAATTGAAGATGTAACATTTGTAGTTGTGTATTTGCATTAAAATATATCAAAATATTTTATTCTAATACTTAGAATATATGTTTTTAAGTAGCATTGTCATAAAATGTACAATAAGACAAGTTAAACTTTAAATTTAAAAGCATAATTAAAACTAAACAAAGCAGCACATATAATTCATAAAAAATGTCATGCACCAACAAGTATCTGAATCAAGGAAAAGTAATGAGCAGATTATTTTAACTGAACATTTATTCTGCTACTAGGGTTAAACTTATTTAAAGGCGTGACCTATTTTCATTAACATCACTGCATATAAACAGTGTGATTGTTTTACCAATGATTTATAATTACATACATTTTACTCTTCACAGCAGGACTCTGTAATCATGATGAAAGTCTTCCTAAAATGAACAGCATTTCTTTCCATAAAGAACCACAAGCAGACAAATAAGAATATTATGAATAATCCAGGCTTCCAAAAACAGCAATGATATTAATTTACTATGGAAAAATAATTATATCTCTGAGGCTATTTTTGAGAAAAAAATAAACAGAACTTGCCCGGAAGACATTGTATAGTACAAAGAACTATATACATTTTTAACATCAAGGGAAAAATATATTTAGTGACAGTTGTTTTAAACTAGGTATACATTTCTGAAATTTTAATAACATAAAACTTATATTGAAATATAAAACTATATATTCCTTTTGACTATGTAAAATAGGTTATACAATTTTTCACTGAAACTTCATGGAACATGAATACATGATAAAATTATAGTGATTAAAATTTTGAAATACAAAGAGAGTAATTTCAAGGAGAAATTCTTCATTTTTTTCCTAGTTTGCAAAATGTATCCATTTTCAAGTTACATGTTTTTTAAAGATAGATTATATTTTGAGAAATGAAAATTTTAGTTTAAAAGTGTATATATGTGTGCAAATTGAAATTTCGAAAAAGGGATTCTTTTAAGTAGAATGTATAACAGTAAAATGCATATATATATATATATATAGATAGATAGATAGATAGATAGATAGATAGATAGATAGATATAATTGTGTCATATGTACCAAAACAGAAATTAATACTTCTCTTGATTATGTAATAAAGACATTTTGTTTAATTATTTTATCATTTCTTTACAAAATAGGGAAATGTACCATGTAGAAAAATACACTAGTTTACCATCAAGAACTCTGCAAGATCTTCAATTTTTCATATTACTATTTCTTTATTTAATCAATTAATGTTTTCATTTTTTTAGTTTTGAGTTTATTGTTACATTTTATATATGCAGTACAGTTACATTCATCATTAGGATCTTGTACCTTTACATGACAAGTCTTGATTCTCATATTTTTCCCCTTGTCCCTGCCCTCCCTTCACCCCCTCCTCCCCTCCCCATTTACAAACACTTTATTTCCATTTTTTTCATTTTCTCATTTTTTTTCTTTTCCCTTATTACCTTTCCCCTACCCTTCCCACTTTCCATACACCTTTAGCCCTTTTCTTCCTATTTCACATTTGTAATTATCTCATTAGGATCTTATGTACTATTTTAGTTTTTAACACCAGAGAAACTATTTGGTATTTACACATGTGTGACTTATTTATTTTACTTAGCAGTATATCCATTTTCCTATGAATTAATCTATTTCTCATTCTTTATGGCTGAGTAGTATTCCATTTTATAGAAAAATCACATCTTCTTTATCCAGTTTCTAACTGATGGGGAAATGGGATGTTTCCAACTTTTAGCTATTACAAACTGTGCCGCTATAAACATGGGTGCACATACTTCTCTGTGATATGATTCTTTTAGTTCTCTTGGAAAGATACCCAGCAGAGGGATGGCTGGGTCAAATGGAAGCTCTAGTCCCAGCTCTTTGAGGTATCTCCATATTGATTTCCATAGTGGTTGCACCAGTCTGCACTCCCACCAACAATGGAGAAGGGTTCCTTTCTCCCCAAAACCCCGCCAATATTTGTTATTGTATGATTTCTTAATTAATGCTTTTGGTACATTGAATGTCTAAAATGTAGTGGCATTCATCATTGGAAATTTGCACTTTTTACATAATCCATCTTCCTTATTTTTTCCCACTCCCCTGCCCTCCCTTCACCCCTCCCTAGCAACAAAAACATTTTCCATTTTTTGTTTTTCTCATGTTACTTCCATTCCCATATTTCTTTTCCCCTACCACTCTCATTTCCCCTTTTGTTTTGCTTCTTTTCTTCCTATTTCAAATTCTCTATTATACCCTTTGTCCTTATTTAAACTTTCAGTTTTTCACACTAGAGAAACTCTCTTGTATTTACACATCTGGGCCTTATGTATTTCACTTGAGTATCATCTTAATGTGTATCCATTTATAAATGTCACTAGTTTCTCATTCTTCATGGCTGAGTAGTACCCCATTTTATAAAAAACTTTTTAAACATTTCTTTGCCCAGTCCCCCGTTGATGGCCAACTGAGCTCCTCCCAAGTTTTAGCTATCACAAATTGTGCTGCTATGAACATGGGTGCACATATATATCGTTGTGGTATTATTCATTTACTTCTTCAAGGAAGATACCTAGCATACTCAAATGGGAACTGCAATCCTAGTTCGCTGAGTTGTCTCCATACTGATTTCCACATTGGTAGCATCAGTCTGCACTCTCACCAGCAGGGGAGCTCGGTTCCTCTTTCCCCACAACCCCACCAAGCATTCGTCATTGGAGGATTTCATGATAGCAGCCATTCTTTCTGGGGTAAAGGGGAATTTCAGTGTTGCTTTTATTTGCATTTCTTGAATAACCAGTGATGTTGAACAATTTTTCTTATATTTACTTGCCATTTCTACTTCTTTGTCTGAAAAATGTCTGTTAATTTTAGATGCCTATTTTTGGATTGGATCTTTAGTGAGGTCTGATTATTTTAACTTCTTTATATATTCTAGATAGTAGAGATTTGTCTGAGGAAGATATGGTGAAAAGTTTTTCCCACATTGTGTGTTGTCTCTTCACACTATTGGTTGTTTCCCTTGCTGTGTAGAACCTATTAAATAAGAAGAAATCCCACTTGTTGGTTGTTTGTGCAGTTCATGGGAAACTGAGGTTTTGTTCATAAAGTCTTTTCCTACACCAATGTCTTCAAGAGTTAAACCTAGCCTCTTTTCTGGCTGGTTTAGTGTTTCTGTTTTAATATTTAGATCTTTAATTCATTTACATTTTATATTAGTGCATGTTGCAATATATAGAACTAGTTTTAATCTTTGACCAGTTGAATCCCAGTTTTTCTAGCACTGTTTATTAAAGAGGCTATCTTTCCTTCACTGAGGGTATTTGGCTACTTTGTGGAAGATGAGGTGGCCAAGTGTGTCTGTACTTTTTTCTGCATCATCTAATCTATTCTACTGGTCCTCAGGTTTGTTTCTTTGCCAGTACCATGTTGTTTTTATCACATTAGTTTTGTAGTATATTCTCAAGGATTGTGATACCACTTACTTTGTCTTTATTGCCTAGATTGCTTTTGCTATTCTAGTTCTCTTCTTGTTCCAAATGAATTTTTGGATAGTTTTCTCAAGATCTGTGAGGTATGCTGCTGGGATTTCAGTTGGGATTGCATTGAATCTATATACCAGTTTTGGAAGTATGGCCATTTTTCACTATGTTGATTCATCCAACCAAAGATAAAGGGATGCCTTTCCATTTTCTGTTATCCTCTCCAATCTATTTTTTCAGAAGGTTGCAATTTTCAGAGTAGAGGTGTTTGATTTCTTTCGTTACATGAATTCCTATGTATTTCAATTTTTCAGAAGCTATTGTGAAAGGGATCTTTTGTCCCACTTCTCTCTCAGTCTTTTTCTGTATAAAGGAAAGCTATTTGTTTTTGTGTGTTGATCTTATATCCAGCTATTTTGCTGAATTTCATTAGTTAGTCCAGAAGACTTTTGATGGAATTCTTGGGCTATTCTAAATAGAATGTCATGTCATCTGAAAATAATGGCAATTTTACTTTTTCATTTACTATCTTCATTCCTTTTATTGTGTTTTCTTGTCTAATTGCTGAGGCTAATGTTTCCCAAACTATATTGAACAGTAGTGGAGATAGTGGGCATCCTTGTCTTTTTCCCAATTTTCGTATGAAGGATTCAGTTTTTGACCATTTGGCGTGATATTTACTCTTGGTTTTTCATAGATGGCTTTTATTAGATTAAGATAGAGGTCATCTTTTCCAATTTTTGGAGGGTTTTTATCATAAATGTGTGCGGGATTGTGAAATGCTTTTTCTGCATCTATTGAGATGATCATATGGTTTTTGTCCTTGGCTCTATTAATATAATGCATTGCATTTATTGATTTGTGGATGTTGAAACATCCCTGGATCCCTGGGATGACTCCCACTTGGTCAGGGTGTATGATCTTCTTAATGATCTTGGTGTGAGATTGTCCTGTATTTCTCTTTTTCAGTTGGGTCTTTCTCTGTTTGGGGATCAAGGTGATGCTTGCTTCCAGGAATGAATTAAAGAGTATTGCTTCCCTTTCAATTTCAGTGAAGAGTTTAAACAGTAGTGGCAGCAATTTTCTTGTAGAATTCAGCAGTGTAGCTATCAGGACTAGGACTTTACTTAGCTGGCAAGTTTTTTTATTATGTTATTTTTATTTATTATTTTATTAATGATTGTTAGTGGGATTAAAATTTTTAGGTCATCTATATTCAACTTTGATAATTCATACAAATCAAGGAATCTGTCCATTTCTTCTGTGTTTTTCATCTTATTGGTGTATAGGTTCTCAAAATAGGTATTGCTGATCCTCTGAATTTCTGCTCAGTCTATTGTAATTTCACCCTTTTCATTCCTCGTTGCATGGATTTGGGCCTTTCCTCTTTTGATAATGTTGGCTAAGGGTTTGTCAATTTTCTTTATTCTTTTGGAACCAACTCTTGGCTTCATTATTATTTTTTTTTTTGTATTGTTCTCTTAGTCTCCATTGCATTAATTTCTGCCCTGATCTTTATAATTTACTCCCTTGTATGAGCTTTGGGTTTGTCCTTCTCTTCTTTTTCTATGATCTTGAGGTTCAGCATCATATTTTGTAATTCAGCTCATTCTGTTTTCCTAATATGATCATTCACTGCTATGATATGCCCTCATAAGACTGCTTTCATTGTGTCCCATAGATTCTGATATGTTGTATTGTCATTGTTATTTAACTGTAGTAATTGTCTGATTTATTTTTTAATTTTCTCTGTGACCCATTGGTTATTCAGAAATGTGTTATTTTCCATGTGTTCATGAAATTCTTTTGGTTTCTTTTGCTATTGATCTCCAATTTCACTGCATTATGTTATGATAATATATGGAGAAATGTTCAATTCCTTTGAACTTACTTCAACATGCTCTAAGAGTGAGTATGTGATCTATTTTGGAGAATGATTCATGTGTATTCTGATTTTATGGGGTGGCACACTCTGTAAACATCTGTTAAATTCATTTGTTCAAGAGTTTGAGTTCTATTTCATTGTTTTTTGTCTGATTGATCTATTTGTGACAGTGGAGTATTGAGGTCTCCCACTACTATTGTATTAGTGCTTATATGATTTTTCATGTCCATTAATATTTATTTTATATAGTTGGGCACAGTTGTATTTGGTGCATATATATTTATAATTGTCATCTCTTCCTCTTGTATTGTTCCCTTTACAAGGATGTAGTATCCTTCTTTTTCTCTCTTAATTAGTGTTGGTTTGAAATCCACTTTATATGCAAAGAAGATAGCTACTCCTGTATTTTGGGGGGTTCCTGTCACATGGAGTATTGTTCTCCACCCTTTAGTTCTCCATCTATGAGTTTAATTTTGAATAAAGTGTTTCTTATTGCAGCATATTGTTGGATCTTGCTTCTTAATCCATTCTGCCAGTCTATTTCTTTTGATTGGTGAAATGAGACCATTAACATTGATGATTATAACTGATATGTATTGATTTATCCTTTTCATAACTTTTTATATTTGTTGGATTCTCCCCCTTTGTATTTCATTTATTCTCATGCCTGATGGATTCATTCTGCTGGGCTTTCTGGGATTGTGATGCTCATTGTCTTTTCCTTGGATGTTGTTTAAAAATTAGAAGTGCTGATTTAGTATTTATGAAGATCCTGAGGTGCTCTTTGTAAAGAAAATATCTTATTTCTCCATCAAATTCAAAAGATAGCTTTTGTAGGGTACATAAATTTGGGTTGGAAATTGTTTGCCTTTAGGGCTTGAAATACATCACTCCAGAGTCTTCTTGCCTTGTGGGTTTGTGTTGAGAAATTTGCAATCATTCTGATGATTTTTCTTTGTATGTGATTTTTCTTTTTGTCTACTGTTTATAGAATTTTTTTCTTCTGTTGTTTTTCTGGAATCTTAACTATTATATACCTATGTGTATTTTTTTTTATCATGGCTAGCTCGAGTCCTATAGGCCTCACTTATCTGTATGTAAGTTTCTTTTCCACTATTTGATGTTTTCTGCCATTACTTTGCTAAACAGTTTTGTTATTTCATCTGCACTCTCTCCTGTTTATTCACTGACTCCAATCAGTCTTGTGCTATTCTTGATTGAATTATCCAGCAGCTGCTGGATTGATTTCTCATGGCCCCTTACTATTTTTAAGAGACTTTTCTTTTCCTGGTCACTAATTGTAATCTTATCTTCTTTATCTGAAATTCTGTCCTCACATTGGCTCCTTCTGCTGTGTAAGCATTGAATGGAGTTTTCAATGTCTTGGAAATATCTTTGCATCTTTTTTATGGATTTCATTTGTTTCCTATGATGGGATTCCATCATGTTTCTCAGCTAATCTTTTTTTTTTTTTTTTAATCTGTGTCTGCTCCAGATTTATTAACCATGTCTTACACTATGGGCACAATCTCTGTTGTTTTCTGATAAATTAAGTTATTTCTGATTTCATTTTTTTTCCTGGTCCTCTTACATTGTCAGTTCAGGAGTCCAGGTGGTTGGATATCAGATGGTTCCACCTCATTTCCCATTCAGGTTGCCTTATGTGATCTACAAGTCTGGTTTTGAAACTTATTTCTGTGTTTTCTCATTTCAGGAGATGCAGCCTGTTGTGCCTTTGTTAAGGCAATGTTTTGCTTACTCAGTGGTCTTCAATTCTCAGCAGCCATCAAGCAGCCTTTACTCTGCTGCTCCCCAGTACACCAATTTTTGACTTTATAATCATGGGCTTCTATATCACTGAGCTGGCCTGTTTTCTGGGCAGGATTCTGCCTGAGGCCTTGAACACTTGGGATAGTATCTAGGTGAGCCTCTTGCTGGGGCCCTTATGTAGCTATTTTCTGGAAGGGGCTTTGGCCAAGGGCTGTATATCTCAGTTTCTGTTGTCTGAGTAGGCTTCTGGCTGGGTCTTCTGGCACAGTTCAAGGGTATCAGGGCGAGCATCTGGCTGTTGCTTGTGCATCTGTGTAGTTCTTTTCCAGGTGGGACCTTGGCTGTTATGGCTGGACTCTGGATGAAGCTTGCATGTCTGTGCAGCTCTTTTTGGGTGGGCTGTGGCTTGGACATACATACTATCACCTCTGGGGTTGGAGCAGGACAATACCCTAGCTGGGACTCACCTCCAGCTGTCCACACTGGTCCACATAGCTGCTCCCTGGTATGTGTATGCACTTACCAGTGGTATGGCATAACTCTGGAGGAGCTATACTTCTATTTGTAATAAATTCTCTTGTCACTGTTTTATTGATGCTTTCAGAAGATAAGAGACTTCTGGCAACAGGGAAATAGCTATTATTTTTCATAGAAAAAAGTATTAGTAAAATAACACTTCTGGTGGGACTTTCTAGTGTTTCAGTTTTCACACAGGGACATGAAATAGTAGGGTTAATATATGTGCATTCTGAAGGTAGCAGTATGTGACAGGATGAGGGCTTAGGGAACCCAGAGTTTTACACTAGACCATCAGTATGTTCATCTTTCCTCCTGGAGGAAAACACTTTCTATTTCTTTCAAATCTTTTGCTAAACAAATATGCTTATAAAGTTGGTCCACAGTAAATTTATCAGCGCCATCATATGTTGTACTGAAATTCACAACTGTCTTCCAACTCCTACTGACACTAAAAACACTACTGATATTTTGCGTTAATGAAGTGCATGAGATATAAATCTAATCATTTCTAAATACCAGTTTACTCTGATCAAAATATTCACATTTGTTTTCAAGTTCATGTTTTTAAATATCAATCATTTATAGATTTGATGAACAAGTATGTATAATAATTTATCTCTTTTCACTGACATAATTTACTAATACATATGAGACAAAATTGTCAAAATAATACCATAGATATAACTTAGGTCTAAGTGTCAAAGTACATGAAACATGAGCCAGTTCCAGAATTAACTAAAAGCATATCTTCTGACAAAAAAAAAGCTGTGTTACATTTTGCTTATCCATAAAACATGAAAAATTGACTAGATGATCTCTTAAGATCTTTTAACATAAAAGAGCTAATAAAAATATGAATTTTGCTGAAACTTTACAAAGGGTTGTCTTTTTTTTATTCCCCTAGGCAATTTTTTTAACTTTGAAAATGTCTTGTATATAAACAGGCTAATATTGATACACAGAGGGAAAAGACATGAATACATTTCCCCAAGTAATTGGTATATGATGAAACACAACTATCATATAATTGTGCCTCTTGCACATTACCTAAAGCCAGACAGTGATGTGAGAGGGATTTCATATGCTAATGCACTATAAAATATCAACACACTTATAAAACAATTATATCAGCTTTCTGTTACTGTACAAAAATTGTCATAAAATTTATACATTAAAAAGCTAAAGGGCTGGGGATTTAGCTCAGCGGTTCAGTGGCCTGCCTTGCAAGCGCAAGGACTCAAGTTCAATCCTCAGTATGAAAAAAAAAAAAAAAAAAAGAAGCTAATATTTATTGTCTCACTATTCCTGTACCACAGGAGTCCAGGTTTGCTTGAGGTGGATTTTTGGCTTCACGGTCAATTAAAAGCCTACAATTAAGGTATGAGCAAACTTGGATAGTAATGCATCACAAGTTCCTAAGAGTTAGTGGGATGAATTCATCCTCTATCATTGTGTAACAGAGGTTTCCATTTTTGTGCAGGCTGTTCACTGAGGGCTGCTACCACATCCTAGAGATTGCTCATAGATTCCTGCCACTTCACTACTGGCTACCTACTTCTTCAAGCCAGAAAGTGAGAAAGTCCCCTTTCCTGTCAGCTAAGACTATCTTATAAAATACAGCCTAATCATGGAAGAATGTGATATCTCTAAACTTTAAACACTTAGCATAAACTAATGAATTGTTGACTTGTGATTAACTTGGACATTTCCAGTTTAGAAGGAAGTGACAAGTCTCACTTGTAATCACTGAGAGGAACACAAAACCAAGAAAACTAGAAAGCCAGCATTATTGGTGTGCCAACCTAAGATCTGTATTATACAACTCTCAGAGGAAAAAAATAAAACTAAAGAAAAAATTGTGTACTTATTACTGATACTGTCATTGCCATAGCACTCTTCAAATTAATTGTGAAATATTACTGATGTTGACTGAAATAAAATTTTCACACACAAACTACAAAGATATGAATGTATATATTCATAAAACAAAAAGGAGCATGTTACAACATTTTTGTAAGAGGAGCATAAATAACATTAGGATAACATTTTCTCCATAATTGTAAGAATATAGTGAGCCAGCATATGTTACTAGGTTATCAAATTGACTTTATTACTAGATATATAAGCAGAAAGTCACTAAATATGACAAGCATCATTATGCTTTCTTTCAGAACACCAAATTTCTTCATGTCCAAGATAATAGGTTATGAAGTAACCATTGCATTTCCAATCATTTTGTAAGTGTTTAAAAGTATTCTGGTCAATTGAGTTTGACAAATGTGCAGAGGCAATTCATGGAAAAGGACAGTTTTCTCAATAAAGGGCACTAGAGTATTTGTGTGTCCACATACAAAATGAAGAACTGGGATACATACCTCAAAATGTAGAAGCATTAATTAAAAAAAACCCTATAAACATAATTGTAATATGTCACAGTATAAAACTTCTACAAAAAATAAAGAGAAAATATATGTGACCGTGATTTTGATAATATACTTTGGATATAATAAGAGAAGCCCAATCCATTTAAAAGTTGGAACTTTATCACAAATACATAAAATTATATCTTATTAAAATTAAAATTAAACTTTTGCTTCTGAAAAATGTTTCTCAAAGAGAGAATAGAAAAGCCATACCTGACAAAAATATTTGAAAGCAAACTTCCCTTACCAGTGACATCCACAATATATAAATATCTCTTAAAATTAATCAGGAAAAGAAAATACATATAGGCAAAATATCTGATAGATTCTTTGAGGAAGGTGATAAAGTTTATCAGATAAGTATATCAAAGGGTGAGCACCACTATTTGTTGTTATGAGAGTATAAATTAAAAACACAAGGTGATATAACACCTCACCTATTTGAATGGCTAAAATCCAGAGTCTATGAGAGCAAATGCTAGGAAGGTGAAGACCAATGGGACTTTCATTAATAGCTCTGGGAAATAAATATGCCATATCCTCTTTAAAAGGCAGTTTACCAATGTCTTCCGAGTTTAAATATAGGTTTATGTCACCCAAAAATATCACTCTTACGTAAGACAAATAAACATGTCACTATATTCACACAAAAAATTGAACACATGAGTGTACATACCAGTTTGTACTCATCACAAACTGCAAGCAACCAGGTTGTTTTTAAACTATTAAATGTATAAACAGTATATCTGTAAAATGGTATATAATTTAGATATATCAATGGACTTAGTTATTGATTCATAGAATTACATCGGGAAATTTAAATGTAATTTCCTAAAGGAAAGAAGCCAAAGGACTCTATATTGTAGCTGTCATTTTGAATAAACCAGACGTATAAAAAAGGATCACCAATCTTCAAGTGTTGAAAGAGGATTAGGATCCTCAGTAGTTTGGAAACTAGCCCAAAGAATCAGCAATTGGGATCTCATATTATTAAAAAGCTTCTGCACTCCAATAGAAACCATGAACAGAACTAAGAGACAACTTACAATGTGGGAAAACAATTTTACCAGCTTCTCTTCAGACAAAGGACTATTATCTAGAATATATAAAGAACTCAAAAAAATCAGCCCCCCATATATAAAGATCTGATTAAAAATGGGCATCTGAAATGAACAGATATTCCTCACACAAAGAAGTAAAAGCAGAAGTAAATATATGAAAAAATGTTCCACATCACTTGTCATTGGAGCGATGCAAATGAAAACAACAAAATTCCATCTCACCCCAGAAAGAATGGCTGCTATGAAGGAATCAACCAATAACAAATGTTGGTGGGGAGAACAAAACCCTTCTCCATTGTTGGTGGGAGAGCAGACTGGTGCAAACACTATGGAAATCAATATGGAGATACCCCAAAGAACAAGGATTAGAGGTTCCATTTGAGCCATTTAGAGTCATCCCTCTGCTGGATATCTTTCCAAAAAAATTAAAAGAATCATACCACGGTGATATATATGCACACCCATGTTTATAGTGGCACAGCTTGTAATAACTAAAACTTAGAACCCCCCATTGCCTTTTAGTTGGAGACTGGATAAAGATGTGCTTTTTCTATAAAATGGAATACTACTTAGCCATAAAGAATGAAAAATTAGAGTCATTCATAGAAAAATGTATGCATATTGAGGTTATAGTATTAAGTGAAATAAATAAGTCACACATGTGTAAATACTGAATAGTTTCTCTCTGGTGTGAAAAACTATGATTGAACATAAGATCCTAATGATATAATTGGCAATATGTAATAAGAAGAAATGGGCTAAAGGTGTAGGGGAATTGGGAAGGGTAGGGAAAAGGTAATAAGGGAAAAGAAAAAAAATATGAGAAAATGGAAATAAAGTATTTGTAAATAGGGAAGGGAGGAGTGGGGTGAATGGAGGGCAGGGGTATGGGGAAAAATGAGGACCAACACCTGTCATGTAAAGGTACAAGATCCAAATGACGAATGTAAGAGTACTGTATACCTAAAAAGTACCAATAAACTCAATGAGAGAGAGAAAAAAGAAAGAGCATTAGATCATTTACAAAGGGGATACATAAGAAGTATTTATGGTGATGGATATCTAATTCTATGATTGCTTCAAAGCCCTATACTTCCCTTCACAAAGAGCAGTCAAAATAACGTATAGATTAGAAGTATCACATGACCCAGTGCATCCTTAAGTGATGCCTTCAGTGAAGAAAATATGGGGAATAGAACTGATAGAGTTAACCTTTGGACAGCGTTATTTTGACAGAAAATTTGATGACTCGGGACAAATAGAAAGGTACTCCAAATGATAATTTTTTCTCACCTGATTATAATTTAATTATCCTATATACAGTCTGTGTGGATTTAAATAAAGTAAAAAAAATGATGAGAGCCAACCTTCTCATTGTCAGAAAAGAAGTCAGAGATAAGAAAGATGAAAGTGAATATGGAGACAATGAAATAGGGTCTAAAACATTGTTATGTACTCATATTAAGTTTAATGTGAACACATGTAAAAATACAGAAATGGTTATTGACATGTGTGTATGAAAGTAAAAAACCTTACTTGCATGTACTTCTTACCCGTTTTTGCTGGGAAAGCCTTGAGGCATTGAATATCAGCAGCTATAAAAATAGCTAACACTCTCATCTTGGCTTCTCAATACCAGTTTACGACAAATAGGAGCAGTCTTCTTTTAATGACTAACTGTAGTATAGATGCATGGAAAATACTAGTGAACCTAGAGCATCTTATAGTCTCAGAAAAAAAAATGAAATGGTTAATAAGTGAGAGATAGCAGGTCAAAAGAATGTAGGAACCAATTTAAAAAATCCCCAGTCTAAAGAAAACTGTGCAATAAAACAAATTATGTAGCATAAAGTCATAGCATTGCATAACAGTTATATTGGTAACATAATACATGAATACCTATGCATTGACTTCATAACACACAAATTATACTGTATATTAGCAGTACAAAAAGTTCTCACTGGTCTAAAATAAACTTATTCATAGGATTATGTTTCAAAGGACTAGAACATAAAATGTTTTCTGCTTTTCCCAGCTTCCTTTATTTTTCTTACATTCTGTCCCCTTTCCTCCATTTTCAAAGTCAACAACTTTATTTTCTTATGACTCTTTACTAAATCTTATCTCTCTGTGACTACAATTACAAAAATATATTCTATTTTTAAAGACATCTATGAGAAAAATGAATACATCAAGATATTTCAAGATAAATACTTCATGCCAGGGTCCTTAACCACTTCATTTCATGATATAATGTAACAATCATAGTTCTGGAAATGATTACGATATGGAACTATACGTGTATGAGACCATTATTACCATGAGTATAATAATCACAGAATAGAAAAATAGGAATATATGATTCTAAACTGGTATAAATAAACAAGTATATAAATAGAGGAAAATAGTTATAAAATAGTTTCAAAGAGCAGAGTAGTAGAGATGCTCACCTTAAAGGAGGAAGAGTCTTTTGCTAGGCTAGACTTAGTGGCTTATTTATAAGGAGTCAAGTATATACAGGGAAATATAATTGATGTGAAGTATAGAAGTCTATTGTATTGTCTTTAAACAAGTTATCAAAGTTAGCTCCACTAGTAATGTTATATGTTTGTTATATATATGACTTACAGTGCCATATAATGTCATATATAAAAAATATCATATATATATATATATATGTGTGTGTGTGTGTATGTGTGTGTGTGTGTGTGTGTGTGTGCAGATGAATCTATATATATATCACAAAACCTCCAGTATAATATGCTAAGTATGCATTTTACCTCTGGTGCTCTTCAACACCATGTAAACCTTTAGCCTAAATATGAAAAAATCATAGAAAAAATCATATTTAGAATATAATATGGAATGTTTGATCAGTGCATATCCAATTTTTTTTTTTTTTGGTACCAGGGATTGAACTCTGGTCTTGCTCTTGCAAGGCAGGCCACTGAACCACTGAGCTAAATCTCCGGCCCCTTATCCAAATATTTATGTTCATTTTCACAGAGGAAATACCAAGAAATGTTCACAGACCAGCAGATACCAGGGAGACATCATAACCAAATTCACTGCTGCTTTATACATTTATAGAAATACTTTTTATGTTAATAATACCTCTGGAATTAATCTTAATTTTAAAACTGTCATGCTGATATCATGCAGAGATGACTTTTTGTGATCTTTTCTTCTAAACAAAACTAATGGTGGTTGTCTTAGTTACTTTTCTAGTTGCTGAGACAAAATGCCCAACAGTCAAAATGAAAGTGGAAAGGATTCTTTAGCTTAGTTTGTCAAAGTTTCAGTTCATAATGGCTGCAACATGGCAGAGAGGCATCACACAGGAGAAATAGTTCAGCACACCAGAAAGTAGTAAAGGCAACAAGAAAAACTTAACAGCATCTTTCTTACCCTTTTCTCTAATCCAGATTACTGGGATTAGGGTGGTGCCAAATCAATCAGTTACTGGTTTGGTAATCAGATGTCACTAATGCCAGCATCACACAGTCTATATTCAGCCACCTCTGAAAAAGACTTATGACCACATGAGGCTGTAGGGGGACATTTGACACAAACTATAACAGTATTTATATTGACATGCAATATGGTTTTGTTTTTGCATAAATATTTTGTTACATCGCCAAAATATTTATAATTGATTTTTCATTCTAAAGTAAATCTGATATCCAACCTAAACATTTCTCTGTTGAATTAAATTCTTTCAATTTTTAAAGTATCTAAAATGCATTTCTGAATGTCTCACTTAATTTAAGAACTATTCTTACATTTTGACCCATTCATACAATAAACTAATTTGTGAGAAGACATAACAAGTGTACTAAATGCTCTTTCCCAAAATTAACTACATATATGTGTGTGTATGTATGTATGTATGTATGTTACCAAAATAATTTAGTCATATTTGAAAGCAAAATAATTTACAGATAACCATTTTTTTCCTTTAATAGAAGTCAACAAGTTATGTTTTCTTTAAATGTTATCATTACTGACCCACACTGAAGGAATGAATTACAAAGTTTGTTTCATAGAAGAATAGAATGCCTGCAATATTTATCCTGCAAGTACAATATAAAAGCTATAGAGTCCCTATTTAACTAATCATATATAAAATTTTCCAATCACTGTAGGAGTTAATTTTAAATGTTGTGTACAGAATTTTAAAGCAGCATTGACATTTTCATATCTTTGTTTTTCCATTTTAATCCTCAAGGATACATAATAGCTTGCTGGGCATTTGGTTATTTAAGTGTTGTATTTGGCCTGTTTCTTTGGGGAATTTTTTATTTAATCAAAATAAATGGGCTATTTCACAACAAAAGTGATCTTATTGGCTTATCCTAAAAATGTTAAATGAGTAACCAATTGTAGAAATGTTGTGTTGTAATTTAAAATCATTATAGCATTGGAGCTTTGACATGAAGTTATTTGTTATAATTTCTCATTTGGGTAGTAAGCTGCTCCAGGTATTTTTTGTTGATTTGTGCTTTATTTAAAATTATTAGCACAATAGTTACATTCATAGTCACAGGCTTTATGCTGAAGAAATAATATAGCCCAAATGAAACCAATTTCCATTTTATTATTTGATTTGACAGTCAGAAAATTGGTACTTAGATATTTTAAAATTGAACAGTTATGAGTTTTCAATAATTGCTATAATTTATCATATTCTTTATATAGCATTTTCCTATACATGTAAATATTCTAGTTCTCCAATTTTTGTTGTATTCAAATCTAACTCTCCCAAGGAAAGCAAGAAAAGACTTTTTCATATTATTTTGCATTTTTGAGTGTTAAAGACTTTATATCAATTTATATGTTTTTGTTTCTAAAACGGTACCTGAAGATTAGCTGTATTTAAATGTGTATACATTACCCAAACTGTGTGTTACATTTTATAGGAGCTATTTTTTCTATTATTAGAAAAGTTTATTTATTTGGTAGTATATTATATTGAATGGGAGTTCACGGTCCAGGAACAGACTGTGGGGGTTTGAATCATAGCATTATTTATTATGTTTTTTGATGTCCAAAACATTTCATGCACTGGTCTTACCTGAAAAATGTGTAAAAATGTGTAAAAATAAAATTTATTTTACTGTATTGATATAAGATGAACAATAAATTCATGTGAGCAAACTTAGAATAGTTTCTGGAAAATATAAAACACTATGCTAATATATTCATTTTGTTAAATTGACCTTCTTGGAAAATTTTCTTATGGTCTTGCCCTTTCTTCACATTCACACTGAAAGAAAAGCACTAAAATTAAGAAACAGGGATGGAGAGATATGGAGGAGTGTGTAAAGCCAAAAGTAATTAAACAATTGTGTTCAAGAGAGTGATATATATTTACATATATATATGCATGTATGCATATATATATGTAAAGTTTTCATGAAAATATTACAAAATTATATTGAACAATACTGTTATTAAAAAGCACAACATTTGATAAACTTTTTTTTTACTTTTATACTATTGAGTAGTCTGATCTAGTTGGAATTCTCTAAAATTCTCAAATTCAAATATATTTATAAACTCAAGAAATGAAAAAAGCAATTAAAAAATCAGAAAGCCTTTAACTGTGAGAGATCACTGCAAAATTATTTGAAGTGATCTTCTTTGAATTGTTATAACCCCTCAGATGAAAGTTTGAAATAATACGAAAGATTAACCTTTACATTATACTTCTGTTAGTTAATTATTTTTCTAATCTACTTTGAATGCCTTATAGATTAATTTGTTTATTTTTAATATCTAAAGAAAAGCTGTCACTTTGTCAATTATATATATAAATATATATAGAGAGAGATCTATAAATCTATATTGCCTGAAACTAGCAGTAAAATCTCCTATAGTTCAACCATAGAAGGACTTGTCCTCTTTCAAGGATCATGCTGGCCATTCACCATTTCCATCATGTTTTGCTGTTAATGTTGTATACTGCATTTGGGACTGGTAACTTCCACTTTGAAACATCATTAATTATTTAATTTTTCATAGATATATTTCTATTCAGATTATCTGTCATTTTATGAGTTTTGGTAGATTAGATGATTTAGAGATTTTTTTTTTTTTTTTTTTTTTTTTT
>NW_022900950.1:57919967-57955868 GCF_012274545.1 Fukomys damarensis | reverse complement strand
TTTTTTTTTTGAGACAGGGTCTCACTTTGTAGTTGCGACTGAGCTGGAACTCATGATGTAGCCCAGGCTGGTCTTGCACTCACAGCCACCCTCCTGCCTCAGCCTCCTGATTACTGGGATTGCAGATGTCAGCCATCATGCCAGGCTTAGAGAATTGGTATTTTCACCAAATAATTAAATTTGGTGCCATAGAAGTTTTTCATAGTATTCCTTGAGTATTCATTTACTTTCCAGGCAATCAACAGTGGTATTCATATACATATATATGTGTGTGTGTGTATGTGTATAAAATATTAAACAATTATGGTCAAGAAAGTTTGATAAATATTTACATATATATACATATATACGAATGTAAAGTATGCATGTATATGTTTACAAGTATATAAATAATGAATTATATCTTCTCACATTTTTCTTGGTTGACTTGGTTAGGGGTAGATCAGATTTATTGATTTTTTTTTCCAAAACTGAGCTTTTACTGCTTTTGATTTTCTCTTGTGTTCCTGTTTTCAATGAATTTGATCTCTGTATTGTCTTCAGTACTTCTTTTAATTACTTTTGCTTAACATTTAAATTTAACACGTAATTATTATGATTACTTCTAAGGGGCAATGTAAAGTATTGATTCCTGTGTGCATTATAGAAAGATGCAATAAATTTAATTCACATAGCCCTTGCCACACACTTTTATTCAGAATGTGAAAAAGTAGATTCATACAAAAGAATGTAAGTCAGGCTTGGTGACACATACCTGTAGTGTGGACACTCTGGAAGGTAAATCAGGAGGTTCTACATGAATTTGAGGCCAACCTGGGCTACATAGTGAGTTCAAGTCTAGCCTTAACTGCCTAGTGAGAACTTGTCTCAAAAAACAAATAAAAAATAAATGACAACAGCAACAACAAATAAGAAATGGAGTAGAAAAGTGGTTACCTGAAACTAGGGAGAAGAACAAGAAATGAGAAAAAGAAAAATGTTGACCAGAATGTTCAAGATGGAGGAATAACTTTTAGGTATGTATTACTTATTAATGTCTCCTTGCATTGGATTGAGTTTCTCTTGTCTTCTTCATAATGCAGCAATTTATTGATTTTAGACCTTTATTCTCTTTGATTTATACATTCTGTGCTGTAGGTTTCTTTTAAAGTACTATTTTACTGTATCACACAAAGTTTGTTAATTTGTATTTTTCAATTTCATTTGTTTAGGATATTTTTAAGTTTAGTTTTAAATTTTATTTATTCATGTGTTAATAAGAAGTATGCTGTTCATCTAAAAAAATTAGGGTTTTCCAACAACTTTTTTTTTATCTTTTCCTCTTTAACCCTATATGAGTACACTTTGTTCTTCTGAAAAACTATTTACTTCTCTTTTGAAGAATAAACTAAATTCAGAAATTAAGATTTTTTTAAATTTTAGAAGTCCATAAATTTGACAATTATATTTTTATGATTATCTTTATATGATTAATAAAAAGCTTCTTGAATTTATTGTATGGTTTCTTTAAATATATTCTTTTGTCATTTTATTTATCTATTTTTGTGCTCACCAATTGTTGTTCATTGAATTTATTGGTACATATTAAGTATACAATACAGTGACATTCATCATTGGGAATTTGAACCTTTACATGACATATTTTGGTTCTTGTTTTTTCCCCATTCCTCTGCTCTCCTTTCAACCCTTCCACCCCTCCCTATTCACAAAAACTTTGGTTACAGTTTTTCTTGTTCTCATTTTTTTTTCTTTTTTTTGCTGTACCCCTCCTAGTTCCTCCTCGCCTTTAGACCTTATCTTCCTATTTTTCATTATCTATTTTACATTTTAATCCTTATTTACACTTTCAGTCTCTCACCCCAGAGAAGTGATTCAGTATTTACACACGTGTGCCCTCTTTATTTCACTTAAGAGAACTACCTCAGTGTTAAGCTCACAGATTCTTTCAGCAGCCATTATCCATCTACTTATGAGCAAGTCAAGACGTTCTTCATTTATTTCTGTTAGTGTTTTTCTTCATAGCATTGTTTCTTTTACAACTCTTATCTCTCTTATATTTCCCATTCGTTAATATTGTCAACTCTTTGGGCCGGGGATTTAGCTCAGTGGTTCCGCCGCCTGCCTCGCAAGCGCAAGGACTCGGGTTCGATCCTCAGTACCAAAAAAAAAAAAATAAATAAATAAATAAATAAAATCACTCAACTCTTTAGCATTACGGCGATTTGCATATTAATCATGGATATTTTAAATATTTGATAATCCCATAAATCTCTGCCATTTCTAAATGGGTTCTGAATTTTTGTCTCTTCAACCTACTTTCCCCCTTTGTATATAAGTTATAAATTTTGTTGAAAGGTGGATCTGTGGTATTATGTATAAAGAATAGACATGGGTAGGATTTGGTTGTGAGATTTATGTGTATTGGGCCAGGATTTAGTCTATTTTTACTATTTCCTATAGTGGTGGTATAACAGGTATGGTTGAATAATTTGTTTTTCCTCCCTTCTTATCCTTAGGTATCCCTAAGGAACTTTTAAAAATGAGTTTGATGGCTATAGCTTTTTAAAGTTTTGCCTCTGTTATTATAAAACAGCAGCTTTGATGTGGTGGAAGTTGTGTGGAAAGACACTATGTTTCATTGCCCTATGTTTAGGTATAGTCGTTTAGTGATACAGAGCTGTATTTTCATCCTCTATGTCAAAATCTAGAGGAGAATAATGTTGAGTAATTCCTTGACTGCAACGAGTCTAATCCTTTAGTGAAACCATAGTTAGCCTCTAGTATAACAGATTCTCTCGATTTCTGGTTTTGCTAATGAGAAGCAATAGCTCTGGCTGTATTTTAAAATGGTTACTTTCCCCTCTTCCCTCCATTTAGACTCATCCTTTAGTAAAACCACAGTTAGCCTCTGGTTCAATAGTTTGTTCTTGATCCCTGGTCTTGCTAATGAGAAGAAATAGCTCTGATTGTATTTTAAATAGTTACCCCCCTTCCCTTGTCTGAAGTATGGAAGTATTTTTCTTTGACTTTTCACACTGAGAAATTTTGTGGGGTTCTTGAAAACAGACTTTAGAAAATGTGACGGGAACACTCAACTTTGAATTCTGAATTCCCTCAGAGTTTTGACACTGATTACTCCTTATGGAGCCTTCAGTAATTTATCATTTAGTTTTTACTGTGCTCCTGCTAATACTGCCTTCAGCTGCAGGCTTCAAAAGCTAGTAGGGTGATATTTTTTGTATACTGAGTCAGTTTCTGGACTTCTGGGACAGTAATTCATCCTGTAACTTTAGTTCTTTAATGGATCTAAGAAAAGTTAGTGATAGTGCTTTGCTTAGTTTTCATCTGAGTATGCTTTACATGTTAAACTACAGAATGGATCTCTCTCCATTATTCAGGTAATTAAACTAGAATAAAGAATATTTTTCTAATAAATAATTTTATATATGCAACCATAAATTAATGAAGCCATTTAAAATTATTGAGGTTTCTTCTTCTAACGTGTACATTTGGTGGATCAGAAAATATAAACAAAGTCTAATAATAAATCTGTGGCAAAAGTACAATCAATACTGAGTTTTCAAGATTCCAACTCAGGAGTCTTTCATAAATAAATATTTATTTTATAAATAAAATGCAAAGAGGTGCAATCATAAGAAAAATATAAAACCCTTGTATTTGTTATCATTCTGCTGTCTAAATGAGATGATATTGGAGGAAGGACAGTGACTTTGATTCTAGAAGAATTGTAGAAGGACAATGTAGGATTAGTTGGTTACCACCAGTGAAATTAGCAAAATGATAAGAATGCAAGTTTCTCAAAAGGGTTCACTTACTAGAAATGTCTTTATACATGCTGAACAGAAAGAGAAAAAAGAAATTAAATTTTCAAAACTCAGCATGCTTATGTCATTTAATGAAGTGACTGGTATTTGACAGAGGAAACCTGAACAATTAGAGAGGTATAAGAAGTGTGATGAATAGGGAAGAAGTATTGGTCTCTGTAAAAGGCAACAATAACTTATTACATTTAAGAAAAGAAAGAAAATTTGCACTGTGCGTTTGAATAACCTGGTTCCTGACATTTTTAAAAGGAAAGGTTGTTTCATATGGCTTTACATTTTTATTATTCATTTTATCTCAGAGAGTACAGCACATCTAATTAATGTACTATGATAAATGGAGTTTCTATATCATTAGAACCCACTTATAAAGAATCAAAAGGGACCTTCCATGTGCAAACACAGAAAAGTGAATCCCTAGCTATCAAAGGTTCATCTCCTGCAAAGTCATTTTGCTTTACTCATAGATTTAATAGGAATCACTTACATAATATTGAGGCAGTGGGAGAGAAACTGCAAAAAGTTTTAACTGAGTTATTCAACCATCAGTTCAGCCCTGTCAGATTGTAAGAAGAGAAACTGAGATAGAAATACTGAGAGAAGAAAGAGAAGAATCCCTAGCTATCAAAGGTTCATCTCCTGCAAAGTCATTTTGCTTTACTCATAGATTTAATAGGAATCACTTACATAATATTGAGGCAGTGGGAGAGAAACTGCAAAAAGTTTTAACTGAGTTATTCAACCATCAGTTCAGCCCTGTCAGATTGTAAGAAGAGAAACTGAGATAGAAATACTGAGAGAAGAAAGAGAAAAAGAGAGGGAGAGAGAGAGAGAGAGAGAGAGAGAGAGAGAGAGACAGAGAGAGAGAGAGAGGCAGAAAAACCCAAGTGGATCTTTTCACTGTTATCTGTTGGGGATGAAATTTGCCAATCACTATAATTTTTAGAAGTGTGAACTATGTAGTGATAATCTATTATTCTTGATTTCTGAAAAACTAATCTTTTCGGCTACTACTCTATGCATCAGTTTTCATATGCTCACCTTAACAGTGACCTTTTAAAGAACAAATTTGATATGGAGAAAATGAGTGAAAACAAACTCAAATTTTATGTGCAAATTCTATTTTATAAATATTATTTTAGTCACCATATAAATACATTTTAAGGAATGTATTAGAGAAGAGCATTAGGATATTTTATTCTTATCAAAGAGAAACTAATTTAAAATGTTGATTGAATGGAAATAAACACAAAGTCTGCAGTTGCCATATTTGGGCAGGTTTACAAGGTAGAGCATCAGTGCTTCAAGACACTTCACAGAAGATGCTTCATCTGTGTGGACTAATACACCAGTCTGTGTGTTGGATTTCTCCGTTTTCTCTATTGCTGCTCTTTATCCAGTCAATATTTAGTTTTGTTTCAAAGAAACATTTTAACTTCATTTGTAGTTTAAAAATAAAAGGAATTCCTTCTTGCTTTTGAATAAAGGATGGAATAGAGAATTTTCTGACATTACTAGAATAAAGAGCACATGTGTAATGTCAGATGGAACTTTTATATATTTCTTAAAGTGATATTTAACAGGCAGTGGCAAGTTAATTATATAAAATAGGTAAATTATAAAGATATTGTAGGGTTAGAGAAATTTTTATATGTATTCATATGTTTGAGGGTTACATTCTGTTACGGGCAGGACAGTACTGATGAATTAAAAAAACACAAATGTAAGACAATAATTATTATTTTGAACAGTTTTCTGTTATAAGTCTTTAATTTAAGTGCTCACTCTCCCTTTAAGTGGACAATGCCACACAAATAATGATCATAGAACTGTGCACCAATGTGTATGTCTAATATAGCTTTTGCCAAAAAATTTTTCACAGCGTTGTAATTTTGAAATGACTGTATCTGCTGCCTGACTTTTGTGTCCCTTACGTGCGTATCACAGGCATTCTGGTTCCTCCAGTCACTTAATGTATCTTATAAACTTCAAGTTTGTGACTCTTCAGTAAAATCATATTTGTGCAAATGTTTTTGCTTCTGGTTCTGTCCTGGGAAATACACTCCTTCTAAAGTGGTAACAGCAACCTGTATTATCTTTTTTTTGGATGGCTGACCTTACAGTGTGAGGAATTATACACGCTATCATTACTAGTACAGTTATTGAAATTAGCATTTTTTCTTTGTAGCCAATTACTCTCTTCTTTATATTTATTTATAATCATTTAAATGTATCCACATGGAGTCATTTATAATTGTACTTATGATCTAATGATATATCTAAAAATTTACTATTAATTTATCTTATTTGTTTTACTGTGATGGATGCTTCTATATTTGGCCATTGGAAAGTCTATTGTATGGTTCCTCTCTTATGCACTCATTACTTTTTAAGAAATACTTCTTTGCCTTCTGAACCTGTAAAATGTTTCAGGTTTAATTCATGTATTTCCTGTTCAGAACTTAGAATAGCATTTTTTTCAGGTAGCTCAGGTTGTCTTTATTAACAAACCATACTAGAAATTAAAATCTGTTTACTGGATATGGTGATTATTAATTATTGTCAGGGTTGTCATTCTACTCGTATGCTATCACTTGAAAAAAATACAGTAAATGCAGGTACATTCACTGGTGTATATAAAGACGGTTATAATTAGTTATATGGAAATGTATGTATCTCTGAAATTCAATAAATCTTAATTGTACATATTGACACACATAAAACAAATATGAGTATTCCAAACCCCTTCTATCCATCTCATTTTTAAATGCTATAGTTGAGGCAGGGATTTAGCTAGTGGTGCCACCTCCTGCCTTGCAAGTGCAAAGTCCGGAGTTCAATCACCAGTACAAAAAATAAAAAGTAAAAAGTCAACTCTCAAGAGTCTTGAGGACATTATATTAGTGCAACAAGCTCAATACAACAATAAACTCACTTACAAGTAATACCTAATAAAGTTAAATTATGAAAACAACATATAGAAAAATGGTTACCAGAGATTGAAGGGTGAAGATTTATGAGGGAGGAAATGAGAAGTTTTTTGTTAAAGGATATAAAATATAGGAGTAATAGCTTTGACGTTTAGAGCACAGCAAGATGCTATAGTCAATAATTACGTATTATATCTGTCAAAATGATTAAACAAGCTTCAAATGTCTCACCAGAAAAATGAATAAATGAGGTAATGAACTTGTTAATCAGCTTGGTTTAATTATGCTACTATATCTATATCCATAGATATTTATATGTTTATGTCTCATTATATCACATAATTATATATAATTTGGAATTGTTAATCAAAATCATATTAACAATAATTTAAACAAATATAGGTATTCCCTGAAAACCAAACAAAGAAGACGTAAAGAAAATATGTGCTGCATCATTAGTCATCAAACAACTGCAAATCTAAAGGAAAATAGCATTCATACACATGAGGATGACAGTAACAACAACAACAAAATAGTGTTGGCAAAATGTTAGGATTTAGATTACAATGTCCCCTAACACATGCCCTCAGGGTAGAGGTTTTCAGAAGGTGCCTGGATCATGGGGCGCTGTAATTATCAGCGATTATTCCACTGATGAATGTATAACTAAATGAGCTGTTAGGTGATTGGCGGCAGGGAGAGAGTGGAGGCCTGATCCAGGAGGATGCATTCTTATCCATGGTTCCTGCTTTCTCTCTCTGGTTCCTGGTTGCCAGGAGTTGGGCTGCTTTCCTCTGGCGTGTCAGTCCTGTCTGAAATTTCTGACAATATTACAATATCGAAAGCAGGACCCAAAATATACTTTAATTCCTTTACGTTGAAGGTGTTTAGTATTTAGCATTTTGTCCCAGTGATGGGCAATGAACTGACACATCAAGGGTCTGAAGAAATTAGGACTCTCATACACTAGATGGTATGCCTCTTTGAAAAACAACTAGGTAGTTCCTCATCCCCAAAAGTTTAACAACAAATCATCACATAACTCAGCAATTCTACATCTAGTTATATGCTCGAGTAAATTAAAAATATTTTTCACATGAAAATGTAAGAGTATTGTCATAACAATATTACTACAGGGGGCAAGGGATTTGGCTCAGTGGTTCTGCTGCCTGCCACACAAGCCCAAGAGCCCAAGTTTGATCCCTGGTATCAAAAATCAAAACAAAACAAACAAACAAGCAAAAAAACCCACTACTTATTACAGTGCCAAACTGGAAACAACTCGAATGCTTGAGGTGAGGTGTGGAAGAATAAAATGTGGCATATCTAAATAATGTATATACTGTATCCCTAAAATGTACCAATAAACTCAATCAAAGCTGAAAAAAATGTATATAAATGCTTTTAGCAGCAAACAATGATAAAAGACAACTTACCAATTCTTAATCCCTCAAATCTAAGATTGAAGTTCCTTAAAATCCTAAACTTTCTTAGCACTGAAGTAAAAACTCAAATAGAAAGATCCACACCAGACCTCCTGTAAAAAGTCACAGTCAAAATGCGAGTGAACTAAAATTTCCATGAAATCACTACCAGTCTGTTTATAAGGTATATATAAGACAAAAATTTCATGTTTCAACATAGATCTCATCTTGAAGACACCCTATCCTGCAGATTTGAATAGTCTAAGACCAAAAAGAAATCTGGAATCTAAAACAATTCTGGTCCGTAACATTTCAAATAAGAGTTAGTCAACTTGATCTTATAACAAAGGCTTTCAATATCAACATCCCCCCTATAAATGTATTCTTCAGAGTGAATCCACTCATTAAAATTGTTTTAATAACGCCTTCAAACTACTTATTTCTTCTAATTACATCCTTAGAGACCAAATTATATAGTATAGGTTGGCCAAGTAGTAATCATTAGTTTGAACAGTTGAAGAGTATGTTATGCTCTTAGAGAAATAAAAGCTATTTTTTCCTTTAGGTTAAGCATTTAATTGAAACTTTTGAAATTCTGGTTAAAGCATTCAAAATATTTCTGTTAAATTTAATACAAAATTAGTTATAGTCCCACAAGAATATTTTTTGAAAAGTGTTGAAAGCCTTTCCTATTCAAAATGGAAAGACTTCAATTAATTATCTACTCTTCATTTGTTTATTTTAATGAATACATAAAAGAGTAATCAAAATAGATAGTAAATATTTATATTGTAAAATGCACTGCAGTAAAAGACAATTCCCATTAATTCTTCTCAAATATATCCCCTAGCTTTAAACATACTCATTTGAACATTCTTGTCGGCATTCTGAAGTCCTCTTTTCTGTCTTTCTCAGATATCAGTAAAAATACTGCGAATGCTGTTGCAAGGTTGCCGACAAAAGTCACCTTATCCACCAGATCTGCCACCATGATGTTTTGTTTTTCCCTAAAAGCAAAATTATGATGAAAGGTAAAGATATGAATCATTTCAGGATAACTTAGCAGCCACAACAGGGCAACTGAAGACATACAAAAAGAACTTCTTGAATTGCTCCACAAAGTGGTAAGAATGATGGCATATGTATGTTCACAGTGAAAGGGAGTATTTTGAGGGGGAATTAATGACACTGTGCCTTTTACTGTAATACAGTTTCAAACACTACCTATGCTTAGATCTTATGGCATACACACAGAATACTAAGTATAAGAACATATCTACTTGTTAAATAAAAGAATAAATTGTGGACCAATAAATTAAACAATATTTTATGGATGGTCAGGCATGTGAAGTATTGAAACTGCAACCAATAAATCTTTACCTGCTATGTAGATATTTGTTTTTATACTGCATTCTACTGAGCTAATATGGTAAATGCAAAATGAGGTGAAATAGTAGACATTCTCATGTTCCTCTTTTTCTTCTTTTAAAAAAATAGCATCCTTTACAACATGTTTGCAAGATTTCAAGGATAGCTAGCATTGTTTGAAGACTTGTTGTTTATCATTACATATTTAATTGCTATACTTTGAATATATATATATATATATGGAAAATAATAAGTGGAATGTAACAAAGTTGTCATGAGTTTAACATTCCACTTAATTACTTTAATCTATTTTAAATATATTAGACTAGCAAATGATTCAGGTCAGTTACTTCCACAGAAAATATTAAATATATTTTCCTAGATTTGTCTATAAATTTACCAGTCCTTCTAATACAAAGTAAATAGATTTCACTAGGTCACCTGTAAATGTTGAGATGTTCATATGATAGATATTCCAATAAATTTAAAATGAAGATGATGTTTTTATGAATAAAAATTATAAATAACCTAATCAGCTTTTACCTTTATTGTGTCTTTCAGTGCTATACATAGATTATGATTAAAATTCTTGGGGTACTATGAATAATTTGATCTTGAGTATTGTTCATAATCAAAGTCTGGTAGCTATATATATATATTTCTGAAACAAATAAATATATATGTATTATATGCACAGCTTTCTTACATGTATGTATACATGTATATGTACATAGGTTCATATAAACATTCTCCTCAAAGTAAAACTTGTGAGGAGCTGAATATTCCAATTAAATTGATTTGTTTCCTAGAATTTTGTATCTTTATCACAAATCACAAGCAGAGCTAAGAGACAACCCCCCATGTGGGAAAAAAAAATTATCAGCTGTTCCTCAGACAAAGGTCTACTATCTAGAATATATAAAGAACTAAAAAAAATCAGACCTTCTAAATATAATTACCCAATTCAAAAATGGGCATCTAAAAGGAACACACATTTCTCTGACAAAGAAGCAAAACCAGCAAATAAATGCATGAAAAAAAAGTGTTCAACATCACTTGTCATTCAAGATGCAAATGAAAACAACACTGAGATTCCATCACACCCCAGTGAGAATGGCTGCTAACAATAGATCAACCAATAATACATGCTGGAGTGGTCTAAGGAGGTAGGAACTCTTCTTCATTGTTGGTGGGAAGGCAGACTGGTACAACCACTTTGGGGATCAATATAGAGAAATCTCAAACAACTAGGATTAGAAGGCCCGTTTGATCCAGCTGTTCCTGTGCTGGGTATCTTTCCAAAAGAATTAAAAGAACCATACCACAGCGATATATGCTCATCCATGTTTATTGCAGCACAGTTTGTAATAGCTAAATCTTGGAAACAGCTCAATTGCCCGGCAACTGGAAACTGGATAAAGAAGGTTTTTTTGTTGTTTCTTTTCTGTTTGTTTATTTGTTTTTTATAGAATGGAATACTACTCAGCCATAAAGAACAAGAAATTACAGAGATTTATAGCTAAGTGGATGCACATTGAGGCCATACTCTTAAGTGAAATTAATAAGTTATACATGTGTAAATACCAAATAGTTTCTCTTGTGTGAAAAAGTAAAAGTGTAAACAAGAATTTAAATGTATAATTGATATTGTGTAATAAGAAGAAAAGTTTAAAAGGGTAGAGGAAGTGGGAGGAGTAGGGGAAAGATAAAAAGGGAAAGAAAAAATATGTGAAAAGGAAAAACATGGAAACAATGCCTTTGCAAGCAGGTAAGGTTGAAGGGGTTGAGGGGAGGGCTGAGGAATGGGAAAAAATAAGAACCTGATAAGTCATAAGATCCCAATGATCAATGTAACTCTATTGTATAACTAATATGTATCAATAAATTTAACTAAGAAAAAAATAAAGAAATGAGGAGTTATAATGAATTCAATGGCAAAAATGAACTACTAATTATATTCACTAAAAGATAAAAAAGAAATATAACAGTAGTGACACTTCAAAAAGATGTATAATACTCCACTACTATATGAAAACAGAACAACAAATAGATTACCATCTATAATTAAATATATTTCTAACACTAAGTTGTTTTTTGATTTGTGAAATTGTTGAATAATGAATTATTATTTATACTTTTAATAGTTTTTAGAGTTTTAAAATAAGCAAAGTTGCTAATTTGTAAAGATAATGCTATACATGCTATAGAGCTGTCTTAAATAGAAGTATCTAAATTTTACATGAGCCTCTGATCACTTTTTTCCATAATTTATGACCATGTATATTTCATGGTGAAACACTGTAGTCATACTTCTTGGATAAAGCAAACTTGAAATGGATATTGGCCTTAGGGGAACGTAGAATAAACTACTCAAGCAAATCTAATCAACAAAGGAGTATCTTTTCATTTCATACTCTCACAGTGGCATTTTTTTATATGAATGGCTTGTTAATTACATGAATCTTGGCAGATAAAATATTTTGCAAGACAGGGAGAGAGGTCTACAAATTCAGCAAACATTAAGCTAAGGTTCAATTATTTTAATACATGAAAAATGATAGATTTGAAGTTAGTTTTTTGTAAGCCATAATAATAAATAAAGGCTTTAAAATGTATTATGCTTCACTATTTTGCTTTTCTCCCCACCCCCAAAAGTTTTCATCTTATCTAACACTCCAAAACAAACAAACATGACCTATAACTGACAATTTGGAACAAAAGCTTTCAAAACACTTTGCAATGGTGGAGTAAGGACCTCGGAAAATATGCCCCTTCAGAAATTATGAGGACGCTGACATAAATTGTCAAAAAAAAAAACAACTTTCAAAAACTGGAAATTATCCAAAGGCTAATTGGCAGATTGATTATTCAAGGTCAAAAATAAATAAATCTCAATATTGATGCATTACATATTCTTAAGTCCATACCTTCATGCTACTGTACCTTTGATTTTAGCAGTCTCACCATAGTGATGAAGTTGGCCTATTATGCATTGTATAGAAATGAAAGCATATTCCACATAATCTTTCTTACTTTGATTCTATTCTAAACAGCATGTTTGTTTGACAGGTTGATTTTTTTCACTCTAGCTATAGTTTATTCTCCTTGCTTCTTAGCATTTAAATTTTAACATAGGTTAATATATGTCATTGTATTTATTTGTTTAAATATTCTACCAATGTGAAATTGAATTTTTTTTGCCCTTGTTTCATATTAAGAATAGCTCTGCAATAAATATATATTTTTTACTTACTCATATCTAGGATTGAAATTGTTCTTGTACAGAATGCATATTTACCCTTGTATTTTGCCTAAAATTTCTGCAAATATTGATTCAGATTTACATAGTATAGGATATTTGCTAAAGTTCAGATAATTAAAGATTTACGTGATAGTGTCTAATGTCAAACAGTTACACACATATACATATATATATATAAAACATATAAGATATGTATGTGTAAAAGATAAAATCTACAGTTTTATCCAATGTTCAATATTATTTTTCACTTACTGTCTCTAAATAAATAATAGATATGTAGGGCTATTTCCATTTCATGGATGAAAGAAATAAAGATATTTAAAATTCAGTGACTTACTACAGTCTCCTTTTTAAAGTTTCCTTGTATATTAGACATGTCTCATATGCCTTTTGAGCTAACTAGGCTGTTCAGTTTTTATATTTTATTATACAAATTTATTTTATGGTTTTTTTTATTTCCTTCAATCTTTATTATTAATTTTCAATCTTTTCAATGTCATGTGCTAAGGCATCAATTTATATTTCTGAATAGTTTTACATTGTGTTTTCCTATTATGATTTAATATTCAAATATGATATTCAGAGTATGATTTAATATGTTTCAAATTCATATGACAGAAACTTAATCCCTGGTAGAACAATACTGACTGTTAAATGTCATTAGCTCATAATTGTTGCAGCCTCATGACAGAATTAGTGCAGTTGTAGAAAGGGATGTGGGGATGGATTAATTCTTTACTGCTTTCTGATCTGTGACAACATAGAAACTACTTAATTTGGTCCCTTCTGCCTTCCATATGAAATTATAGCAAGAAGGTCCTAATCAAATGCAAGTGATTCGACCTTGGACTTTGTATTGTCAAGAAATGTTTGAAACTGATTTCTATTGATTATAAATAATGTAGTTTGCAACACAAATGGACAAAGACACGGGAATGGTTAAGTCTGATGATCACATTAAGAAATTTGATGTCATTGTTTCTTAAAAATATTTTTTCTGCCTCACTGGTTCTTTTTCAGGCTATAGATTAAGTGTAGATTTGATTGTTTTCACGTCTTATATCCTTGAGTCCCCATTCTTGTTTTGCATGCGTCATCAATTTTTCTTTCCTTATCCTTCATATTGATTACATTATAATCTGGCATCAAGTTTTGTTGATATTCTGTCATCTCACTCTATTGCTACATTTATCAAAAGAATAATGTGTTTTAGTTTTATAACTAACGTCAGGTTCTTTCTTTTCATAGTTTCTATTTATCAGCCTAAATTCCCACCTTTTATCATGTGCATGCATTCATGTTCTCAAAAATCATTATAAAAAGTTTAATTTTGTTATTTTGATATCTGTGCCCATCACCTTTCTCTTGATGTAGGGTCACGGTAATTTCCTAATTGTATTTATTTTTCTCAATTTTTGATTTTTTCATTACTATATGTTTGCAATGCATGATGATTACATTCCTTGTGGGGCTTTGTTAGGTGTATATAACACATCCCAAATGTTTTCATTCCATTTCCCTCTCGTCCTGCAACTCTACGCTCTTTTCTTGTTTCCTATTTCCTACTATCTATATTTTGTTTTGTCCTTTGTATTTATTTTACATCTCTCAGATAAGAGAAACTATACAATATTTAAGCTGTGTATTTGATTTATTTTATTTAACTGTATGGTCCCAAGGAGGGCCCACTTTCCTACATGACTCGAGTTTGTATTTTTTATAGCAGAGTAGGATTTCATTGTGTATAAGTGTCACATTTTTTAAAATCCTGATTGTCTTTTTTATTGAGTGGTCTTGAATTACATCCTGATTTGGCTGACACTCTAAACTCCTGAGTGGCTTTTTAAATCACTTAGCTGAACTCACTTAGTTCTGAACTCGGCCAGTCCAGTAAAGCCAGTCAGATTTAGGGAGCGTTTATACACAGAAACGATTTATGTTCTCTCTCTTTTTTCTTCTCATTCCCTACCCCATCCCTCTCTCATGTGATCCCTTCCCCAGTTACAAGTGGTTATGGTTTCTCCAAACTCTATCATCAGGTTCATCAGGTTCATCAGTCCAGAAGACTGTGATTGCTGAGACTTTACTTTTACATTCCTTTTTAATGTTGATTTTAACCTGCACTAGGGCAAAACTTTGAAAGAAATGGAAAAAGTGTATTTCCTGTCATTCGTTTCTTCAGTTTTCATGGGATTTACACATCTGTACACTTTACAACTCTCTGCTAGCATTTGTGTCTGTGTTTACCTCAGAGTATATTCTACCTTACTGAGAACTTACTGAACCTTGCAGAAATCAGAGATCTGAGAATGTGCATACCTTGACTACAAAATGCATAACTTTTGTTTTGTGTATGAAATGTGTAAATAGAAAGTCATAGACACTGGCTGGTGTCTTATTATTCCTAAAAGAAATTACATTGTGGGCCGGGGATTTAGCTCAGTGGTTCTGCCGCCAGCCTAAATTATATTGGACACGGACTTATAATACACAGGGAGATGACCTCTATGCAATCATCACTTGAACCAATATGGCCTAAGCTTTAAACATTGTCAGGACTAATTTATTTCTTCTTTGTCTCATATTCTTAAACTGTAGCCTTTTGATGTCCTCAGTTATAAACTTATTTCATTGTTAATTAATTTAATTGATACATTCTAGGTATACAATACAATGACATTCCTCGTTAGAGATTTGTACCTTTTTGTAATATATCTTGAGTCTTATTCTCCCCCCTTCAACTCCTCCAAGTCTATTTACAAAGAATTTGTTTGCATTTTTTCATTCTCTCATATTAATTATGTCATTCCCTTCTTTCCTTTCCCCTACTCCTCCTACTTTTCCTTCTTTTTTTTTTTTTTTTTTCTTTTTTTTTAACCTGAAGTCCATTTTTGTTTCCCATTCTGCAGAGGAGAACAGAAGGATTGGTAATAATCTCAGGACTCAAGTTAATATTAGCAAATCTGCTGGAGAAAGGAAAGCAAATGTGTGATACATTTATCACTTTTCCTCATTTCTCTTGTATCTTGCTGTAAGTAAAACCAAACAAATATAGTTTTGAATTTCTATCCTAGCCTTTCCAATATTTCTCAGCTAAAACATTTCTAAATAATCCATTATTGTATTTCTAGAAATTCTGAAACTAATTGAAATGAGTTTTGTAAATAATATTTTGAAAGAGAACGAGTTGAAAACAGGTATACATATTAACACTGGAATAGACAAAATTATAAAACATGTTTAGCTTATCTCTTTTTAAAAATATTTTTCCTTAACTTTCATTTCATTTTGGTACTGATATCCCCAAATTTTGTAATAATTTTAATAATTTTGAGTGCAATGAAACAAAGTAATCAATATATTATAATGTGCCAGTCTTACTATTTTATGCATGTCAGATACACAGGTTTGTAGTGAACACTTTGACACAGAAAATGTTCACCACTTTAAATTTTTGTGCTTTCCCAACATTTATTCTCTTCATGCTCAAAATGAAGGGTCGCTTAACACTATGTAAAGGCTGCATTCTGAAAAGGGAAAAGAGGTAATATACTTTCTTATCCCATGCTATTCACATACTTAATCTAGTTTATTTAATTACAGCAAGAAAATCAATTATTATATTGAATACATTGTAACTTCACTGTGGTTTATTTATTTATTAAGGTACCGGGGATTGAACTCAGGTCTTTATGCTTGAAAGGCAGAGAGTGGAACCACTGAGCTAAATCCCTGGCTGTCTTTTATTTTTATTAGTGTATGTTTGTACTATGAAATAATAAAGCTTATTTGGGGAAACTTGTACTTACATATGACCCTCTTGATAATTTTCAGCTGCTTTATCCTCCGAGTCCTCTCTCTTCTCTCCTTACCTCCAATAGTCTTCTTCCTTTTAGTTTCTTATCATCTGTGCTTATTTTATTCATTTATTTATCTGTCTATGTTTTTAGGTTTCTTATATACAGGAAAACATGATATTTAATTTTCTGACTCTGGCCTATTTTGCATAGTGACATCCAGTTGTATCCACTTTCCTGCAAATGATGTGATTTCCTAATTCTTTATTCTAAAGAAATCTTACATTTGAAACACACTTTCTTTTTCCATTCATCTGTCCCTGGGCAACAAGGCTGTTTCCAGAGTTGAGCTATTCTGTATCGACCCACTATAAACATGAGTTCGTGTGTATCACTGTATGTCTTTATATAGGCAGCTCAAATCGCATAGTAACTGAAGTTTTAGCTTTTTGAGAATCTCCATTTTAATTTTCATAATGGTTTTAGAAGTTTATATTTCTAGCAACAATGTAGTGTAGATCCTTATTTCCTGCCTTGTCACTATTGTACATTAATTTTGTGTTTTTGATGGCAGTCATTCTGAGTACGAATAAGCTAAAATTTTAAAGACTTTACTGAAAACATTTACTGTTAGCCAAAATGGTGGCCTATAATACATTTGTAGATAAGTAAACATTTCTGAATCTGACATAATACAGAATTGATTTATAAAATGTTTTCAGTAAATACTTAATTTAATATTTGCTTTCTATACAATGATCCAAAATTTCACATTGTAAAATATCCACATTAGAAAAAACTCTTAATGTTTAGTTCCTTCTACATTTATAAGAAATTAAAAGAAGTAATTTTGCTTAAAATGATAAACAAATGCATTACAATAATATTTATGGAAAAATTAAGCATACTCTGGATGATAATCCATTTGCATCTGTCCTAAACTGTGATATAGATGAATCTTAGATGAAGTTGTGTAAAGTAGCAAGGATTAGAAGGGAGTCAGAAGAACTTTATTATAAGTCTAACTTGTGCAAGTCACTGCAGATTTGTACTCTCCAAGTTAAGATATCATTTGATTAAAGATAAAGATATGTAGTTTATCAAATTATGAAGTCACTTTTGTAGGACTATTTTGTCAGAATTTAACCAGCTTTATTCACTTTATCTGTAAGAGTAAAGATTGTGTTGCTAAAGCTATTATCATAAGGATTAGTTTCAGTCAGTTCACTGACCCTCTTGTTTCCACTCTTGTGTCAATGGCACAAAGTGTACAAAATGAACAGGGAGAGCCAAAACCTCAAGTTTAATAGAAGTGTTACTTCCATATTGGGAAACACTTGTCCCAATTAAGGTAGCAATTAAAGAAGACAAAATTACATGTGTTCATAACATTTTGGAAAACTATAAAGTATAATAGTAAAAGAAGGCTCTCCTAAATTATTCCTTGATTTGGTTATTTATTTAACCAAATTATAGAGCACACATAATAGTAATTAGTTCAGAGAACCTACCACGTTATGCTTGCTGTATACTTTTTCCACTGGACAAGCTGATGAATCCTAGCTTGTGCAATACCTGAGTAAGTTATTCCACTTGTTTATAAAGCCAGATGCTTCTGGTAAAAATTCCTTTAATTTCTAATTCCTAAAGAGTCATTACCAAAACTATAAATACTTGTTTTAGTATTGTTGCTCCAAAGAAAGATAAATTGGTTGAACTCTACCCACCAGAATTTACTGGCTTTTCAGGTCCACAAATAGGCTTTTAAAGATATATTTTTGATAAACTAATCTATGACAACTTATAAATTTTTCCAGAAGATATAGAAAAAAAACAAAATTTGTTCAGAAAATAAGCAATATCTCTATATTCTAATTTATAATGATAATGGCATCAAACAATGAAATCTTATTTAAACTTCTCAAAACAGAAACGTATTTAAAAATACAATTAGATACAGTCTATCATATGCTAGATTGGACAATAAAATGAAAAATATTTTCCCGTATAATGGGGCTTAAAGTGCAAATTGATGATTTTAGAATATTTACAATTATGTTTTAAAATACAATATCTATGAAATTATTTTAATATATGATTGGGTAGAACTTTAAGTGTAAATATATGTATGTAAACATATTTAATTCAGGTTTGATGGAAAGAAGAAATTATTAAAACCAGATTGACTATCAAGAAAAATATTAAAGCTAATTGAATAAAATTTGAACATCCAGAAACTGCCTATTTTTTATGTAATATTTTATGGAAATATAATCATTTGTTTTCATTCCATGTTATTTATTACTGTTTTAATAATACAACATTGTTGAACAGTTTAAGTTAGAAACCATTTGATCTGCAAAGTCTAAAACTCTTACCAGCTCTTGTGATATATGTACTAATAAGACCCCATGTGATCCCTTTGCTGACAACTAAAATAGATTTCATAAAATACTTTACTGAATTTAAAGGAAATAAAGAGCTCTAAATATCCTGAGGTTGACCAGTCTTCCTGACACATTAAATGAATAGCAGATATAGATCTATATCTATATATATATATATATATAGATATAGATTTATAGATATAGATATAGATATCTGTATTCACAAACACAATCATACACACACACACACATATTGAATGTTGTTGACACAAAATATGTGACACTCACAATTTAATGAGGAGGGGTTATTTGGTTCATGGTTTCATAAGGTTCACTTTATAGACAGTCAGCTCTCAGAAACAAACTTCAGAGCAGAAGGGCGTGGTAGAGCTAAATTGCTTATGGCAACCTGCAAGTACAGTTAGGGAATAGTCTTGGAGACAATGGGCCAGGGCACATATTGTACCCGAAGTTTTGCCTCTATGACCCACCCAGACACATTCAGAACTGTTTTTTACATATCTACTGAGCAGCTTTCAAACTGAGCAACAAAAATGACACTTCATCTTAACTGCCTGGTCACATTCCACCCTTGTCACCTTGATATGAAAAAACACTAATTGAATCATATATATCTTCAAATAAATGCAAGGCCATAATTCTGCTGAATATGATGTAGCTATTCCACATACAACCAAAAGCAAATTAATGTAACTTTCAAGATCTCAGTAGCTCCAGCACTGCTCAGAAGTCCAAGTTCAAAACCTCCCCTGAGACTCAAAATAAGCTCTTAACAGTAAACCTGTGAAAAATTCAAAAACCAAGTTTTCCAAAATACAACAGTACAGGATAAATGCACACATTCCAAAATGGAGAAATAAGGGATAGGAAAAAAAAAATAGAACGAAGCAAGAATGAAAGCCAACAGGGCAATTTTTAGGTCCTCTAACTCATAGTTCAGTATCTATACATCATGGTGATGAGAAGAGAGATTCAAAGTGTTGGATGACTTCAAATTTCTACCCCTGATACTGTGTTTTTTTCTCTTAGTATGCCTCTGCTTAATGTTTGTGGCTTTCCTGGGCAGATATTTCATGATCCTCATTTCTATGACTTTGGGATCTCCAATTTACCTTTGGTTTTATTCCCGTAGATTCACTTATCTCCTTCATAGGTCCACGTTACCTGGCCTCATAGTCTTTCTGTAGAAATATCAATGGAAGCCTGCATAGCTCTGAGGCTCTGCACTCTGCATGCTCATAAATCCAAGATCATGTGGACAATTCCAAGGTTGCTGCCAGCTCAACCAATAGCCAGGTTGCCTCACACAACGAAAGTAATGGCTTCTGAGGGTCTGTAGGGCTGAGCATGAGGTAATGAATCCTGGGAATACAGCAGTCTGGGAAGCCTTTCTCTGGTGCTGTGGCCTTTCTTCTCAAAGGAAAAGCTTATCCTATTAAACTCCTGAGCCTGAATGGGTATTTCGTGATTTCTGAAATGTGCTTAAGGCATCTTTTTGTCCCAGTTCAAATAATTTGGTGTCACATATATGCCTTATTTATTTCACTTAGGAGTATGCCTCAATGTACATCCATTAGGTATTAATGTCTCTAGTTTCTCATTCTTCGTGGCTGAGTAATATTACATTTTATTTAAATAAAACATGTCTTCTTTATGTAGCCACCAGTTGAAGAACAATTGGGCTTTTTTCCAAGTTTTACATATTACAAACTGTACCAAATAGTATCTCTGGTGTGAGAAGCTAAAAGTGTAAATCAAAATGTATAATAGATAATGTGAAATATGGAAAAAAATAGGGAAGAGAAGTGGGAGGAGTAGGGAAAAAGAAACAAGGGAAAGGAATAAATATGAGATAAGGAAAAAATGGAAACAAAGTCTCTGTAAATAGGGAGGGGCAGAAGGAAGGGCAGGGAAATGGAGAAAAAATAAGAACCAAGATACATCATGTAAAGGTACAAATTCCCAATGATGATTGTCATCATATTGTATACCTAAATATTGTGTTCCAATAAACTTAATAAAAAACAAGCAAACAAAAAAATAAAACAAAGTACTTTGTGTCTTTTTAGTGTCAACAACCTCTTCAGTAAGTATAACTACATTGGCCCCAAATGTATCTGTGGTTCTTTTCAGACCAAAATTTAAATTTTAAATATTTTAACTCTGTTTTTGTTGTTGTTGTTTTTCTTAATTTTCACTATAAATATGGTTAAATACAGCTAACTGTATCCACTTTAAAGCCTGAACAAGTATTTTGTTACATTAATGAAAAGCTGTCTGGTTTATATTTAACACTGTAAATGAATTCAACATCTTCTGCTTGATTTTGTGATTTCATGTCAAAATTTTTGGAAATTAAAGCACTAAGTAATAGCTACCATGTTCCCCGAAACTATTTATTAGTTTTTTTGTGTTTTTAATATACTTATTGTTTTTCTTAAGCTAAATTTATTAATTTAACTAAATGATTTTTTGCTATATTTAATTTCTCATACATGTTCGTAGTAATGATAAGATGCCACATGGGGAGATGGTACATATACGTAGCACATCTTATTCTGATTTTCATTCTCTCTCTCTTCCCTCCCTCTATTGGTCCCCTGTCCTTTTGCAAAAGATATATACCACCTTTCTTATTATCTAAGTTTTACTTTGCTCATGTTTATTTTTGGATTAACAAGTATAATTAATTTTTTATTAAATTATATTGAGCAATTTCAGCCTTTTAACTTCTCTATATATGTATGTATATTTATATATTTAATTTAATTCTTCCTTTCTCTCTTTCATTTTTGTTTTATAAGGAAAAGCTGTATCATTTCTAACTGCATTCAACCTAGATTGAGGGTATTTCTTCTATTATTTACCACTCATTATATTATGTAGTAAAATACAGTAGATAAGAATATCAATTTTATTATTTTGAATTTTATTCATATTACAGAGGTGTCCTTTTTAAATTTGGTATAATAATCATTTTTTTTCTCAAAATTTAGTGAGAGAGTTTATTGTCTTGTTTTCAGTGAATGGATCTTAAATTCATAACGTGTCATGAATAACTTAAATTTACTCTGTATTCCTTTAATTCTTCTTAGGCCTCATAAAAATCAATCTGCTACATAATTTTTAACTGCTTTCTAATTTCCTAAACCTTCATATGTATTTAGGCTAATTCCTTTTTTATTGTAAGACATCATGTTGGGATTCTCACTAAATTAATTCTAAGAGAAAATGGCTTGTTCTGTTTTTCATTCGTAATAGTCCTATACATCCTTTGCAGTATTAATATAAACCAAACAAAAATTCTATGAACCTTATTTTTATTTATTTTTTGAGGATAAGGTCTGACTATGCTGCCTGGCTTGAGCTCAAGCTTCTAGACTCAAAGGAATCCCTCTACCTCAGCATTGATTTCCAAGTCCCTGCAACAACAATCATGTGCCACTATGCCTGCCTAAACATACATTTTTTAAAAATTTCAATAGTATAAAAATTAATATAAAATAATTAACTTTGTGAAATTTGAGGTATTTTGGAAAGGATGCAACATGTCAATAAAGTACTGCTTATATACAAGAAGCACTTTGAATGGCCAAAAATATCTCAGATTTTTAAAATGCTGTATTTTTAAATGCCAAATGCACAGATGACTTCATTCCTTTTCCATTGCTTGTAAGGAGTAATGAACACCCAGAAAATTCACAATTATTCTTTTTTGAAACTGACACTGCTCATCTTAAATGCTGCTTTAAAAAATCCATCAAAGCTTGCATAAATTACAGAGCACTACTGTTTGAAGATATGAAATTAGAACTCAGGAATTCCTTGAATTTAATTTTAAACTCACTGCTCCCAGATGCAGATCTTTCTGAACAGTCCATTAATCAGAAAAGCTAGAAACTATTCATCATACTTTAGCATAACAATCCTTTCATATGTTCCTATCTTTATTGGGCTATACATTTTGAAAATTGCTTACTCTTGTGCATTTTCTCCATTTGAAGATAAAATATCATGCCATCAACCTAAAATCTCTTCCATAATGATCTGAAAATGTGCTGTTCATTTTTTAAACATTCTGGCAAGCTGACAAGATCAAATAGTCAGCATTTGAATTATCACTGGCTTGAAAGATTTGATTATTAAAACATGCTTTCATCATTAGAAAATTCATTCTGATATACATATTTGAAAAGACAACATTTTATAATAAAATAATGAAATCATATGGCAAATATTGGCTGTGAAGCTTGTAATTGATATAGCCCTTTAAGCTTCAAAGATAGTATAGAAGAGGCAGAAATCATTAGGCAGTCAGAAAGGTAGAAACTGATAATATATCTTCTTTGGTCTCCAATTATATCTGTTACCTACTTTCTCTTAACAATCTAGTGTCCAGTAACCAAGAGAAACAAATTCTGAAAGCTCTTATTATATACCTTATAACATCATTTGTTGAGATAAAGCAGGACTGTATTGTTCTTAATTAATAACCTGTGCATTTGTAGTGAAAATACAAGTCTAAATGCTGGAAAATATGTATGGTTATTACATCTTTGTGATACTAGCTTCTACTTCAGGTGAATCTGAGCATCAGGTCTCATTTCACTGCCGTAGCTACAACATAGATTGAGAACCAGTATTCAGCATGTTGAGTAGGTTTAGTATTGGCTTTAACTATAGGAACTTTCTAATGCATAGACAGATAATTCTGACATGATGCAGCCATCAAGGCTATCGCCAATAAGACACTTAATAGATGTTTCTAATTTATGTCAATAAATATTTTTGCAGATAGTTATATATGTCCTATTGTGAATATAAGTACTCAAAGAACAATTTTGTTTATTTTATGTTTGTTTTTAATGTTTTGTACGAACATGTGGCAGACTGTTATAATGTAATACATTTCAATCTATTTTCAACTTATGGAATACAATTAAATGAAAATAATTGTATGGTACTCTGGAGTAGTCTGCTAATCCTGAAAATTGAAAGTCAGATTCCGCCTAAATGTCCCAATGTCAGATGGTGCTCAAAAAATTGACTTAATCATCCTTTTCTGAAATCATCATAGTTGGAATATTGTATTCACCTTACACAAATCACTTAATCTGCAGGATCATATTTTAAAGATTCATGTAAGAGGTTTAATACAAATACAGGCTGGGGATTTGGCTCAGTGATTCTGCAGCCTGAGAGCCTGAGTTCGTACCGTGGTACCATAAAAATAAAAACAAAACAAAAACAGACAGGAAGAATAGGATAAATATATACATCAGTGTGTTAAAGAAATGAGTATATGGATTAAAAAATAAGTACATATTGAAAATAGCATTCATTACAGTAGCACTATATACATTTTTATGTTAATGTTTTGAAGTATAACTTACATTAAAAATGAGAACCAAGACCTGCCATGTAAAGGTACAAGATTCCAGTGATGAATGTAACTGTGCTGTATACCTAAAATATACCAATAAACTCAGTGAGGAAAAAATAATTGCATGGATTCACTTTTAAAATAGGTATAAATAAGTATATAGGTTTAAATTTCAATAACTGTCCTTCAAAAGAGATGACATAGAAAAAGTACACACATAACACAGGGAGTTTTCATATACCCATATTCATTTTCCCTATTATTAATATATTAAATTGGTATATTACATCTGTTTTAATTATTGTTATAATTAATGAGCCAATTTTTATGTTTTCTTTTTAATAAATGGCAAAGCTATTAATGTTTTTTTCTAATATTCTAATTAGTTCCAGTAGCTCATTCAAATAATGTCACATGTAGGAATTTTATCTCCTTAGTTTATTTTTATGACAGTGTGTATTATTTATTCTTATCTATATCAATATCAGAAAATGTGCAATGTTGTTTTGTTTAAATGAATTTATTAGTTGCAAAAATTATATTTTGCTACAGAATTTAACTTTTATTCTTACTACTGAGCAGTTTTAATATAATTCTTTTATCTTTTTTTTACTTCTAACTGGTGCATTTATATAAAATTATCTACTTAATTCAAGATGGCTAAATCTGTAGTCTTAACCTCCCTCCTATGTACCAAGAAAAAAATGTAAGCATCATTTCTTATATCAAATTATGAATTTATATAAGAATTTATCAGAGATATGAACACTGAAGTGACATTCCAGGGCTTATAAGTTTCTTCTTCTTACATGGACTAAGGTTTTCCAGGTAGCTGGGTAGGATGGTTTTAGTATAATACATCACTATCATTGCTCTTTATATTCCAGTTAAAATTTCTATTATCTACTCATCAAATTAGGAAAGCTTAGTTTTCTAAAATCTGATCAAATAAGCAAAGTGAATGAAAAATATATGATTTTTTCTTATAAAGAAAACTAACCTAATAGATAATAATAGTTAATTATATTCATAAGCTTTCCAACATTGTATATGGAATTTTAAATTGACACACTAGATTCTCCCTTCCTCTGAATGTACTCTTTATATTTTTTTCTACTGGAATGTAGATGTGCTACAACAGCTTTTGATCCTGTGATGCTGTTATATTGCATGAACAAAGGAAAGGGATTTTACTATAATGAAGTTATCTAAGCAGTTACCTTTGAGACAGAGTATTGTCCTGGGAGTGTTCAATTTAATCAGCTGGGAGGGAGATTATTTTGGGCAAACATGATTAAATCACTTTTCTAAGTCATTCAAAGAGGGCTCAAGCTTTCACTTCAAGAGAGTAATTCTCCACTGTGTACAGAAGATTCTCCTTTTCCTGTGTGGTTCCAGATTGCTCGAGTATCCCTTTTGGGATTGTGTGCACTGTGCACTGTGAACTGTCCTATTCATTCACTATGCTCCATTGTATAATTCACTTCCCTACAATAAATAATAAACAAATCAGTATTAAGTAATTAAGTAATGTTTACACGTAAACCTGTGATTGTTCACATTTTTTTTTCAAACTAATGGAAACCTTAGTAATGGAATATATATTTCGGCAATCCACTGATATAGTATTTTTTCCTTCAGTGAATATTTATTTTCTCTCTGGTTAGTTTCACATTTTGCACTCTTTTAGAAAATGAACCAACAAGTAACTTAATGAAATGATTCCCTTACTTATATTATTTTATTAATAATTATAAAATATTTACTCATAGCTAAATTATCTAAACTAAGTTTCTTATTTTAAGATTTTTATGTCAGAGTAAGTAATCAGTTTTAAAACATTTTTTCAGTATTTTCATAGCAGATTTGTAGCCATGTAAGAAATTCTGGCATGGAATTTGACAAGTATTTGTATGATGTGATTAATTTAAATAGCTGCAAACTAATATATTACTAGTAAGTCAAATCACAGAGGTGTACATCAGGAGGAGCATGAAAAGTGGCCAAATGACAGTAACTTAAAATTCTTTCTTGACCACTGTCAAATTTTTCAACCAATAATTTATATGTCTTTCCTATTTATATCAGTATCACACTCCAATCAGTTGCAAGTTTTCAAATAAGAAATATACACAGTTTCCTAAAAATACTAGTAGTAGAAGAGGTTTCTACATTTTTGTATTTAAATGGTTTAACATATACTTATAGATTTGAATTTGTTTTCTTTTATGTTCTGTACCTGGTGCTCATATTCTGTAGATGATACATAAAGCATTATAAATATGCACAAAAGTTCAAAGATTTATTTTTTCACAAATCCTTATAAAGAAATATCAGATCAGATTATTTAACTTCAAACTTTCATTTTTTAAACTTTTTTTCCTTTTAGTTATTAAAATTAGATGATAATTCCTAAGTTTAGAAGCACAAATTTACCTGGCTTTTATTTATAGCACCATTACCTCCCTGTTGATCTCTTTCAAAAGTTCTGTAAAGTGGAATATTAGCAAACTGAGGCAAATGAGAATAAGTGGTCTATAATAGATACAAAGTGCTTAGAATCTCTAGAATACACACCATTAGTATTGCAAAGTTACAGTAGTTTAATGATAGACATGTTTTATTTTTAATCTTTAGTAAGAGTGACATCTTCTAACTTTCAAACTGTGTTTACTTTCTTACCAACATACAAGTAACACAAAATAAGTCTTATATTAGCTCTGATAAATAATTTCTATTCATTTTTCTCCTAATTCAGTGTCATTCACAGCGGTTTTAAACATAACACATAAAAATAAAACATTTGCAAAACACTTGCATATTTGGGAGATGCTATTTTTAGAAATGTTTATTTTATTTAACATTTTTTAGATCCTTTGTATCTTTAGAGAATGTATGCTACAGAAAAATTTATGAAATCATAGGAATGAATAAAAGAATATTTCATAATAAAATTAAGATATAGTCTATAGTAGATTTATTTTTTAGATAAAGCATTTGTTACATCCCTGTAACTTGTTTATTTCCTTTAAATAATTTGTTCTCTAAGAAACTATGAAATTATTATTTTTCTGTATGAAATAGGTTATTTGATGTGCTGTGCACTTGCATATGGCCCTTCCTTAGGCTATTTATTACAACACAAGAAAATGGATTTTAGATGTCAGTTAATGATGCAAAATGGGTCACAGCAACGATTTTTATTAGAAAATGAGATAGCCTAAGAAAATGAAAATTTCATTCTATGCAATTTTATGTGGAATACTTTAAAGATTTCTTAAACTTTGTTCAAATGGTAGGGACTGCAGCAATTTCAGATTTTCATGAATATTTCACTGTGAGTTCCTAGCATTTACTGTCACTTATGTGGTCTTGTGATAATTGCCTGTATTTTCTATTCCTTTCTATGTTCACACTTTGAAGAGGTTGTCTTGAGAGCAACTTTGCTTTATAATTTAAAAGCCCAAACAGTGAGTATGCTTAAAGTTAAGAATGAGTAGCTGGGAACTAGCTTAATATTACTCTATATTGTCACTGTCACTCAACAATTCACTGAAACTGGAAATTCAGATTACAACCTGGACCACAGTTAATCCTATGGGAAAGGTCATCATCACACAGGTCATTCTATGTTTGGGCAGTTTTTGTCTCTTAGTTTTGGCATATGTAAACTACTCAAAACATAATTTAAATTTAAGTCTACACCTATTGAGAAGCTAATTTTGATTAAGAAATTGCTTTATGCTTATTACTTAAATCATATCCTGGAAACAGAATGTGTATCAAATATACATAAGGAAAGTACTACCTCTGAATATTTTTATATGAGGGCCGGGGATTTAGCTCAGCAGTTCGGTGGCCTGCCTTGCAAGAGCAAGGACCCAAGTTCAATCCCCGGTACCCCCCCAAAAATTTTGTTTAGATGATAATTATTCTCCATGGAATAATTATTCATCATCAACCTGAGATATGACTATCACTTTTCATTTTGGAAATGAGGTAATACTCGGATGCCTAACTGATCCACACCCTGCTCCAGGCCTGTTTCTAAGCCTCAGCTATACCAGCATGCTACTTTGTCTTTCCAACTGAGTTAACTCAGGCCCAAACCATGCAGGTATGTATTTTTTATTCATATACTCACTTTATTGATATGCAATTAGCAGAATAAGATGCATATGTCTTGACTATTTTTTAGTTTAAGCAAATGTATTCACACATATAATTAACACTGCAATCAACATACAAAAGACTTCCATTTCTCAAAAATAGTTTTGATCCTTTTCTAGTCAATTTCTCTACCTCTAAACTTCAGATGACCATTGATTTTTTTTTTATCGTGTTATGTAAGTTTTGCTTCTAGAATTATGAGATGACATAAATTACATATCATTTGTGTCTGGACTCTAGTCCAGAAGTTAGTATATGTGAAAAAAAGAAAGAGAATGCCATCTATAACCAACAAAACAAACAACAAAAAGCAAATTAAAACAGATTCAGAATTAATATATATGAGATAATTACAGAATTGATAAAGCAAGAATTCTTAATATACAGGAATTTGTATTGCAACACATGGCTTGTAGGTATGAAATTATTTCCCATCGCTAGATTTTGAAACTAATTGTGTTGCAGAAAAAATGTTACAGTTAGACAGCTTTTCAGTCTTTGTTTAGAAATTAAGACAAAAGCCATAATTTAAAAAATGCAAATAAAAAGAATACTATGTTAAATATTTATGTACTTACAAATTCACTTTAGTTTATCTTTTTAAATTATTTGTGTTGGGGACAGGACAATAAATTAATCTCTAAGCTAATTCATTAATTTTTATAAATGTTTTATATAATAGATTTATTATAGTCACCATACATTTGCAGTTATGGCCCACTACACAAATTTTTATTAGTATTTACTTCATGCAGTTTTTATTTTTCATAAAAAAATAATTCTTGATTCACAGAATTAACTGAGATGTATCCTACTTTTCCATATTTTTTCTTGAAAGTAATTCATAACTCTACAATTAAAAAGCTACCAATGTAATATTCAATTATCTTAATTTATTCATTTTATTACTTTGTTATAGATCAAATTATTAAAAATTCAAATTTTCAAAAATTCAAATAAGGTTAATCTCAAATGAAATGCATATGCAACTGAAATTCTTTTCAATAGTCTATAAATGAAGATAAAAAGGTATTTGTGATCTATGTATTGGTATCAATAGCTTATTTCATTATTGAATATATATATATATACATATATATATGCCTAAAATATATATGTACTTCAAGAAAAAAAAACTAGTATAAATATTTTAATACAATTAATACAAGGAAATTGTGTCCTATACAATTACAAGAGATGTTCAAAGTGGTGGCCATTAGCTTCCGGACATTTATTAGTACGGTGAACTGCTGCTTGGGTAACCTTAGTTATTGAAATTGATGCACATACATTTTCAATTTCTTCTCTAAAAGCCGGCAGTGTAGTGGGTTTTCTGTGACATACAACATCTAGGGATCCCTATATGAAGGTAACATTATCAGCTGAAAAATACATTACATTGATTTTTCTTTTCCTGAAGTATGTATGTAGGGATTTTGGGGGGTAAATCTCCCCTATATATATGGCAACAGGTTTTCTTTTAAATAACATTGAAAACTCTCTTATGATTTTATTCATTTAGGCCATATTTCCCTCTTTTCTGCATGTTTATGTATAGTTATTTAATGTACAATGTAATAAAGAATTCATTTTTAATATTGTTTATTTAAGTGGAAATATAACAATTATAATGAACAATTCATCCATTTTTAAAAAGATGATTTTCATACTGTTTAATGAATGTGCTGTACAAGAATATCATAAGCACTGAATATTTTTGGATATTCTTTATGATAAAATGCTCTCCAAATTAGACATTTCTGTTGTTTAGACTTGCTATTTTTAAATTTTTTTACTCAACTCCACAATAATATCTGATATCAAATATGTTTTACATTGTTCCCATATTATATCTTATTCTCCCCTGTTTAGTATTGGACAAAAAAATGCTGTCAAGGATATGATGACTCCATATTACCTTTGTCATGATTTTCTTTCATATGTTTCACCAAAAGTAGTCGTATTTGTCACATTATCTCCTCTAAATTCTGATATAAAGATATTTTGAAATATTTTCCTAATCACCCTAAAAATCAGCAACAGGATTGCATCACATGATGATATTTTTTTTCCTGCCAAACTGCTTATTGTCCTTTAAATCCACAAAAAGTTACTTCCTATTCTCAGGAGAAAGCCTTCAGCAAATTCAGGACACTCCAGATCACAGAATAGATGAATTATAAAACTGTCATAGATGTCATAATATATTGCAATCAGTATTAGAGTAGCACTGCCTGGAAAACAGCCATTTCATCTAAGGAGTTCTTTAGGATCTGGTAAATTACATTACATTTAAACAAAATGGAAATGACATTCCTACACAAAATAGTTTAATCATTCACTACGTGGTTAATTTTTTCTGACATACCCTATTTCTTCATTTTATGATTTTAAAAAATTTATCTTGAATTCAAATAATTTAGTGGAAAACATTTTCCAAAACGGGACATAACAACAGGAAAGGAGAGAAAAGGCCTCTTCTATCTTCCAAAATTAACATAGGGCAGGAGATTTAGCTCAGTGGTGCTGCCGCCTGCTTTGCAAGCACAAGGTCCGGAGTTCAATTCTTGGTACCAAAAAAAATTAACATGTATTTTATAGATTAAGAAAAGTAATTTTAAACATTACATCTAAATAATGATAACTATGTATGCATCCATGTTTACGTGTGTTTGTGTGTGTGCGTGTTCATATAGTAATGAGATTGCCAGAAAAGGAAACATAATATTAAAATATAAACACTAATAAGTAAAGCTGTTAATCAAACTGTGACTTCTAATTTTAAAGTCTTGTATTCTCAATAGGGCTCATTTTAAATAAAGGCCCATTATATTGAATATATTCTTTGTGTTAAAATGATCTTCTTCTCCATTTACATTATTTTATTCTTCTTTGTTCTGTTTTTTAGTTTATGATCATGCTTCAAGGCACTGGACTCATTTAGTCATGTCATTAATAAATGCTGGATTCAGGATTTTATTATTTGGTTATCGAGTGTCACACACGCTGAAGCAAATTAGTATTCCAGCTTTGCTGTTCACTGCTAGCCAGTGAATGCAGATAGAAGACATTATGCTGTAGACTAGTTAAGAGGTTTTAAATTAGATTTGTGACTTGAAAGTTTGAATAAGAAAGCTAATAGAACACAGAATGAAGCAGAGGGAAAATTAGATTAATTATCTACATCATTCAGTTTGAATGGCTGCTGATATACTGTGTTGTCGAATGGTATTTTCTATTAAAACATGCTTTAACTTCATCTACATTAAATTGCCCTAATTGTGAAAACACATATACATATTTATAGATTTTGGGCTCTATTTAAACCAGAAACATTTAAATAGGTCAGTAATATTCATTCTAACTTTCTCTTTCTCTCTCAGAAATATTTATAGTTGTGTTCACTGCAAGTATTCACTTTGTATATTTTTCTCCATTAAAATATCTGCTAGAAAAAATACACTACATTAAAATATGTATATTTTCATACTTCTTCCTTATGACCTAACAACTTTAAAATATCTTCTACTTACCCAGAAAATAATATGCCAAAGAATAAATGGCAAATAATATCTGCATTGGAAGATTGCATTGTAAGAGAGGTCAGATTTTCTTGACCTATTACAGAGACTAATTGGGCTTTTTAAAAATAGTCTAGACACAATGAACAAATTATCTTGAAAATCTGCTTCTAGTCAAATACCTTAGACTCCTATATCTTGTAAATATGGATGTGTGAGTGTGTGTGTGTGTGTGTGCGCGCGCAAGCTCAAGCAGTTTCTATTGATTCATTTTTCTCTAGTGGCAGTGATGTTAATATGCAACTGAAGTAATTCCTGCTGCTACATCAAGTATGCCTGAATAGATGTCCACCTGTTCCTCAGAAAAGATGTTAGGCACTAATTCTATCAGACAGATATATTTTAAACACTCATTTTAAATATTATTTTTTTGTTATTCTAAACCTCTTAAAGACTGAGATTGCCATAATACCTTATGGTTGGTAAAATAATGAGAGTTAATGCTTTTGGATACTGCTGTGAATGGTATGGCTTCCATAATTTATTTCTCAGTGAGTTTTCTATGTGTGTACAGTAATATTGCTTTTTGAGTGTTGACATTATATCAGGCTGCATTACTGAATTCGGTGATTAAAATCTAGAAATCTTTTAGTGGAGGTTTGGGGGTCTTATATGTAGTGTATCATGTCATTTGCAAATAAGGACAATTTAACTTCTTCCTTTCTATCTTTATTCCTATAATTTCTTTCTCTTCTCTAATTGATCTGACCTATTTTCCAGAACTATATTGAACAGAGGTGGTATTCTTGTCTTGTGCCTGATTTTAGAGTGAAGACTATCAGTTTTTGACCATTTGGTGTGATGCTAACTGTTGTTTTGTCATAGGTGACTTACCAGATTCAGGTAAGAAAAATAAATATAATAAAATAAAGATATTATTTTTCAACTTTCTTCAGGTTTTTTATCATAAATGTGTGTTGGAGTTTTTTAAAATGCCTTTTCTATATCTATTGAGAAGATCATGTGCTTTTTGTCCTATTTTCTGTTAGTGTGGTACATTATATTTAATGATTTGTATATGTTGAAACAGCTCTGCATCTCTGGGATGAATACTATTTAGTCACAGTTTAAATTCTTATTGATAATTTGCTGCATTCTCCTTTCCAATATTTTATTGAGGATTCTTGCATCTATGTACATTAAAGGATTGGCCTTTTTTGTTTGAGTAATTCTCTGGTTTTAGTATCAGTGTGATATTTCCTTCTAGGAATTACTTTAATATTATTCCTTCCCTCTCCACTTCTTAAAAGATTTTGAGCAATGGCATTAGAGATTCTCTATAGCTATTGTAGAATTCAGCAGTGAATCCATGAAGACGTGGGCTTTTCTTTGTTTATAGTTTTACTTCTTTAATTTAATTGACCGATATTGGATTGTTTAGAATTTTTATACTTTCTTGTTTCAGCTTTGGTAATTTATATGTAGCTAGAAATCTGTCCATTTCTTCTGAATTTTACTAATTAGAGTAAATGTTTTTAAAGTAGGTATGAATGACCTCCTGTATTTCCACAGGATCTCTTGTGATTACTCTCCTTTCATTCCTAACTGCATAAATGCATGTTTTTCTATCCCATTTTTTATGAGGTTGGCTAATGTTTTGTGTATTTTATTTAATCTTTCAAAGAACCAATTCTTTGATCCACTGATTAGTTGTATTATTTTCTAAGTCTCAAAATTGTAATCATTTTGTCTCTAACCTTTATAATTGCTTTCCTTTTGGGTTTAGCTTGTTCTTTTTCTAGAAATTTGAGGTTCAAACTAGGTTATTTGCAGTTGTTCCATTTTTCTGATGTGGGAATTCACCACTACAAACTCCCTTCATAGGACTATTTTCATTGTGTTCATGAGTTCCAATATATCTATTATACTGGCATTATCATTCAATTATAGAAACTAATTTCTCCTTTATTTTATTTTATTTTTTGGTACTGGGGATCAAACTTGGGACCTTGCACTTGTGAAGCAGGTGGTGGGACCACTGAGCTAAATCTCAGGGCCTTCTAAATTCTTTTTTAATTTGATCTGTGACCTATTCATCGTTCAGGAAAGTATTGTTTAATTTCCACGTGTTTATGATTTTATATATTTTCATGGTTTATTTTACTATTTATTTTCAATTTCATTGCACTATGCCCTGATAATGTGCATTGTGTAATTTCACACCTTTTGCATTTTTTTAAGTATATTCTATGAGCTAGTGCATGCTCTAGTTTGCAGAAATTCCTGTGTGCTCCCAAGAAGAATGTGTATTCTGCTTTTGTTTGGTGAAATATTCTATAGATATCTATGTATCAATTCAGTTTGTTCAAAGTCAAGTTCCGGTCTGATATTTCTTTGTTGACTTTTGTCTAGATGATCTGTTTGTGACAATGCAGTATTGAGGCCCACAATTACAACTGTATTAGAGCTTACCTGATTTTTTTTAATATCCATTAGTGTTTGTTTTAAGTAGTTAATGTGTGCTTATTTAGTGTAAATGTATTTGATTGCTATCTCCACCTCTTGAATTGTTCCCTTATCAATTATGTAGTGACCCTGTTTGTCTTTTCTTATTATCATGAGTAGAAATCCATTTTGTCTGCAAATGGAACAACTATTCCTTATATTTTCTGGATTCCTATTGCATGTAGTATTGTTTTCCACCCTTTGACTTTCAACCTTTTATTTATTTATTTGTTATTTTTTGGAGTTAAATGTATTTCTATGCAACATATAGTTAGGTTTTGCTTCTTGATCCATTCTTCCATTCTATTTCACTTGATTGGTGAATTGAGATCATTCACATTGATGTTTATAACTTATAGATTCAGCCTTGTCATTGTATTATTTTCCTGTTGTTGGTCCCTTTTCTTTCTCTTCTATTTGATTGTTCACCTTTCCTGGTGGATTTATTCTCTTGGGCTTATTGGAATTAATGTTTTCATTGTATCTTTCTAGAATTCCTTTAGAAATTTTGGGAGTATGGGATTGTTGGACTTGGATTTCTCCAGGTATTCCGTATCATAAGTATATCTTACTTCTCCATCAATTTTGAAAGACAGTTTTTTTTAATCTAGGTTGGAGGTTGTTTTCTTTTAGGGCTTAAAATGCTTTACTTCAATATCTCCTTGACTTAATTGTTTATGATGAGATGTGTACTGTGATTTCCTTTGCAAGTTATTTGTGTCTTTTCTCTAACAGTTTTTAGTATTCTATTATTCTGTTTTACTAATGTAATCTTGATTATTATAGACATTGATGTAGATTTTTCTCTGGTCATGGCTAATTACGGTTTGATAGAAATCACATATCTGTGTGTCAAACTCCTTATCCATGCTTTGGAAGTTTTCTGGTATTATTTCGGTCAACAATTATTTTATGTTCCTTGGGTGGTCATCTGATTTTTCATTGATTCCAGTTAATCTTGTATCATTCTTTTCAGTAACAGAGAAGACCTCCTAGGAGAAGGATAAATCATAGAGAATGGAGATTAAATTAGAGAAAAAAAAAGAAAAAAATTGGAAACAAATTGAAAGAGCGAAAGTGAGAAAAGAAAAGGGAGAGAGAGATTAAAAGGAAAGCCTATTCAAGTAAATCAAAGTAATATTAAAAGAGGGGACAAGAAAATGAGTGGTAAAAATTGATAAAAAGAAAAAAAATAGCGAAAGGTTAAAAATGTACCTATCATGAGAAAAGACAAAGGGCTAAAGGGAAGGAGGGAGGGAGGGAGGGAGAGAGGGAGAGAGAGAGAGGGAGA
>NW_022900950.1:57857987-57919832 GCF_012274545.1 Fukomys damarensis | reverse complement strand
GAGAGAGAGAGAGAGAGAGAGAGAGAGAGAGAGAGAGAGATTCCTATGTATTTCCAGAGCAGTGCTTTCTTAGTTAATTTTCTTTCATCTCACAAGTCACATTTTTCTTAGCCCCTCTTTATAGTTTGTGACTTTGTATGGCGTTTACTCAATTTAAAGGAACCTCTCTCCATAGTCTCTTATTTGTGTCAGCTGTACAAGTTGGGTAATTGGACCAAGGACGGTGTGACGCTTTGTTTCTGAGGCTCCTATTGTGATCCCTTCTAGTTGGGTATGGACAGTGGTCACCTAACATATTTTGCAATATATGTGTGGCAGGCTCAAGATATGTGGAGGCTTCTGTGGGCTCTCAGACCTGACTCTCAGTCCCATGGATGCTCAGAACATATTTAAATCTTCCAAGGACTAATGTGGCAGATTTCTATCAGCCCAGTGAAGGCACAGAGCACTCGGGGATATCTTATGGGGTCTGGAGTACCAGGTGAGATTGGCAGCCATTAACCCTTGATGCTTAACCAGGCAGAAGACTGGGATATTTTGTTAGTCAGACATTGTGCTCAGGGCTCTAGTTGAATGCAGGGTGGAGATGCTGTACCTAGGGGGCTTGGAACATCCCCGTGTAAAACCTGGTTGTCTGAGCACTGGTTTTAGATGTGAGACAGTCTAGGATCTGAGATCAGAGCAGGGCAGTATAGGCTCAGGTGAACCCAGGGTTCTGAGCACAGAGTCAAAACAGACCAGTGTTAGCTCTGTGCGGTGGATAAATGTCCCAGTTTGCTTGGAATAAACTCCAGGCTTCCAGCAGTGACTCAGATGTACTCTAGGTCCGATATTGGGGATTTCCAAGATAGGCAGTGGTTACTTGTTTATTCACTCAGATCCTGTGAATGAATTGGCAATGAGAAGAGAGAGCAGCTCCTTGGTCATTTACCCTTGGTATGTACTGGCAAAAAATGTTTCCAGGCTACAGAGTCCTGTGTTTGGAGAGGGGACAATGAGGTGAGGGGGTCCATATAGTCCAAATCAATCCCATGTGGCTTGATTCTGCTTCTTTTAAACACCTATGCACATATTTTTTGATGTACAAGTCTCTTCTTTTAAATTGATTTTTTACATCAGGGTTCTTGTCCCTCCCCTTCTTTCCAATCCCCTGCTTTTTTTAGTTGATCTTCTCTGATTCTATCCCATGTGACTCCTCCTCTATTTAGCCATGTTGCATTTCCTCTGTGCTCTATCATTGTATCACTTATGGAAATTTTTTCACAAAGCATGGTTCATAAAAACTTGATTCCGTGTTTAAGACAATAGGGGATCTACACGGAATAAGAATATTCTGGTGAGACTTCTCAATTTCCCGTAAGATATGCTACTATTCTTTGAAAAGTAGTCCAGATGAAAGAAAATACTTGTTCTTCTTTATTCCTTGAAATGTGTAATTCAGTCTGCTGAAAATTTGTTTATACATTTATTATAGGAATGCTGCATCACTATTAGTTTAGATTTTGAAAAACTGGTCAATGGTTTACACAAATCAGACATCACAGTAAACCTAAGTGGACCCAAAACAATGTGATTTATGTGGTGAGCATAGACATATAGCCTATGATAAAGGAATGACAAAATACAATGGACCCCATACGTAATTCACAGGGGTTATGTTTCTAGAGCACCTGTGAATTGTGAAAACTGCAAATTACAGGTAGGGTCATAAAAATGCCTATAACTGCTTATTTTATAGTTTATACCTTAAATATGCTATGCCTCCCACAGTTATTTAATTTAATTTAATAAAATGCTGAATTCATAAAGCGTTAGAAGGTTCACGGCACTTTGGTATCATCTTAGGGTTCTTAGGGCTTTAAAAAGGACAAAACCAAGAACACTCGAGATGGCTATAGATAGCACAGCAACATGTTATGGTGGGAAGCCCGGTGCATCTACAGGAGATGGATTATAGGGCAGCAGCCAATCAACAGCAAGGAGAACTGAATAGTGCTCTCTGAATGGCTACTTACAAACCTCCCATTTAAAAAACAAAAAACAAAAAAAACTGCAGAGAATATTTTCACTTTCTGAAAAATCGCAGGGGATTTTCACAAACATTATTAATGAGGAGAAATGGATGAATTTTTGAGGCCTAGAACTCTGAGCTGCAATTTAACACAGGTATTATACTCTATATATCCATCTTTTTTTTCTTTTATTGGGTTGATTGGTACATTTTAGGTATATAGTACAATTACATTCATTATTAGGATCTTGTACCTTTACCTGACAGGTCCTGGCTCTCATTTTTCCCCTTGTCCTTGCCCTCCCTTCACCCCTCCTCCCTTTCCTATTTACAATCACTCTATTTCCATCTTTTCATTTTGTCACATTTTTTCTTTCCCTTATTACCTTTTCCCTACCCTTCCCACATTCCCTACACCTGTAGCACTTTTCTTCCTATTTCACATTGTCCATTATCTCATTAGGATCTTATGTACTATTATAGCTTTTCACACCAGAGAAACTATTTGGTATTTACACATGTGTGACTTATTTATTTCACTTAGGAGTATATCCTTATTATGTATCCATCTTCCTATGAATGAATCTAATTTCTCATTCTTTATGGCTGAGTAGTATTCCATTTTATGGAAAAATCACTTCTTCTTTTTCCAATTTCCAACTGATGGACAAATGGGCTGTTTCGAAGATTTAGCTATTACAAACTGTGCCACTATAAACATGGATGTGCATATATCACTGTGGTATGATTCCTTTAATTCTTTGGGAAAGATGCCCAGAAGAGGGATGGCTGGGTCAAATGGAACCTCTAGTCCCAGCTCTTTGAGGTATCTCCATATTGATTTCCATCTTAATATCAGTGCACAGAAAAAAAAAAGAGTGAATGAAGAGGAAAAAGTGTGTAAATGAGTTATTTACTTTGAAAGTGTGATTGTTCAGAAAAGGTCTAAAATACAGTAATTGAAACTTTGGTATCATGAATCAAGAGGTTTGAATGAAACAGTGATTTAAATTAAATCATCTTCCTTTTTATGTAAGTACTCTAAGGTTCAGAAGATTTCTACATAAATGATCCTGTTGCTAAAGTCCTAAATATACAATGCAGAGGTCAGGAAGCAGCCAAAATTTCCCTAAGGGTGCTTCTGCATTTATCTTTGCTGCAAATTTTGCTTCTACAATATATGCTTTTCTGGGAAGCCTAGCTGTGGAGCTTTCCTTATTTTCCCAAAAGAGTCCATTATATTTCCTAGGGTACGAGAAACTTCTTTATCTTAAGCAAGAAAAATCTAGACTAGGTGAGTAAATGTTACTTTCTTTGCTCAAGTCACTAAAGGTAAGTATTTAATTGTATTTAAAACAGACAACAACATTGTCAAAAGAATAAAACAGGTAATTTTATCATCACTTATTTGAAAAATTAATTGGATATTGTATATCACTTGTTTCAGTGACCAGAGAAAATATATATCAAAATTATCATTTGAAAAAGCATATATATATTTAAAATCACCAAAGCACAAGATATTCACCTTACCACATTACTGTAGAAATGACTGTTTTTAAAAGTTGGGGAGAAAACGTTTCACAATAACACAGAAGGGATTTTTATGAATCTCTTACCAGTAAAATAAGTCTCAGCACTGGGAATGATATTGGTGGAATTATTGTTAAAGTGAAAATGTACATATTCAAGAAAGAAACATTTATGAATCACCATTAATTTGTTCTGAAAAAAAATCTCAGTAAAGACAGTGTAAATATGTGAGCACCAAACCACTCCCTTTCAAATCAGTGTGATGGAAACTGTACTCCAAGTGGATATTAAGCAAAAAGAGCTTCTCCTCAGGAACCAAGCTATAAAAGTTATTTCTGACAAGTGCAGACAAGGATTTGTTATCCTTCACCCCCCATCTATGATGCAGAAACTTTCAGATAAAACGAGTAAGCAAAAGGAGAGATGCCTTCCCTCATCTACATAGGCCCTACTCATAGAATGGAAGATTATTCTATTTGTGGCAGGTTATGAATCCCAGATCTCAGTCATCCCATCACAGGTTGCTTAGATGGAAAAAGTTCAATAGCACCAATCATGAAACTGGATTACCATCTGTGTTTAAGGCTCGGCTTTTACAGTATGAGTGTCTCTCTGCAGGCAAATGACCATAGCCTATACTTCAAGTTCTTGGTCATTAAATAGTGCCAAGGTATAACAGTGACCCATAGTAATAGAGAAATCTGTAGCTCTCCATGAAGTCACCAAAATATTCCCCCAAATTCCCATATGTTCATATGTGGTGGTTTTGGAAGGTGACTGGAACATGACAGTTACTAACAGAATATGAATTCAAATCTCTGAAACCATGAACCAAATAAATCTTTCCTCCTTTAAATTACAGGTGTTACTCATTTTTCTCAGTGATAGGAAGGTGACTAATTGATATCAAAATTGTTGTCATTTCTGTGACTCTACCTGACCATGTGATTCAGAAGCTGTTAGAGGTTGGTTGTGGGAAGACTTTGGAAAACTTTGAAGATGTGGGCTAGACAAGACTAAGAATGCAAGCGGAGATTGATGGCCAATTCTGGTGGAAACTCAGAAGACAAGAGTGCTGATAGGAAAGGTATAGTAAAGATAGGGGTGCTGAGATTTTCGAATTGATTTGGAATTGATTATTCTAATGAGAAATGGAAAAGTAACTGCCTCCTGCCTATCCTGCCATACCATGAACTGTTTTTCTTCTGCCATGCCCCTCTGCTATGCCACCATGCATTAGAACCAGTTGACTGTGGACTGAAACCTCTACAAACTGTGAGCTACAACAAGCAATGAACTTTTCATCCTTTAGCTTTGGGTGTTGGGTATTTTGTCTCAGCAATGAAAAAAAAGTAACTGAGACATAGGCCAAGATGAGGCTGTTGCCTGGATATTACTAGATATTAGTTGGACTTTCAGATATACTTACAAAGAAAGTCAAGGGACAAAAGTAGAGCCAAAATGTGAAAATTTTGCAACTTGGCTAAAAGAGAAACTAAAAATATAGATGGAGCCAAGGAGATTGTAGCTGCTAAAAAAAAAGTCATTAAAAAGCCAAGTATTTTGCACAGGAACAGCACAAAGATGCATTGAGGGTACCTCAGGAATTGGCCAGTCCTCAGCTATTGCAAGCTCAAAGGTGTAAAAGGATAAACTCATTTGAAAGATTTTGCTTTGAGCAGAATCCCAAGGTTTATTCATGTCTTCCAAAGCAAGTGTATTCTGGAGGTCAGCTATCCAGCCACTTAGAGGCCACCGCAATTCTGCACAAAGGCCAGGTAATTACTTAGGGTGGCAGAACTTGGGATCATCTATATGGTGCAGGTTTTACAGATATGAGAAGTTCAAGAGTAATGAAGTCATGGAGATCTCCACTGAGGTTTCAGAGAAAGGAGTGGGAGGCCAGACAACTTTTCCCAGAGAAGGTGATGTAGGAAGTTATGATGCCAAATCTGCAGTGGAGAAGCCAAGAATAAGTGGAATATCTGCTAAGGAAAGCTTTAGTGCATGGAGACAGCACAAGACAGAGGAATTAATAGGCTGCAATGGGCCATGACTATAAGCAAGGTTGCCTAAATCCTTTGCCGCTTGCCAACACATGCCCATCAGTTGGACTTGAAGCTACATCAATTAATGTCTGTCATGCTGACTTCAGTCTGGCTTTCTTATTCCTTTCTGTTCTTTTAATCCAAATGGGAATGTGTACCATGCTATTTTATGTTGAAAGTATTTAACTTCCTTTTGATTTTTACATAGGCCCACATCTAAGAGTTTGCCTTGAGTCACAAGGAGACTTTAAACTTAAAATGATCAATAATGCTTTAACTATTAAATATTTGTTCACTCTTATGACTAGATTAAATGATTTTTGCATAAGGAGATGAACCAGGGCAGAATGTTATGGTTTGATTTTAAAACTCTCAAATTCTCATTTGTTCAGAGATGGGTTTTTTGCAAGCTGAATGTATTGCTGGGGTGTTGTACCCAGTAGCAGAAGTAGTAGAATAACCACTGATGGGTTTGTAGCTGAAAATGCTGTTAGGAAGAAGGCCTGGATGGAGAGGCTGGTCACTGGGGGTGTGACCTAGAAGTTGTATTCTTGTGCCTGGTTATCTCTCCCTCTCCCTCTTCCTCTCTTTCCCTGCCCCCTCCCCCTCCCTCTCCTCCTCTCCCTCTCATTGTTCAAAAACAAGAAATTGATTAATAAAATCATAAATTTTGAAATTCTGGCTTATAGTAATATTTGAGATGTTAGTAATCTTAATGTCAGTACTGATATTGTGAAATGGGAAGAAAGCAGCTAAAGGTATAGGGAAGGTGGGATAGGTAGGGGAAGGGTAATAAAGGAAAAGAAAAAATGTGAGATAATGAAAAGATGGAAATAAAGTGTTTGTAGATGGGGAGGGGAGGAGGGGGTGAAGGGAGGGCAGGGCTAAGGGGAAAAAATGAGATCCAAGACCTGTCATGTAGCATTACAAGATCCCAACAATGAATGTAACTGTACTGTATACCTAAAATGTGCTAATGAACTCAATTAAAGCTGAAAAAAATTAAGAAAAATATTTGAGATGTTTCAACATAGAGTGTATTATAATGTTCAAATGATATTATTGCAAAAGTATACTTTAATTTTTTAAAAATATATTTAAAACCTTAAATATAAGAATGTAAGAAGAAAATGTGTGAACCAGGAATAGTAGTAAAACATATATAGGCTATTATTGTATTATTATTATGGCAATGACTATTATCATGCATTTCTCATTAGAGTAAAATTCCTTTGAAAACTATTTTGTTTACCTGGAAGTAATGTCACATGCCTCTAATCCCAGTCCCTGGAAGGTTGAGTCAGGAGGATCTCTGCCAGTCAAGGCCAACTTGAACTACACAGAATTCTAGGCTAGCTTGAAGTACATAGTGAGAACCTATCTCAAAAAAATTTTTTCATTATTTAAATTAAGAATGCAAATGTGCTTAACATGTCATGTTTTACTCATAAGTATAGACCCTTAAGAATTACCTAAAACTGTAGGAAAAACACTGAGCAGATTATTCATAGCAGCATTTTTTATTGGGATACTACCCAGTGGCAACTATGAAGAATGCAAAAATGTATAATATATTAAAATATTATACACATATGAAAATGAATTCTGGTTCGTGAATTGATAGCAATGAATCTCAGTAACATAAGATTCATTAAAAGTGACAATTGTACAAAATACATGAAATTGGATATCAAATACAAACAATTAGTTCATGCTGTCCATGAATATATAAAACAGAGATAGATCTATGAAGTAAAGAAGTGGATACCTATATGTTATGGTAAGTATAGATTATAAAGAGGAACAGAGAAAAGGGGATTTAATTAGACAGCATTTGAATTTTTAATTTAGATGATAGGCAAATGAGCCTATTTTGTGATTATTCATTTATTAACACCTATATTGTGAAAATTCTGTAAGACTGATATTTTAGGAGAATGAAATCATTTGTCAAATACCATATGAATTAAATATAGTATACCAACTAAAAAAAATCCCATTTTCAGTTGTGTACCTGCTAAAGCTATATTGAAGTCATAATAGTCCAGAAAATAAATTTATTTTAATGTAAAATACATATGTATATATCATCCAAACTCATGGAGGCTTCTTTAGTCTCAGATGATCCTGTGAAAGTACAAAATTTATATTATTGATCACTTGCTCACTCCATACTTGACCACAATGAAGCTAAAAATAGGTATGTTAAAAATAGGTTTTTCTATAGACATGATACAAAGGAAGAGAAATTCTGATATGTCCCTTAAGTTACCTACATTTTGATCCGCTTTTGAAAGTCTGTCATAAACATTGGCCACCAAGTAGATTTAATGGAACTTAAAATTCTGAAAACTGAACAAATTGAGTATTCCATGAAATTGCCATATTCAGATTATAATAAAGTCATTGTTTCCTAGGAATGTTTTGCTGGAGCATAAACTAAGTCATTGCAGCTCAGTATATTTGGGTTACCTCAACATAGAGTTGCGTATGAAATGATGAAATTGAAAATATCATTTTGGCACTTTATTAATAAAAGTTTAAGCACAATACTTTTCTCTTGTTCTGTGAAAAATTCCTGCACATTCTTCCTAAATATTTCTCTGGTAAAGGCTCTCTCTGGACTGCCTTCTAAAATCTGGGTCTCCATGCCTTCGCTATGCACCTTGGCATTGTTGCAACAGCTTTCATTGCTATTTCACTTTGTAAATAGTTATTATGACATATGAATTATTTGCAAATTTTCCTAATATAACACATTTCATTCTAGAAATGGCTATGTAACTAGAAAACATCTGCTTTAAACTGTCATGAAGAAATGGGCTAGTATAGGAGAGGCCTATGATCTAACTCATTTTGATGAAAAGATACATAATATGGAACATCCTAAATATTGATCGTTTTGGTGTCAATTAGTCTTATCTCAATAAACCATGTAAAAAACACTTAAACAGGACCTTTAAAATTTCTTTAGATTTTTATTTTTATTATCCCTTTGGAATTTTTCAAAGTTCAAAAATGGTAGGATATATTATTCCTCTTTTATTTATCTAAAAAGAAATTTAGGAATAAAATTAGGAGGCAAAAGCTAAGAAGGGAAAAATTAAAAGAAATCAGTAGTTTTAATCATCACTAAAGTTTTAGGAAAATATGGTCATTGAAATATGCAAAGAGAGACAGAGAACATAATCATGTAGCCACTTGTCTGTTTTCTACAAGTATCAAAGATGTCACTTATACATGCTCATACGCCTATGAAGGAACACTGAAATTGATGTAATCATATTGAATCATAAATTTGTTAAGCACTCATTTTTCAATTTAATGACTATTGAAAATACTGAGAAAAAGAAGATAAAAAAATATCATGCTCTTTTGAACAAGGAAACTTCCTTTTAAAATCCAGTAAGCTTATATATCTTCTATTTCTATGAAAGGGAAGTCAATTTTAATTTATTTTGTAAAATCTAATTAAATATTTCATATGAAATTTAAAGTAACTAATTTACTATATTCAATGTTAAAGTTTATAGATATAGATTTTAAATCATCTCCTCTTGGTTTTACCAGTAATAACATTTTTCCTGACAGAGAGAGTAATTCTCTATTTTGCAAGAAATATACAGACCACAGAAGCCAGGAAAAATAATTATGACTTTTTGTGAATATCAGAGTCTATCGTCATTTGACCACCATTCTATTTTGGGACTTCTAAGTATTTGAGCCTGTTTACTTTCTTTTATATTTACCTACATGCAAAATTGCTGTCACTGATACCAGAAGAATTCTGAGTATGATAATCAAGCAGTGAAGATTGTATTGAAAATGTGTGTGAGAAAGAGTTCCAAAAGACATACAGGCTTAGATCAATTGACTTGGAGCAAGTAAGTAAAATGAAGAAAAGGGAAATGAACAATTGGTTATTAAAGAGTATTTTCTAAGTATATGGGAGAAAAGAATGATTTAATTTAATATTGTAAGTTCAATTTTACATTTTTAGATATGATATGACCATACTTTCTTTCTTGAAGAGGAAAGATCAGGTTGGTGTCAGAGTATGGAAAAGAACATCTTTTACCTTAAAAACAATGATTTTTAAGAATTACAATACTTGAGTAATTTGGGAAAGCACATTAAGATGCAGTGCATGAATGTTTAAAGATTACTAAAGACAAATAAAGTGGGAGGAGGGTTAGAAAATATTTCATGTGACCATTCTTTTGTTTATACAAAAGAGAATCTAAACATACATTAAAGGGAGGGCAGGGGTAAGGGGAAAAAAGAAGGACCAAGACCTGTCATGTAAAGATACAAGATCCTAAAAATGAATGTAACTGTACTGTATATCTGAAAAGCACCAATAAACTCAATGAGGAAAAAAAACCCACACAGATAATATTTGAAAAAGACCATTATGACTAATCTCACAAACAAAAACATTTACTGTGAAGGTTAATGCACTACGTATTACTTACTCAAATGCATTTATCTATTGTCAAAGATTTTAGAATACCACAAGATAACTCATACAGAGGAGATTACTCTATTAACATGTTCACTTCAGACATACTAGGCACAAAAGCCAAGGTAAGATTCATTTTATGCTATTTGTTGTTCTGTACTATGAGCAGGAGGGATTTTGCATATTCATATAATTATGTTCATGAATATTAAAATATACTTTTACATTATATTATTACCTCCAGCAAAGTCAAAAAGGGAAATATAAAAATGTTTAATATTTAGACTGTATGTCGATCATTAGCAAAGAAGGTTATTATTATCTGACATTGAAGCAGGATATGACTTTTTAATATTCTATATCATTGTTGTTGTCAGTTAAAAACCATAAAGAATAAAAGTGCAATGAAAGATTAAAAATTAAGTACAAGGAAAGGATGAAGGGACGATTTCTTATTTGGGCTTTATTCTTATACAACCCTCCTAACCTTATTAAAGTAAGTAATTAACATGAAGCAAAATTATGGAGAATTCAGCAGTAGTATATAATAAATATACACTAAATATTTTAGTATCCTAGCCTTTCACCTACAGAATATACAGCTAGAGCTTTTTTTTTCTTTTTTCAATCAAGTAGCAGGGAACTTTTTATTGTTTTTTTAATTTAAATTTCAGGGAAAGAATTATAGCTAATTTGTCTATCAAAATACTAGAAGAACAATTAATTTTGATTAAAAAAAACTTGACCAGATTTCTGTTAGAAACAATTTGTTTCTGTGTTCCTAAAAATGCTCATATACTACAGTTTCGAAGGTGTAATTTGTTTTAGATAGTACTGATAAAGCAGCAAAAAATGACATTACCTTAAACTTATTTCACTGGTTCCCATCAAAGGACTCTTAAGGGGATTTAAGGTTACTCTCAATCTTCCCAGCCTTTCTAGAATAAATTCTGTCAGAATTCTGTTGTGATTTAGATACATTTTCTTTTTAAAGAAAGTTTCCTGACTGCCCAGTAATGTAGGTCCCAAGTGTAGTCATAAATTTTATTTGGAGAGTGATGTCGTATCTTATTTGGAGAGTAACTTTTTAGGAGATCTGGAATTTATTTATTTTAGCCTCAAATAATATATATGCAGCAAATTTACTTTTTAACATATGGAATTTGTAACACAAGTATTTTCGTTATATGCAAGCCACAATTGTGTTTTAATTTTTTTTTCTCCAAAGAAAACTGCAGAAAAAATAGGACTCTCATATTTGTGAAGTGATTAATATTGTTTTTAATAATATTATAGATACTTAATCTAAGACACAAATCCTTAATGTAAATGTTGATATCAGGAGACATCATTGAAAGGAAAAAAATACCTGCCATTGTAGACCTCACACTTGGAGTTTGTAAAACAGTTACCAAATCTTCATCATGAGTAGCTGGGATAAGTTTCAGAAAATGTTAGCTGCCTTAAAGGTCCACATGCTTCTTAGACAGAAGAACTTAAGTAGAGTTGACCTTTGTAGCTCCAAGAAGTGATTTTGTTTGGTAGGACATGTATGACATGCACACTAAACTGAGCACAGAGAATCCCTGCTATAGTCAATTTAAAATATTTTAGTATATGAAGAGTGTGTTTAGGGGATGGACACAGGTGGTTAGTGGTTATCTAGGCAGAATCAAAGAATTATGTAGGTTAACTGTGATCTGAAAAAATGGATTCATTTGCCCTAATGAGCATTTGTATGCACATATTGATAGTAAAGTTTTGTGATAGTTTAATCATGAAGATTGGATTTACCATCAAGCATTGTTTTACATGGGTATTGGTTCTATATTATATTCAGTTAGACTGGCAAAATTTAATTGTCTTTCTGAGTTGCTAATTGTAGGAGTTGAATAATTTTGGTGTTCTAAAACTTAAATTTGAAAAAACAAATGAAGAAAAAATTATAGCACCTCATAATGTTCAGAGAGGCATAATTCAAAGTGCAACGAACTAAAATGCATATATTAATTTAGCATTTCTGTGATTTTATAATTTGTAGTTGTTTCCATTTGAGCTTTACTTACCATACATTTTGTAGCATTGCCTTAAAGTGTTGGTACCTTTAACACAAATGGATGGAAATGTTATTTTCAGTGTTTAATATAAATACAAATATTTTTGTTAGAAAATACTAATAAAATATTTTGAAGGGCTGGGGATGTAGTACATTAGTTCCACACTTTCCTGACAAGTGCAAGGTCCTGAGTTTGATTCCTGGTAAAAGAAACAAACAAACAAACAAAAAGTTTTGAAAAAAATGTAAGTTTAATTTCACTCACATCTTATTTATTGAATTCAGAAGTCAGTAACTATATTTGAAACCTATAGATCTGTGTAAGAACACAAATGTCTGAAAAAAATTTGTACTATGAGTGCTTTAAGACTAATTATAAAACAAATGAAAACTGCCTAAAACTAAAACCATAAATACATTAAAAAATGGACCAACAAGTGAAAAAAATGGGGAAACAATCTCTTCTTCACTAGATATTTCATAACAAGATATTATCATATCAAAAGATCTTCAGGGCTGGGATTTAGCTCAGTGGTTGGGTGGCCTGCCTTGCAAGCGCAAGGACCCGAGTTCAAAAAAAAAAAAAATCCTCAAAATAGACTTTAAATTTTTCAGTATTGTACATAGGTTATTAACTGGATATATTATTTTTTAGCAAATAAATAGTTATACTATGTCAAAGTGGCTTTTGATAGTTTCATTTTTGATAGTTTCAAATAGTGTCAAGTAAAACTGTAAAATATGAACTCACAAATACTATTTAATTTTTTATGTGAATAGAATTTGAAAATAATAATATAAAATATCATGTTAACATTACCATCCATAAATTTCCATAAAAGCATTATGAGGAGTCATTTCATTTTTATCAAAGGAAGCTACTATAAATTTGAGCCATTATTAAATCTCTCACACAAATTTCCTTAGCAGCCTTTTGTATGTGAAAGTAGCAAAATTTGTTCTAATAATTGGCTCTCATTTTTCTAAATTCTTATGCGAAGTTACCAACATTCCCTTCCCTTTCCTTCACATAAGGACATTGCTATCACCCGTGCCCCACGCTCTTCCTACACATTCACTTCAGCATGGGAACAGTGCTTCCTTCTTCCCTGGGATTAAAATCTGAATGAGAATCTCTTGCATTGCATTGTTGTGATTTTGTTCATTATATAAATCAAAGGAATGATGCTCACATCTGCAATTCTGTAACATGCCACATACTAAAATTATCTCGCCACTACAGTCATTATTCTTTAAGAACTACAAATATTTCCTATCATCCATATTCACATGTGTGTTGGTTAGAGTTTTCTAGAGGAAAAGAATCAAAAGGCTAAAAGTGTATGTTAAGTGGGAAAGGTAGGGGAAAGGAAAAAATATGAGAAAAGGACAAAATAGAAACAAAATCTTTGTAAATAGGAGAAGGGGAGGGGTAAAGGGAGGGTAAGGGTGTGGGGAAAAAATGAGAACCAAGATCTGTCATATAAGGGTACATGATCCCAATGATAAATATAACTACTGTATACTTAAAAAGTACCAATACACTCAATGAAAAAATAACTGTATAATTATGTAGTGGAATTTATCATATAGGCTCACAGGTAGAAGAATCCTCAGTGGTCATTTGCACAGTGGACATCCAGAAAAATCTGCTCATCCTAAGAATACGGACACTCCAGAAAAAAAAAAAAAAAGATCAAAGATGTAGCACTAGTACAAGGTAGAAAGACTGGAAGACCCCTGGAGAGTTGCTGGTCTGTGTTGGAAGACCGGCTAAACTGGAGACGGATGTCCCATAAGCAAGAGGCACACCTGTTCAAGCACAGTAGAATCTAAAACATGTGGCAACTTTTTTATTCTATTTTTTTTTCATTCAATTCAGGCTACAAGCCTATTGGTCTGCACCACCCTCTTTTTTATAGGAAGGACATGTGTATTGATTACATCACAGAATTGTTCTGCCACAAGATAAAATATTTTACAACCTATTGTCAATAATCATTTGACTGTTGAAGTAATAGGAAACAAAGCAGTATAGGAATTTCTGTCTTCTCAAGACAATTACATATGGGAAGATACATCTGGGAAACTTTAGTAGCCAACTCCCTTAGAGCCTGAGTAAGTAGGTAAATAGATATGATAAAAATAATCTGGATGCTTCATTCTTTTTCTACTAAAAATGGATTCCAGCATTTCATTTCATTCAGTATCAGAACATTTATTCTTGGGATTGCATCATGAAGGTCCAGAATTTGTCCATAAATACCATTACCAACACTGTTCAAGTGGTAACCACAGTGGGATCAAGCAACAATACAATGCAAGATTTGGGTCTTTGTGAAAACAACATGTGCTCATGTGTATCAAGGCCCCAGTAGGAGATTTATTCTAGGGACCCAAAGCAGATGGTACAGTTACCAACTGACCTTTATGGAACATTGTTCACTGCTTAGCTTTTGCTAAAATAAAAAGCAGGAAAAATATCAGCTTTCTCCTTCTCAAAGATATATTTAGCTCACATAAGTATTTGTTCTTTATGATATACCACTGTTAAAATGATTCATACTTTCTTCAAAATGAGAAGAAAGTCCAGGTAAGATAATATTAATATCCTCAGACAACATAACAACTTTAAAAACTAAATATGAGTTTCAGGTAAACAACATGTAATTTTTTGCAGAAGTTTTTCCATGTAATTTTGAAAGAGAAATTAACTAAAACTTTTGTAAATCTAAAATTAAGGTTTAACTAGAGATTTATATTTATATTTACTAAACCTGGTGACTTACAATAGCCAGAGTGCTCAAAATACCATATACTTATAATGTGATAGTGTTTCATAATATAAAACAAGACATTTCACAATAATTTGTCTTGCATGTTTTATTATCAATATATAAAAGTAAAATTTGTAAGGAAATAAGAAATGTAGCCTATAGCATCAAAATGTATTTTAACATTTAAATTATTGCTATTAGCTTTCCAGAAACATAAAATGGTTAATATATACTTACTCTCCTGTGTATATGCACTTGTGTACATCCACACAGTTTTCCATCCTCATTAAGTTTTCAAAGACCACTGTTTGGTGGAGTTACAGCAACTATACATGATATATAAAAAGAAAAATCTCAGTTCCCTGCAGTGCCAGTTGAAAACACATTGCATTGCCTTCACTTGCTGAGCAGAGCAGTGCTGAGCTACTAGCCATAATATTACTTGGAATTGGAGACATCCATCACACTGAGCAACCCCACAAGTCTGAAGGAAAGGAAAATTTTTTCATGTGTGATCTCCCTTTAGGAATGGAAGAGGGAATCAATTTTTCTTATCCACCCTTTCTTCTCATTTTTGTATCTAGGATTTGTGTCACAATAGTTATTCTTCTCTACTCAGATACACGATTTGCAAGCTAAAGTGTGTGTTGTGTGTATATGTGTTAATTTGCCATACCAGTTTCTGTATTTTAAGGTTATAGGGAGAAAAGTGAAGAAAAATAAAATAAAATTATCTTAAATAATGTAATAAGATGAAACTTCAAACCAGCCAAATGCAGCCTGATCACATATTAAGAGAATTACTTTTGTTTTGAGGAGACTTCTCTAGAAAAGCTTTAGAAAAGCATTCATTTTTACAACAGTTAACAAATAATGTGAATTAATCCACTGTTTGAGTTTTTTGAGATTTAGAGCAATAAATATTAAAACAGTTCAATAAGCCACTAAAAACACTATTGTGATACTTCCAAAGTTTTAATTTGGCTCTGTCTTAGTTTGCATGTTTGCTTCTTTGATAGTTTTATAGTTTTGTCTCCTACAATGCCAAAATTACAAGCTAAGTTGAAAGACATATGCCAGAGATAATTTAAGTGACAGAAATGTACACATTATAATGAGAATTATCTAATATGAAAATTCTACATTGTTATAGTACATTGTCTCCATTGTGGGGTAATAAAACCAAAGTGCCAAAAGATAGAGACATCATGGCATCCCTGGCTCCTGATGAGAGTAGGGGTCAAAGCCAATCATGGAAATAGTGGACTCATTTGTAATTATCCCTTCTCAACTTTTCCAAGAAATATCACGTGAAAAAAAGTATCTATTAAAACAGTAGTAGAGATGATTTCCAAAAGATTCAGGGCAGTGACAGCAGGGATTAGGGGATGCTGATTTTAACATCAGTTTGTCTTTCCCTCAAATATATCTATACCTCAAATATGTTTATGCCTACCCTGTCTTTTTCCCTGAATCAGGGATTGTACAGTTTAGAAACTGGAGTATAGAATTTATGCCAAACAACATCGAGTTAAATTAGTGAATCTTCCCAATGGAATATGAGGAGGATGATAGGTTACAGATTTAAAGGTTTTATAAAATAAGGCATAGAACGTATGCATGCTTAAAAAATCTAGCAAAAAGAGAATTAAGATCGTAGTCAGAATAATAAATAGTACAAAAGCAAAAACGTTTACAAGGAATATCAGTATGAAACAGTTTGAAAGTAGAACATATTTAAAATGGGAAAAATAATATCTGAAATCATTAAGTAATAACAAATACTCCATCAACAGCACATCATCACTATGTGCTGAATAGTGAAATAGATGCGCCAACAAATAAACACTGAGCTGAGAATGATTCAATTATATTATCAGAAAGGTAAGGAGGATGGCAAAACAAGACCAGTCAGGACTTCGCTTGATAAGCGCTTCAGCAAGCCCAGTCGCTCAGGGGGCTGAGAAGGAGGATCAGTGAAACCCAGGAACTGAGGGCTATACTGTGCAACAAAGGGAGACTCTCTATTTGGAATATGCTGCAAAAATGCCAAAAATAAATGCAGTGGTAGAGGCAGAGAATAAATTAAAGTAAAATTGCTGAATATCTTAAAGACAATGCTTTAAATCTTTTCTAAAGGTAAAATAGACTATGTAAGATCTCCAATTAAAAGTAACCATAAGGTAACCAAAAGTTACTGTGGAGAATAAAATAAATTTAAACACATTATAGAAAAATTACACTGTCTTGAAAATTTTTAAAAAATACATTGTTTGTAGTTGCCACAAAAAATTGGTTTTCACAACACAACAAAAAGCATACTAGCATCAAATTTCTTAACAGCAATATTTAGAGGCTAAGAAAATATGGCAATGTCTCCAGAACATTAAATGAAAACGCACTGAGGCCAAAATTTTACACTAAGAAAATGTATGGCAAAAATTAAAAAATAACCAGAAGAACTCAAATCATTACAATGTGTATACCACACAAATATAAGTTTTGCAAATATCCTTTAAGAACCTACCTATGACAAGCTGTAATTCTTTTTAAGGAATATTTTCTTTTTTATGGTTTGTTCTTTAGAACATCGTTTTGTTCAGACATTAGCAACCTACATTTTCCAGAATCTTTTGCCCAGCTCTTTGTAGCTCTCTATGCATCTTAATTACATGCACATAGATCATCCTGAGTATTTCTACATCTTCATCAACATAGATATCTAAGGAACTCAATACTATAATTTTTTCAAGGTAGGCAGACACAGCTTCCTACTCCTCCTCCTATTCTGTTTTTCTGTACTAGTGCTTCCTTTACATCTTTGCCTAATCTCAAATTTTAAATGCATCTGCTTAAATCTCTAGTGTTGACTTTTCTGATGGAATAGTGAAGCAGTACATAGGCAGATGTATAGAAATCAGAGAATAATAACTTCCTGTCTGAAAAAGCGATACTAAAACTATTTCAATATTGAAATTTTGAGAATAAGTTTAGTACAAGAACATAAAAATAATGGAGAAAGAAGAGATAAAGACCAAAGGACAATAAAATATAAATCAGTATAAAATTTTTGACTTATCAAGTGGTGGACGGTAAAAGAGATAAATAATTTTAGCGATTCATAAATGAATATGAGATATAAAATGGCAAATATACCTTCTGTTACAACAATTACTTTCCTAAACATAACAAACTAAACTGCAATTTAATAAAAAAGAATTCTAGTCTTTAAAACTTTGTTAAAGGGCCAGGAGTTTAACTCAGTGGTGCCACCACCTGCCTCACAAGCTCAAGGTCCCAAGTTCAATCCTTGGTATATTACAAAAAATATTGAAATACTTAAATCAATATCTGAAATAATTCCATGGAAAATAAATAAGAAATTGCATGGAAAATAATCGCATGTTGAATCAATAGTTCAGCCACTTCAAAGATAAAGAAGTGTCTTACTTATTTCACTTGAGTATGGCCTCAATATGCACCCATTTTCCTATGAATGACTAGTTTCTCATTCTTTATTGCTGAGTAGTACCCCATTTTGTAGAAAAACCACATCTTAAGACACACATGTGTAAATACCAAATGGTTTCTCTGGTATGAAAAACTAAAAGTGTAAATAAGGTCCAAATGGTATAACTGACAATGTGAAATAGTAAGAAAAGGGCTAAAGGTGTAGGGGAAGTGGGAAGTGCAGGGGAAAGTAAATAAGTGAAAAGAAAAACTAGAAGAAAATGAAAAAATGGAAATAAAGTGTTTGTAAATGGGGAGGGGGGAGGGAAGAAGGGAGGGCAGGGGTATGTGAAAAAAATGAGAACCAAGACCTGTCATGTAAAGGTACAAGATCCAAATGATAAATGTAACTGTACTGTACACCTAAAAAGTACCAATAAACTCAAAGAGAAAAAAAAATAGCATAAGATGCATTATAGAAAATCTCAGCCATGGATCTCAATCTTTGTATGCCAGTTACGAAGTTGGTGAGCTAGAAAAGAGGAAATAAAGTCATGGAGATAGAGACGAGCGAGATTGAGTCTTGAGTCCATCCAAGCTTTGGGCAGCAAAAACAAAGGACTCCAAGGACACCCAGTATTTACTCATCACAAGTGTGGGAAGGAAGGAAGGTGGGCAGGCGTTGGGACACTTGCTGATAACAATTATTATAAGCAGGAGGGCATTAGCATATTTTTTTGCAGAAGAGAATAAAAGGTTAATTCTGAGGGGAAGAATTTAGTTGGAGTCAGTTGACGTTAGCTGCTACTAACTCAACCACACCTAGCTACTTCACAGACTAGGACTAAAGTCTCAGTAGCACCCATTAGCAGAGGAGCAATACTAGCCTAACTCTGCTATCTGACTCACCCATTTGAATCACGTAAAGTTTTGGTAAAAGTCCTAAGATAATAAACAGCTAAATTATAGAGGGGAAAGAAGCTTGTGCCACTATAGCATGCTAACATTGGACAGCGGTGTCGATGCACTGAAGAAAATTAGAAAAGGTCGGTTACCCCAAAGAAACATTTCAATAGAAGGACTTTAAAAGTTTAAAATAATGGCTTGCAAAACTATATATTAATCCATGTTTGAACCAAAGAAAGAAATCATAGATAAAACACTAAGTATGCCAGAGTATAGAATATAAAAATAACAATTTAAAATTTAAACTAATTTATGATTGCTATAGACAGACTATTGGACTTTAATTTTATTTTTTTCCTTTTATTGAGTTTATTGGTACATTTTAGGTATACAGTACAATTAAATTCATTATTTGGATCTTGTACCTTTACATGACAGGTCTTGGTTCTCATTTTCTTCCCCCTGTCCGTGCCCTCCCTTCACCCCTCCCCCTCCCCATTTAAAAACACTTTATTTCCATTTTTTCATTTTTTCATTTTTTTTTCTTTTTCCTTATTACCTTTCCCCTACCCTTCCCATTTTCCCTACACCTTTAGCCCCTTTCTTCCTATTTCACATTGTCAATTATCTCATTAGGATCTTATGTAAGCTATAATAGTACATAAGACTACTGAATTTTAAGGGAGCACCCTTTATACTTAAGAGTGATATTTCTAAATGTTTAAAGATAAAGGGTATCTGTATGCAAGTAATTTTAAATGTGGTTAGAAATTTAAAATGGCAATATAAATATATACATAACAGGATCTTATTCTGCAAATTGAATTAACATAGTAAAGATGCCCATCATCTCAGTAATATAGAAATACAATTCTAATTTCATCAGGCACATCTTCAACTAAAGATAACATGTCAACAGATTCCAAGAAAAAAATTCACTTACACAGTACTAGTCAGTGCTCTCATCACTGAAACACAATAACCAAAACCTACAACTTAAAGGAGCATTTTATTTTGTTCATAGCTTTAGTCCAAGATCAGATGACTCCAAAGCAAAGACATCATGACACAAATGCAAAGCACAGCAAAACTGCTTAGATCACAGAGGGCTGTGAAACAAGAGTACCTGTGTAGAAGGGGCACCTGACATAGATGATAAGGCCATCAATCCACGACTCACCCAGACTCACTAGAAGTGTGTTGCACCAGTCACTGGGTGGGGAGATGGGATGGATGGCCCAAAGCCAATCAAGTTGAGAATGCACCCTCACCATCACAAATATTTCTGAAAATCTGGAATTTTTAAAATAATGGATGTAAAATTTGCTCCCCATATTTTAAAACATGTTAACAAATTAACAATGAAAACTCATATACATACTGTATTATGTGAATTAATAAGCACAAAATTAGGGACAGGTGATACTGAGAAAGTAATAGATCAACAGTAGTGTACAATTAAGAATCCAGCAAAAGAAATGCATGTACAAGAATGTAATATATGACCAAAGAAACATTGCAGATCAGCAGGCATATGATTGTTTCAAAAGTTGTCCATTATATAAATAATGTGTTTCCATATCATGTGAAAACATGTCCTCTAGGTAAACAAAAGAGCCAAATTTGAAAGGCAAATAGATCTTTCAAAGCTGAATAATAAAAATACAGAAATCAATTTTTGTTATCTTTTTTTCTTCCTCATTAGGTTAATATTTGTCATCTTAAGGAGATTAATAGTAAAAGAAAGCAAAAGTTGTGGGTAATAAAATTCCCTGGATTTGAATTCATGAAAGATTCTTGTTTCTGCTTAATGTAAAATATTATAGCTGGATTTAACAAACATGTCATATTGTGGAGAATATATGCATAAAATCTGAAACTAAAAGAGCAATGCAGGTACATCCACTTGTTACCATAATAAGAATAGAAATCCAAAGTGAATTTTAAAAATTATTTGGCTTTGGTTTGTTTTTGGCTTTTGTTTATTTTAATGTACATAGATGTGTAAATCCATACAACGTACACATACAAATAGATACACATATATTTAGTTGCTCAGCTTCACTGCCATTGAAGGAAATATAATTTCAAACAATTACAGGATCCAGTTAATCTGTTTTCAAATACTTAAATGTAAATGCAAGATAGTATCAATTTTTGTAAAGATATTGATATGGAGACTGTCATGCCTTACATGAATTAATACAGCCAATCTAAATACCAACATGGTAGTTATTTATGAATTTTTAATCTCGTTCCCTGTAAGATCTCTGATCTTATACTCAGTATGTAGCATAGCACAACTTTCACATAGGTTCCCAAATAGATGTACACTGGGATATTCATTATAGTCTTATTTTGATAGAAGGGAAATAGTAGCATAATAAATGTCAAGGAAATGAATAAGAGCAATAAGTTTCATGTTTATGGATGTTAAGGTGTGACACACATACAAGTCCTGAATAAAACTGTCAATTCAAGTAATTCTTAAAAACTGAAGTAAAAGAAGTAACAAATATAAAACTATTTTAACACTATATATATTTCAGATGACTCATCTTGAGATTAATATTTGATTTTTCATCAATTTTTAAAATGTAAGTGTTTAAACATTAATAAAAAACAAAATTATACATGATTTTACTCAGTCAACAATGGTTTAGCACATATATGTATATATATACATATATATATTTATGTATATATATATATATGTATTTATACACATAATTCATTGATATGTTTTCTCATCATAGAAATGGCATACAGTGTCATGGGCATATTGGATTTTTTTCTATTTTCAAAAAAATCCCTTAAATTCTTCTTTCATCTTGCACTCAAGTTTTTTATTGTAATCTTCCATACACATTTATTTTACTCTTTCACTAAAAATAATTGTAATATTTTACATGTCAAGCAAGGACCCATCATGATTAAACACCATTTATTTCTTCTAATACTCTGTTCTTACAGTATTGCATTTTTGAGTCTGACCGCCATTCCCATAAATTGCAATTATTTGGTGCTTTTTCTTATGTTGTTCTCACACACTGGAATTCTTTTTCCATCTATTTCAGCCCCAATAACACTTCCATCTTTCTATAAAATATCAATATGCCATAATTCATAGGTGAAAATCTTTCTTTTCCCCATTATTCTGACTTTAGTGCCCCAACCTTTGCTCTTCCTAAGTCTTACCCCTAATTCCGTAGTTACTTTAGAAACTCTCTATCATTAATTTATACAATGATTCTCCCATTGGGTGGCAATTATTAGAATAAAAAGGCCTTTTTGTAACTATTTGGATATTGTTAATGCCAACATATTGCCCATACACAATCAAGTAAAATACAATAATTATTCTTCAATTAATTGGTTTATCGATATATTAGAAATTAGTGTGGTACATGCAGTTAATAAACCCAAAGAACCCCACAAACATAAAGTTCAAACTAATTTATTTAGTAGTCTAGATTACAGTTTGATATATAAGATACAACACACCCCCATGTAAAAAAGCATTATATAATTAAGTTGACTATACCAAATATTCCCAATTATTTCATCTTTTAGAAATGATTTACACAGCATTATATTTTTATAAAATGGTTAAGAAAAAAGCCTTTGTAAGAATATGAAGTGATGTTAAAGTACTTTAGTCACTACAGTATATTTAATAATTGCCAAATTATGCTGATTTGTATTGGACATTTTCAACAAAGTTATATTTTCTTCTGTAGAATAAAAATTCCTGGTTAAAAACACAAGTTTCCTGACACTACTAAGCCATCTCTTTTGTTCAAATCTTATCATTGTTTTGCTCTATACAACATTAATTAAGTATGTTGGCAGTAAAAGAAATAACAGTTGGATTTCTTTAGAAGATTAACAGTATGAGCAGTACAGCTGAGAAGAGAATTTTCTTGCATATTCTAAAAATGTCCCACCTTTAAAGTTCCTTAGAAAAGGAACACAGAGAGCCGCCCACTCTCCTCTACCTACCACCACATGGCTGCAAAATCTTCAATGTCTGCTGTACTTTTCACTCTTTTTTCAATTCTGAAAAAGGAAAGTTTATTACTGTATGTTACTGCTGCTTTGTAACTGTCATTTTCCTCTTGTTTAACTTTTAAAAAATGTATTATCAAGTTCTCTTTTTCTTTCTTTTCTCACTACATTTAATGCCTTTTTGTATTTTTAGGTATGTCTGTTTAAAAAATTAGAATTTGACATACAAGATTCAAGTGAAACTTCAACACATGTTCTTCTTCTTAGAAAAATGAATTTGTCCCTTATTTGTTAAGCAGGTAACACATTAGCTGTCATTCTTAAATGTTCTTATTATTATCACAATTTTGATTAAAGAAGCAGTAATGTAAAAATAATGTCTATAGACATTGTCTACAGAATCAAATAATTATGTATTTATTATATATTAATTATATTTCTCAGGACCACACATTAATTCTCAGATTTAGTATGTCAGTATCATTTTAAATTTTCTATGAATTAAATCCAAAATTTGATTTAATTAAAACCTTGTAAATTTACTGTTTGAATGCAATGTCAGAATACATGAAACACAAGCAAAATATCTAGCTGGACGTAGGAAATTATATTTAAAATTCAAATTTGTCATGTTCAAAATTAAATTATCAAGATTTGTAGTATAATTTCAAGAAATTATATCTTTGGTTTATATAAATAATCAAAGCGTGCTTATCATTGTCTTGGATGTTGCAACTTAATTTGTGTGTTTCCTCTTGAAGACTGCCACACACAATAGTATTTACAAATATGCAATTACAAATCTATATCATCATATTTGTGTAATAGCTAACAATTTTTGAGTCATTTTGCTTTTTCTATCTGCCATAATGCTCAACATTATACTGTATTTATATGATCTACAGCAACAAGGACATCTCTAAATACTTGAAAACTTGTTTAAACTCTTAAAAGCTTGTCTAAACATAATTAAATTAAGTCCCATGCAACATACAATTTCAAAATCAGTATACCTGAATCATATGTGTAACATTTAACATCAATCTGTTTAGTGCAATTTTTATTCATTCAATGAGCAATGTCTTTACTCATAACAATTCTGTTATTTATTGCTGGAAAGATATATTATACTTTGATTCATATGATATTAATGAGTAACATATGTTAATGATTGTATTAATAGCCTTCTATGCATACTAATTTAAATAAGGTTAAATTCTCAATATTACAATTTTCTAGTAATCCTTCATATACCAAGTCATTGCTCCAGGATACAATCTGTGATAGTTAAAATTTGCAAAGTCAGTCTCCAATAAAATATTAGTAAATATGTCTATTTGGACACCAGGCTTTTTACGATATGCACTGCACTGTCCTTTTACAACCCTGATGATATCTTTTTTTGCTCTAAAGTATATTCTATTTGAAATGTATATAGCTATTATAGAACTTTTTAAATAGTATAATCTTGGTATGTCAAATGCAATAGCAAAACATTTCATAGATATATTTCTAAGAAATTATTTTCAGATTCAATATGTGAACATCTAAAATATTCTGAAGAAATAAGCCAAAGTGCTTAAAAGAAGAGTTAATCCTCAGGACCAGGGGTGTAGCTCAGTGACACTATCCCTCTCTAGCAAGTACAAGGTCCTGAGTTTGATCCCAGTACCAAAAAACAACAAAAAAAAGTTAATCCTATAATTATACCAGACATTTTTCAATGTTAATTCTTTTTAAATTGATTTATAGATTTCAGGCAATTACAGTGAAAAATCAAACCAACTTACTCTGTGATCAAATTTTTCTTTGGATATTGACATGTCAATTTAATAGTTTATATGGAAAAACATGAACCCCGGAATATATAACAAAATACAGAAAAAGAATAAAACAATGGATCTGATACTACCTAACTTTTGGGATTACTGTAAATCTACTATTATTATAAAGAAGATATCAAATCCTTAAAGAACAAACACATACCTTAATAGAACAAATAATGAAGACATAAATGAAATCAGAGAAATATAGTAAACTGATCTTTGAACAAAGGGTAAGGATAGAGACTGATTTTACAAAATTAATCCAAAACTATAATAGAATTAAATATAAAAATGTAATGTGTTAAACTTAGAAGAAAATGTAAGCAAAAATGCATTCTGTGGCTTTATGATTTTAGAAAATGTAATGCATGGCCTATGGAAAAATACGTAAAATTTTATTGAAATTGAAAATTTCTGCTCTGATATAGACACAATTAAAATAATGCAAGGAATAGTCACAGCTTAGGGAATCATATAACACACACACACACACACACATATTCTGTTATATATGTAACAAAATATTCTTACAGCTTATGAATACAAATAAAGAAACCAACTTTTAAAAATGGATAAATCATCTGATCAGATATTTCACAAAACATTATATGCATAATAAACAAGTATATAAAAAGATGGTCAGTATCATGTATCGTGGAACTGCACATTAAAACTATAATTATAACTGATGAGTCTATATCTATTTGAATGATTACAATCTAAAAATAAGACAATAATAAATTCTGACAAAAAATCAGAGAGCCACAAAACCAACTCTTTTTCCTTACTGGTATGAATGTAAAATTGGACAAACATTGCCGTTTTATAACTGTGAATAACTGTTGTCTAACTCAGCATTATATTTTAAGAATGGTTAACTTGTGTCTTAAATTCCATGACGCATGTTGCCAGATGCAGAATAATCATGCTTCAGAAGAGTTCCTGATTTATATGACAGTTGGGACTTTCAGGCTGATGAACTTTAGTTAAGATTTTGAATGGTGTATTAATAAACACTCGAAGATGTTGGGATGAGTTGTTTTTTGCATGTGAAATGAACATAAATACTTGGAAGCCTCCATACTTAAAAAATGAGCAAGTACTAATCACTATAACCTGTAAATATGTTACTTCACATAACAAAGATAATCTTTCGGATGTCATTAAATGAAGACTTCTGAGATGAATGAATCACCCTGGATTATTTGGGTAGGGCTAATCTAATCATAAGAATCCTTATAGGAGAATAAGAAGCAGACAAAATGTCTATTAAGAATATGCATATATTGGCAGAAGCAGAAGTTGAAGCTGAAGGAAAAGGTGACAACAAAATTTCTTTAGGTCTTTACAAGCCAGAGGCTTCTAAATAAAAGACTCTTTCCTAAGGCCTCTAAATGAAGTGTGCTTAGCAGATACTTTGATTTTAGGAATTCTGACTTCCAGAGTTATATCACAGTACACTGGTGTGGCTTAATCTATTTAATTTTTCACTTTTCTTCACAGCAACAATAGATATCAATGTGGGAGAAGAGAGTCTTGGGACTTCTAGTGAAGGATGTCTCTCTTACTCAGCTTTTCCTGTGGTGGAATTTCCCACCTCTTTTCAGTTTCTGTCACTATGTGGGGATGAAGAGCACTACCTTGGTTGGTGTTTGCTGTAATGTCATCCTCTCCAGCAGTGCTTCTTTGTCATTCTGTTTTATCGGAATGAGGCACAGACATCTCACACTGGTGAACTATTTGTTGTGGAAAAAGACACCTAGTTACTCCACTGTTTCTCAGTTAACTAAGATAGTCAGAGATTAAGTAGAAAAAGAAATATTTTACCTGGCAAATTATCCATACCAGGATTTGTTACATCACACTTGCACATTGCCGGAGAATCAGGGACGAATGTGTCTCACCAGGCTGCCTTCACTTGCTGGGTTGGTGATTGCAACACTCAGCCAGGACTTTCTCTTGTATGGAGGAACATGAGACACTGTTGAATCTTTCTCCAATTTCACAGTGCCAAAATGATTTGAGTTTCTCATCTAAGTTTAAAAGCTGTCCTTTGTTTGTCTCTTGCATGTTTTTCTACAAAAAAGAAGGAGGAGAGGAAGTAGTCTATTACATTTTCTTTTTTTTTTTTTGTACTGGGGGTTGAACTCGGATCTTTGCGCTACCAAGGCAGGCCACCGAACCGCTGAGCTAAATCCCTGGCCCTATCTATTACATTTTCAAAAAGTCAAAGCCTTTGGATTTATCTTTTCTATTTCAAAAGTTGTAATGAAGTATTCCAAAAACGTATTTTAATATGCACATATTTAGTTAAATATATAAAGAAAAATATTTTATTAAAATGTATGCATATATTATTTTTCTTTTATTTATTATGTTAATAGGTATGTTTTAGGTATACAATAAGATGACATTCATCATTGGGAATTTGTACCTTTATATGATATATCTTGGCTCTTATTTTTCCCATTCCCCTCCCCTCTTATCAACTCCGCCACCTCTCCTGATTTGCAAAGACTTTGCTTCTATCTTTTTCTTCTCTTGTATTTTTTCTTTCCCTTCCTTCCTTTCCCCTACTACTTACACTCACTCCCCTTTCCCCTTTAGATCTTTTCTTCAGATTTCACTACTGAAAGTGTAAATAAGGATCAAAATGTATAACAGATAATGTATATATTATTTTAAACATTATAACTTTTGGATGTAAGATAGAGCAATAGTGTATAGTATAATTGTTTAGAAAGGTTCTGTTCCAAAAACAAGAAACAAAGAGAAATATGCTTCTTTTACCACATCTTCAAAAATTCCCATGCATGAACAAATTATGCTCTAGGTCTTCTGATATATTATGTCAAAAGTACCAAAATGTCTGTAATGACAACCTCAAAACCCATTACCATTTCTCATCCCACTTACCTCAACAACTGGAGCATGACCATTTTAATAACAAAAATATATTTCAATTCAGGTTATATATCAGCACTGCATCATCTGGTAGATTTCTGCTTAAATAAACACATTCAAAATAATTAAGATTACTCATGAAAATATTTGTATTCTGTATTTGTCATTTAGAATTGAAGAGTCCTCTCATACACAGCTTATGAATTATTTTATTTTCACCAGTGTGTTTTCAATACATAATATAGAAAATTGCTGTTTATTTTTATGGATTTAAAGAATTTAGGATACTACGAGATTGAAGTTGAACCTTGCAAACAGATACAGTTCCTATAACAGTAGGAAACTGTTAAATTAGGAGTTTATTAACAGAAAACCAAAACTTGAAAAGATTTGCATATATATATATATTCTAGTTACTTCTAAATAAAAATTGTGTTTCCTCCAATAATATATTGAGGCAACAAACTTCCCTCATATTAGCAATATTTATGGTTTCTATTACTAACAAATTAACAGATGATTTGTGAAACATACTTTAGTTATATATTAGGAAATTCAGATAATTATTAATATTTTTAAATGTATTGTGTCACTCACTATTTGTATTTAATGCATAAGTGAAGAAACATATTTACTGTAATATAAAAAGTACTATTTCATTTTATTTTTCCCATTAAGTGTATTGGTACATTTAAAGCAAAAAATAAAGTTACATTTATCATTGGGATCTTATACCTTTTCATGATATATCTTGGTTGTTGTTTTTCCCCATACCCTTGCCCTCCCGTCACCCCCTTCACATTTTCCTGTTTACAAAACTTTTTTCCATTTTTTCCTTTTTTCACATTTTTTTCTTTTTCCATATTTCCTTTCCCCTCCCCTTCCCACTTCCCCTTGAGCCATTTTTTTCCTATCTCACACTCTGAATTATAGCATTTTAAACTTATTTGCACTTTTAGTATTTCACACCTAGTAATTATTCGATATTTACTCATGTGTACTATTTATTTCACTAAAAAGTATAGCCTCCTTGTGCTTTCTATAAATGATTCTAGTTTCTCATTATGTATGGCTCAGCAATACTCCATTTTATAGAAAAAAACAAATCTTTATCCAGTCTAAAGTTGATGGGCATTTGAGTCATTTCAAAATTTTAGCTATTATAAATGGTGCCGATATAAACATGGATGCGCATATATCACTGTGGTATGATTACTTTAATTCTTTTGGAAAGACACCCAGCAGGGGATGGCTGGGTCAAAGGTAACCTCTAATCCTCATTCTTTGAGGTATCTCTATATTGATTTCCAAAGTGGTTATACCAGTCTGGATTCCCAACAACAATGGTGAAGGGTTCCTTTCACTCCACAGCCCCACCAGCATTTCTTATTGGTTGATTTCTTGATAGCAGCCATTTTTTCTGGGGTAAGTTTGAACCTCAGTGTTGTTTTCATCTGCATCTTTCAAATGACTATTGTTGCTGAACATTTTTTCTTATGTTTATTTGCTGATATTACTTCTTTGTCTGAGAAATGTTTGTTCATTTCTGACACTCATTTTTCAATAGGGTCTTTGCATTTGGAAGGTCTGATATTTTTAAGTTCTTTATATATTCTAGATAGTAGTCCTTTGAGGAGTAGCTGGTAAAGATTTCTGCCACATTTTAGGTTGTCTCTTAGCTCTGTTGGTGATTTCTCTTGCACTGTAAAAATTTTTTAATACAATGAGATTTCAGTTGTGCTTTGTGCAAGTTTTCATGCTGCTGAGGATTTTTTTCATAAAGTCTTTTACTATGCCAATGACTTTGAGAGTTCTACCTAATTAAATTTCCATTAAGTTTAATGTTTCTGTTTGGATATTAAGATATTTAATCCACTTGGATTTTAGTTTAGTGCATAGTGAAAGATAGGGATCCAGTTTTAATCTTTGACAAGTTGAAAGCTAGTTTTTCCAACACAATTTATGAAAGAGGCTGTCTTTCCTCCAGTGAAGATGGTTGGCTCCTTTGTCAAGGATGAGGCAGCTGAGCATGTCTGGTGTTGATTCTGCATATTCTAATCTATTCCATTGATCCTCAGGTCTGTTTCTTTGCCAGTACCATGCTGTTTTTATCACAGTGGCTTTGTAGTATAGTTTAAAATGGGAATTGTGACACCCCTGCCATGCCTCTGTTGCCAAGATTGGTTTTTGCTATTCTAGGTCTCTTCTGGTTCCAAATGAATTTTTGGAATGTTTTCTCAAATTCTGTGAAATATGCTGTTGGGATTTACATAGTGATTGCACTGCATCTGTTTAGAAGTTTTGGAAGTACGGCTATTTTCACTATGTTGATTCTTCCTACCTAGGAGCAAGGGGTGTCTTTCCATTTTCTTATATCCATTTCATTCTCTTATTTCAGAGTGCTGTAATTTTCAGGGTAGAGTTATTTTGTCTCCATAATTAGATTGATTCCTAGATATTTCAATTTTTGCATGTTATTTTGAAAGGCATTGTTTCCCTAATTTCTGTCTCAGTCTGTTATTTGTGTACAAGAAGGCTACTCATTTTTGAGTGTTGACTTTGTATTTCGGTACTCTACTGAATCTGTCAATTAAGTCTAACAGTCTTTTGGCAGAGTTTTTTGGTTCGTCTATGTATCATATCATCAGCAAATAGTGATAGTTTAATTTCTTCCTTTCCTATGTTTATTACTTTTATTTATTTCTCTTGTGTAATTGTTGTGGCTAATGTTTATAGAACTATACTGAACAGGAGTGGTGATAGTGGATAATCATGTCTTGTTCCTAATTGTTGCATGAAGGTTTTTACTTTTTGACCATTTGTAATGATATTGGCTCTTGGTTTTTCATAGATAGCCTTTATCAGGTTGAGATAAAGACCATAAATTCCAATTTTCTCTAGGGTTTTTATTATGAATGTGTGATGAATTTTGTCCAGTGCTTTTTCTTTTTTTTTAAATTGAGCTTGTTGTACATTTTAGGTACACAGTACAGTTACATTCATTATTGGGATCTTGTACCTTTACATTACAGGTCTTAGTTCTCATTTTTTCCCCTTCTCCCTCCCCTCCCTTCACCCCCTCCATCCCTCCCCATTTACAAACACTTTATTTCCACTTTTTCATTTTCTCATATTCTTTTTCTTTTCCCTTATTACCTTGTGCAATGTTTTTTCTGCATCAATTGAGATGATCATATGGTTTTTGTCCTTAATTCTGTTGATAAAGTGTATTACATTTATTGATTTATGTATGTTGAACCATCCTTGCATCCCTGGGATAAATCCAACTTGGCCAGGTTGTATGATCTTCCTAATGATCTTCTGTATTCTGTTTGCCACTATCTTATTTAGGACTTTTGCCTCTATGTTCATTAGGTTGATTGTCTTGTAGTTCTGTTTTTTTGGTTGGGCCTTTCCCTGCTCTTAGAATCAAAGTAATACTTGCTTTGAGGAGTGATTTCAGAAGTACTGCTTTCCTTTCAATTTCCTTGAAGAGTTTAAAGAGTAGTGGTGATAATTCTCTAAATGTCTCATAAAATTCAGCATTGAAGCCATCAGAACCTGGGCTCTTCTTTGTTGGTAATGTTTTAATTACATTTTCTATTTTCCTCAATGTAATTGGGGTGGTTAGACATTTTATATCTTCTTTGTTCAACTTTAGAAGTTCATATGTGTCTAGAAATCTGTCCATTTCTTCTGTATTTTCCATTTTATTAGATACAGGTTTTCAAAGTAGATATTGATGATCCTCTGGATTTCTGGTGGATCTGTTGTGACTTCTTTTTAATTCCTAATTGCATCAATTTGAGCCTTTTCTTTCCTATTTTTTATAAGGTTGGCTAAGGGTTTATCAATTTTATTTATTCTTTCAAAAACACACAACTCTTTGATTTATTGATTTTTTTTTATTCTTTTCTTAGTTTCCTTTGCATCTATTTTTGCTCTCATCTTTATAATTCCCTCCCTTGTGTGAGTTTTTGGTTTGTTTTGCTCTTCTTTTACTGGGAGTTTAAGGTTAAGAATTAGGCTGTTTATTTGAGCTCACTCTATTTTCCTTTATGGGCATTTGCTACTATAAATTTCCCTCATAGGACTGCTTTCTTTGTGTCACGTAAATTCCTGTATGTTGTACTGACATTAACATTTAATTGTAGAAACTGTATAATTTCTTCTAATTTCTCTGTAATCCAGTGGTTGTTCAGCAGGGTGTTATTCAATTTCCATGTGTTTGTGAAGTTCTTGCAGTTTCTTAGGTATTGATTTCCAGTTTAATTGCACTATTATATGATAATATACAGGAGATAACTTCAATTCCTCTGCATTTACTTAATCTTGATCTGTGAGCTAGAATGTTGTCTATTTTGGAGATTGACCCATGTGTAACAGAAAAGAATGTATATTCTGATTTTCTGTTGTGGAACACTCTGTAGTCATCTACTAAGTTCATTTGTTCTAAGACTTGGTTCAGTTATTTTCCTATGTTGTTGATTTTTTGTCTAGATGCACTGTTTACTTGTATCAGTACAGTATTGAGATCCCCCACTATACTTGTATTAGTGCTTATTTTGTTTTTCATATCCAGTAATATTTATTTTGTACAGTTGGGTACATTAGTATTTGGTGCATATGTATTTTTGATTGTCATTTATTCCTTTTGTATTGTTCCCTTTACAATAAGGTGGCCTTCTTCATATCTTTTAATTAGTTTTGGTTTGACATCTATTGTGTCAGCAAATAAGATAACTACCCCTGCTTATTTTCAGGCTCCTCTTGCAAAGAGAACTGTTTTACATTCTTTTACTCTCAGTCTATGAATTTCTTTGTACATTAAGTGGATTTCTTTTATACAGCATATTGTTGGATTTTGCTTTTTAATCCATCCTGCCTGTCTATTTCTTTTGATTGGTGAATTGAGGCCATTAATATTGACGGTTATAACTGTTATATATTGGCTTTTCATTGTCGCGTTATTTTCCTGTTGTTGGTTCATTTTTTTCCCCTCTCTCCCTTTAATTTCTTGCCTTGCCTGCTATATTTTGCCTTTATAGCATTGTGGTCTTCATTTTTTTTTTCCAGAATATTGTTTAAAAGTGCTTGGAGTGCTGGTTTGTTATTGATGAAATTTCTGAAGTGTTCTTTGTCATGAAAGTATCTTATTTCCCCATCAATTTTGAAAGATAGCTTTTGCAGGATACATCAGTCTAGGTTTCAGGGTATTTTTGTTTGTTTGTCTGTTTGTTTGTTTGTTTGTTTTCTTGAAATACATTACTCTAGGCTCTCCTTTGATTTGGGTTGAAAAGTCTGCTGTGATTCCAATGGGCTTTCCTTTGAATGTGATTGGTTTATTTTCTTTAACTGTTTGTAGTATTTCTTCTTCTGTTGGGTTTCTGGGATCTCGATTATTATACATCTAGGTGAAGAAGTTTTTTATCATGACTAGTTGGAGTCCTATATGCCTCATTTATCTTTATGTCAAATGTTCCACTCTGTTTCCGAAGTTTTCTGTCATTAATTCTTTGAACATCTTTTTTTTTTATGTCATTTGTACTTTCTCCTGCTACTTCATGGATTCCTATAAGCCTTATATTATTCTTCTTTGGATCATCTAGGAGTTGTTGGATTGATTTCTCATGATACTTTGTTGTGGTTTTTTTTTTTCAGCTTTAATTGAGTTTATTGGTACATTTTAGGGATACAGTACAGTTACATTCATTTTTGGGATCTTGTACCTCCACATGACAAGTCTGGATTCTCATTTTTTCCCCTTACCCCTGCCCTCCCTTCACCCCCTCCTCCCCTCCCCATCTACAAACAATTTATTTCCAACTTTTCATTATCTCAAATTTTTTCTTTTCCCTTATTACCCTTCCCCTACCCATCCCACCTTCCCTACACCTTTAGCTCCTTTCTTCCCATTTCTAAATGTCAGTAATCTTATTAGGATTTTATGTATTATTGCAGATTATTCACACCAGAGAAACTATTCGGTATTTACACATGTGTGACTTATTTATTTCACTTAGGAGTATATCTTCAATATGAAGATAAGTTTTTGTTTTTAAGAGATTTCACTTCATAGTCACTGACGCACGTCCTATCTTCTATACTGAAATTCTATCTTCACATTCATTCATCCTCTTGTGATTGCTTTCTATAGAGATTTTAATCTCTTAGATATCTGTTTGAATCAATTTCATGGAATCCATTTCTTTCCTATGTTGAGCATCCAAGGTATCTATTTCTTTCCTATGTTGGGCATTAATCATTTCCCTCATGGTCCTGATCTCATCTATTTTTTTATTTCTTTATGTTCTAGAGTCTCTAATCATGTCTTTCATTTTTCTCACCATCTCTGTGGATATCTGGGAAATTATTTCTGTTTTGAATTTTTCCAGAGTCTCATGTATCTTTTTTTTTTTCTTCCTTCTTATCAGTTCAGTGTATCCAGATGGTTGATTGTCAGACTTTCCTACCTCATTTTCCCCAGCGTTTACCTTTGTTGGGGTGGAAGTCTGTGTTTGTGTCTTGTTTAAATGGCTTCTCATTTCTATTTTTGTAATTGGTACTGTTCTTGTTTTAATTCCTGGTTTAATATGTCAATCTTCCAGATACAGCTGGTATTTAAGTTTTGAGTCTCTACTGTCTATGAGGCAAACTCATTTTTATTATACCAGAGAGGACAACTGATTAGTTCAATCATAACACCTAATCACAAGTGATGCATTAAGCAACACAATAGCATCAAGCACAACTTAGAAAATGACAATTTGTTGTAGTTATTAATCTATCACATTTAACTGTGTGAATTAAATCAAATTTGAGGACCAGCTCAAAATATGTTTATAGTGAATAAACTCTTCAATATAGCAACTATACCCTTCAGGATGCCTATTTAGAAGGAGTAGGGGAGGGAGGGACATATAGATAGGATAGACAAAGGTTGCAATTAAGGTCAGAGGACACAGGAAGATCACACAAATTCTAGAGAGCTGTTGAATATAAGAGAAGACAGAACAAAATATACCCAAGAACAGAACAAACTAACTATAATAGGGAAGCTAGAGCCTGTAATCACTTTTTTTACTTGCTTTTTTAAATATAATCACTTTCTTTTAAAACTAATGGCAATTGAGAGAAGGAAAAAGAGGAGAAAGGGAAAAGAAAGAAAATAAATTCAAATTAGGATGAGAACAGAAACAGAAAGGGAGAGTAATGGAGATCTAGGTGGGAGAGAGTGAGAGAGAGATAAAGAAAAGATAAGAAAAAGATTTTTAAAGATGAAAGATAACTGAGAAAAGAATATAAATATGTGTGTGTGTGTATGTGTGTGTGTGTTGTTGATGTTGTTGTTATTGTTGTTGTTGTTTTGTACCAGGGGTCAAATTCACAACCTTGTACTTGTAAGGCATGTGATGGAAAAACTGAACTAAATCCCTGACCTCAAAAATGTTTTAAATGATTAAAGAAAGATAAGTGAAATGTATTACTTTGAAGATAAAAAATACAAATAGAAATAGAGGGCCTCCTTCAGTGTATGCCTCTGTTGATGCAATAGACAGTGTGGATAGGAGTGTGCAGTTCTAAGCTAATTAGACTCAGCAAGCCAGCAGTTGTACCCTGAAGTCCAGGCTGATTTCTGATTGCAAGGCCCATGTAGAGATCTCTGTCCTCCTGCTGTGTTGAACTCTGGAAGGTTCTACTGCAGGTTCCAGCTGTCTTTCCACTGAAGTTAGACCTAGCTTCACTGTGAGGTTCTGGTCCCTCCAACTTACCAACTGTAGTAGTGTGGTGTGCCTTCACTGCAGGAGCCTCAGAGAGGCCTTCTTTCTGTTGTTCATTGTGGGGAGAAGGGGGCACAAACACCTGTATATCGGCTCCCACACAGCCAGGCTTCTCTGTGTCACTGGGTCAAAGGGCATGGCTCAAAAGTACTATTTTAAATTATTTTATAACTAGTTTTCTAATGTAATTCCTTTCAGTGTATTTCTTTAATTTTACTTCCTGAATTAAAAGCATTTTTTAAAAAATTCCATATTCTTCATTAGTATAGTTGAAAGGATTACAGCACAGATGGATAAGGATCATCTATTCCAAAATGATAACACCTTTTCTTACATAGATGCAAAATCAAAGACAAGAAAAATAAAAGGATTGACAGCAGCATAGAAGCTAGAAAGTTGGAAGGCAAATAACAAAGTAGAAGAGGTAGAAGAAGTAAATGCTATCTCAATTATTTCTCTTTTTGATGAGACAAAATTCAGGGCAAGTAACAAGTTAAACAGGAAAGTTTTTTTTTTTCAACTCAAAGTTTGTAGAGGTTTGAATCCATAATTAAGTGTCCCCAAGGCAGAGTATCTTGACAGAAGGGCATCCCAAAGGAGAAACAGTCCATGCTGGAGTCAGGAGGGGAAGCAGAATCAAGCAACTAGCAGCACCCTTGATTTTCTTTTCTCTCTTTATATCTGAACTATAAGCCTATTGATTAGTGCCACCCACACTCAGGGTGTGGCTTCCCTTATTCACATGCAGAAATATGCTAAATGCATTTAGTTATCTTAGTATTTTAATCCCAGTATCACACATCCTACATCTAGTTACTTCTAAAAAGCTCCACCTATGAGCACAAGAGGAATTGGGAGAACATCTAGATATAAGTCCTAGCAACATTTATACAGCAGAAAAGGGATATGAAAGAATTAAATTTATACAATGAATCCCCCTACAGACTCAGGCCTTGGTTATGTTATTACTACAGAAAGTGGAATGACTGTGGAGAAAAAAAACGATTGAAAACTCGTATCTCTTCTTCCACTCTGTGAAAGTGATCACTGGTCATAAAAGCCTAGGAGAAAGTACAGCTCTATCATTTTAAGAAGGCTAAAAACCAAAACAAACAAACAAGCAAAAAAACCAGAAAAACAAAAACGAAAACCACTGAAATAGTCACAAAGATCTAAATTTAAGGTAAGTGTATTATTATTTTGTAAATGAGATCATTAAATGAAAGTTTATTCCAAGCAATATTCATACTGTTCCCACAGCAGGGTTTCTGGATTTGAATTCACAGGTTTATAAGATCACATATAATGATCAATAATTTAGTGGTGAGCAAAGTACAGGATATAAAATAATACAGCAGTCACGCAAGAGTGGCAATGAGGCATCTTTCAATAACTATATAAGACAAGAATAGCATATATATATGGATTGAAGCAATCAGCATTAAATTCTTTAAAGCTTTACACACTACTAGCCATAGGTGTTTCCTAAGTACATTAAGAAATCTCTCATTTGAAGGTAGAGCTGCCTATACTTATTGCCTATCAAATATAGACTATTTACTAATTATGGTTCCCTAATAAATATTAAATGTGACCAGACAAAATCCTTTGGTTTGGTATATACTTCAGAAGAATTCTCATTTATCTTGGATTTAGATAGATTTTGAGTTAATTTTGGAGGTTTCAACTACGAGATAAATACTCAGGCATTGTCATTGTTAGAGAAATTTTACATCAGCTATAAAAACCTCAATTAAAAAGACTACAAAAGGAAAATTCTAATCTTCATAATACACTCAGCAATTGGAGAATGGAGGAGAAATTGCACTCAGTTCAGTTGAAACAAAACAGCTTGGGTGAGTGATTGGAAAAGTGGTGGAATACTTAGGGAGGAGCCTAACCAATACAGTATATAAAGTATATTAAATTATTGATCATTTTGAAATTGTCCTTCTCTGTGACTTTGCCAACTGGTTAACAAAAAACTCTGGTGATACTGCTGCTGTCTCCTTACATGTTCACAATTCACAAAAAATGTTTTCCAAGTCTTTGTGAAAAACATTTATTGGATTATGAAACTGGGATGAGGAGGAGAAAAGATCTACACACATGTCCAAAGGACAGGAAAATATTTTACAATTTCAAATTTTGTAAAGTAAATGCTGTAGGAAAAACAAAATCAGGGGTCCATGGTCAATAAGAGATGATTTTACAGTTTGGTTCAACTGTAGCAGACATTAATACCATTCTGGGCAGCAAAGAACTAATAATTTGAAATGGACTCAGTCTTCTCAAGAATATGTGATGTAGAGAATTGGAATGAAATTTTCCTTAAATCATTAAAGTTTTAGAAGTTCATAAAAAAAAGCAAAGAGAAAAACATTTATGAAATCAAATAACTATGAATGAAGCTTTGGCCTCAAATCTTTGATGAAAAATTCTTGTGAAACTGCTTGTTGAATTTTTCCTCACATAGTCAAACTAAGTTTTAAGTTATTGAATTAATGTTGACAGCTATAGTTAAGTTCAGATAGGATTTGAAGTCTAAGCTGAGACCAAAAAAGGTAACAGAAATTACTTTGTATTTAGAGTACACAATTGTTTATAGATGGGAGGAAACCATGAAATCAAGTGATTTGAGTAGCAATGGAAAAGAATAAGAGATAGCAAATTAGATATCAACAATTATGATGTGAAGAAAAGCCCAGGTCCTGATGTCTTCACTGTTGATTTCTACAAGGCATTTAGATAAGTTCTATTGCCACAACTCTTTAAACTTTTCAGTGAAATTGAAAGGGAAGCAGTATTTCTGAATTCATTCCTGGAAGCAAGTGTTACTATGATTCCAAGATGAGGAAAAGACCCAACCAAAAAGAGAATTGCATGCTACTCACCTTAATGAACATAGATGCAAAAATCCTCAGTAAGGCACTGGCAACAGAATAGAGGTTCATTGAGAAGGTTATACACCCTGACTAAGTCAGATTTATCCCAGGGATACATGGATGGTTCAACATACATAAATCAATAAGTGTAATGTACTATATTAACAGAGACAAGGACAAAATTATATGATCATCTCAATAGATGCAGAAAAAGTATTCCACAACATTCAACACCCATTCATGATAAAAATCCTGCAGAAAACTGGAATTGATGGTCTCTACCTCAACTTGATAAGGGTTATCTATGAAAAGCCAACAGCTAACAACATAGCAAATGGTCAAAAACTGAAAACCTTTATGCTAAAATCAGGAACAAGACAAGGGTGTCCACAATCACCGTTCCTGTTTACTGTAGTTTTGGAAACATTAGCCACAGCAATTAGACAGGAGAAAGAAATGAGCAGTAAAGGTAGGAAAGGAAGTAGTGAAATTGTCATTATTTGCTGATGATGTGATACTCTATGTAGAAGACAAACAAAACTCTGCCAAAAGACTTCTAGACTTAATTAACAGACTCAATAGAATAGCTGGATACAAGGTCAAGATTCAGAAATCAAAAGCCTACTTGTGCACAATTAGCAGACTCACTGAGAGTGAAATTAGGGAAACAATCCCTTTTAAAATAGCCTCAAAAATAAAATATTTAGGAATCAACTTAACAAGGGATTCAAAAGGCCTCTATATCAAGAACTACGACACTCTGAAAAGAGATTGAAAAGGATATAAGAAAATGGAAAGAAATCCCCTGTTCTTATAGGAAGAACCACTATAGTGAAAATGGCTATATTTCCAAAACTGCTATACAGATTCAATGCAATCCCAATTTAAATCCCAACAGTATATTTCACAGAAATAAGAGAAAATAATCCAAATATTCATTTGGAATCAGATGAGACCTGGATTGGCTGCTATCAAGAAATCAACCAATAACAAATGCTGATGAGGTTCGAGGAAATAGGAACCCTTCTTCATTGTTGGTGGGAGTGCAGTCTGGTGCATTCACTATGGAAATCAATATGAAGATACCTCAAACAACTAGAATTAGAAGTCTAGTTTGACCCAGCTATTCCTCTGCTAGGTATCTTTCCAAAAGAATTGAAAGAATTATACCACATAGATAAATCTTAACCCATTTTTGTAGAGGAACAGTTTATAATAGCTAAAATTTAGAAACAGCCCCATTGCCCATCAACTGGAGACTGGATAAAAAAAGATGTGTTTGTGTGTGTGTGTGTGTGTGTGTGTGTGTGTGTGTGTGTTTGTTTTATGAAATAGAGTACTACACAGACATAAGGAACAAGAAACTGGAGATATTTATAGCTAAGTGGATGCACACTGAAACCAAACTCTTAAGTGAAATTAAGCCACAAATCTGTAAATACTGAATAGTTTCTCTGATGTGAAAAATTAAAAGTGTAAATTTGGATCAAAATACATAATTGATATAGTGTGATAGGAGAAAAAGGTCAGAAAGGGTGGAGAAAGTGGGATGGGTAGGGGAAAGGTAAAAAGGGAAAAGAAAAAAATATGTGAAAAGTAAAAACATGGAAACAATGATTTGTAAATAGGAAAGGGTGGAGTAGCTGAAGGGAGGGCTGGAGAATAGGGATAAATAAGAACCGAGATATATCATGTAAAGTTTCAAAATCCCAATGATGAATAGAACTCTATTGTATACTTAAAATGTACCAATAAACAATACAGATAAAAATATGATGCTTAAGAACATTCCAGTACAGCACTCATTGTACAGTCTGCTGTATCATAATGTGGCATGCTGAACAAAAAGGACTCATAATTTAATTCTTTTTAATTTATTCTTATTCATAGTGTTGCAATAAATTCCCAAAATTACCCTGGATAGAAAATTTTTAGGTTACTGATTCTCTTGCTAATGATTGCCTTTTTTTATTAGAAAGAAATACACTCATGATATTTCTTCTTGTGGAGTTATAAGTAATATACATGAAAATTATAAAAAATAGAAAAGTAGATTTTAAACACTGGTATTAATGTATATCAAAGAGGTGCTAGACTCTATGCTTCAGCACAACAGACTTGAAATGTCTGAGAAAGAAAAAAATATCCAAATCAATTACTATCACCAATTTGAGAAAGAAAAATACATGTATCAAAAGATTCACATCTTCAATGATACTTGCAGTTAGGTAATCAAATATTAACTATTTTCTATCAGATTTCTTAATAGAAGTGTATCAAATAGAGTATCTTTTATCATGTATACAGCTACTTGAAAAGCCCACACAGAATTTGAAAGCAAATTATAATATTCCAGGAGATGGTTAAATTTCTATTTTTCAGGCTCATTATAAGCATTGTTATCAGAATAAAGATAGGTTGCTTCTTTTCTCTTTTTGTTACATTTTCCAGGCCTTTAAAAAAATGTCATTTCCATGCAAATTACCCTCTTGCAACATTCATTAAACCCTTTTTTCTGAGATGCAAACTAGTTATCAATTCTCTCAGTTATCTATGAGATATCTTGAAAGGGTCAAAACAGCAGAACAATGCTACTCTGATTCAATACAAAATATAAAATAGAAAGATATTATTCAAAGTTATATTTTTGTGATGTGAAAATGTTCTGAGACATGACTGAGAAAGAATACATTCTTGTGTGTTAGGATAATTAATGTGAGAATCGTACAAATACATTTTTATTACAAACTTATATAACAATTACAATGATCTCTTCTGCAACCATTCTTCCAAGAAGAAGACTATCTGTATTTCATGGGTGAACATCAAAGAAGTTACAATTGCTCCATCTCTCATAATATGTGCTTTTTTAATGGAAAGGGAAATATGTGAATGAACAGTAACTTTAACAATGGAGGACGGACATTTTACACTGATGATACTCAGGTAACAATTTCTTATAATCATTCTAATACAATTATAACATCTTCATAAGAATTTCCCAACTATTTTAACCTTTAAAAATTTTTCATAGAAATACATACTTTCTTGAATTATTGGTGGGATTTCTAAACATTTGTGTATGAGATATTGCTAAAGAAATGTGATAAATATAAAAATAATGCTAGCATTTATTATCAACATTATAAAATTTATTTAAATATTGAAACTATGCTCTACTTTTTAAAAATAATTAAATAAGGGATGAAAACTATGGTTAACTTACTTTATGTTAGAAAATATATGATTTATTCATTAGTAGAAATATATGACATTTCATTTGGAAGCAATATTTTATTTGAGAGAGATGTGATACAATAAATATAAATAAATTTCATATTGAGCCTGTTTCTTATAATATTGTATTTTTAACAAGTCAATTGTGTCATTTTTTAAATTCTCCACTTGAAGTTTAAAAGTTTTCCAAATTGTGTAAATAATAATTAAACAGAATTTTACTTTACAAATAAAATGGTAAATTAGAAAAAAAATGCTGTGTTTTATTGTCTAAATATTTGTTTTTCAGGGAAAATTACTTTCCAGGACTAAAATTACTTATAATAAGTTATTTTGAAAGTTCATCAAACAATTATAATAAGACTCAGAATGGGCAAAGATAAACTGGAGGACAATTTGGAGAAACACTAGTATTTTCATACTAGCTGTTAGCTTACATTTTAATACCAGCATTTTTGTTTACTCTGCTAATAAGTGGACCTTCAGTTTTTTGAAAAAATACATCTACTGTGTGATACACTGCAATTTTTTAAAAATGTGAAGAAGATTCAAAGGAAGCAAAATTATAATTCTAATACTTCATCTGAACTTGTAAATATATCCTCCCTACATTTATTTTCCTCACAAGATGAAATTAATAGGAATAGAACTCGCAAAATTCTATTTGTGAAATTATGCCAGACAAAATTTCTATAGTGAAATAGCTATAGTAATAATACTTATTTCACTATGTTTTCTTCCTATGCAAATTTTGAAAGTTTTACAGACATTAAACTAAATTAAAACTATATATATATATATATATATATAACATATAATATACATAACATTTATTTATAAAATATATACACATATATATATTTACATGTTTTAAAGTATACATTTTGGAATTGCTAAAACATGCAATTAGCATGCATTACTTCGCATATTTAGTCCATGCTATGTTGCTATAACAGAAGATCTGCATCTGGTGTCATAGTCACATTCTCATCACTGAAAAACAAAACAAAACAAAACAAAACATTTGACCCATACAATATATAGGAAGGGCATTAATTTTTGCTCATGGTTTCAACCCATGATCAGTTTATGCTATGGCACAAGTGGCATAATGAGAAGTATGTAATAGAGGAAGCATTCGAATTCATGGCAGCCAGAAAACAGAAAGGATTAAGCATACACTTTTCTAGATCATGACTTCAGTGACCCATGTTCAACAGGGCCTAACCACCTAAAAGCACATTCAGCTACTAAACTCATCAGTGAATGAATCTGCTAATGAATGCCCTCCTGATCCTATCACCTTTCAAACACTCACAAGATCCCTGGAAGACAATTGAAATTCAAAATTTAACAGCTTACTAATTCATAAAAGAGAGAAGTGTATTTTCATTCATAGTTTTGGAGACAGGGAGTTCAAGAACATGGTTCCAGCATTTGCTCAACTTCTAGTGAGTGCCCTGTATTGCATCATATAATGGTAGAGAGGAAGACAGAGGAAAAAGCTATGTATGGAAAGAGCTTGGCTTGCTTTGTAAAAAGCCACTCTCATGGACACAAGAGCTTGGCTTGTTTTGTAATAAATCACTCTCATGGATGCTAACAAAGTCCCCTTAAAATAGAAATGACTACCATAAAAAAAAAAATGAATCCCTCTCAAAATCCAAATGACCCCGAAGAACCCCAGCATCTTTCAACATTGTCTCAATGGGCCAACCTACCATTTAAATTTGGTGAAGAAAACCCTCAACTGAATAACATCATATGTTTACTCTTTTAGGCACTGCTGTTTTTGTTTTGTTTGTGTATTTTGGGGAGGTACCAGGGATTGAAATCAGGACCCTTCACTTGTTAGGCAGGCAGAGGCACCACTGAACTAAATCCTTCACCCTACTTACTATGTTTTTATGTGATGAGAATATTTAAATTTTTCTCTTAACAATTTGCAATAACACAGTACATTGATGTGAATTTGGTTTGCTAAATTTGTTTTTCCTAAATAAAATGTTGTATCCTTTTACAAATAACTCCCTAAACATTTCTACTCATTGTTTTCTTCATGCATTCCAAGATAACCTTAAAATTTCCATTTTTAGAATATGTGTCAGTTACTATTCTACTAATGAATACTAGTGTATTCAAACTAATATTTCTGTCTATGTTAATTAGGGATATTAGCCTGTAGCTCTCTTTTTTGATTGTATCTTTCTCTGCTTTTTGGCCTCAAGGTGATGCTTGCTTCCTGAAAGAATTTGGAAGTACCACTTCACTTTCAACTTAATTGAAGAATTTAAACAATAGTAGCAATAGTTCTTCTATAAATGTCTTGCATAATTCAGCAGTGAAGCAATTAGGACCTGAGCTTTTCTTTGTTGCTGAGTGTGTAATTGCAGTTTAAATTTCATGGATTGAAATTTGGTTGTTTAAAAGAATTTTCAGGTTATCTTCATTCAACTTTGGTAATAAATATGTATCTAGGAATGTGTTCTTTTCTTCTGTGTTTTCCATTTATTGGTGCATAGATTTTCAAATTAGGTATTGATGAGCCTCTGGATTTCTGTTAGATCTGTTGTAATTTCACCAAAATTGCATTGATTTGGGACTCTTTTTTTCTTTATTTGATAAAATTGCCTAAGCATTTGTCAACTTTGTTTAATCTTTAAAAGAAACAAGTCTTTGTTTCATTGATTTTTTTAATCTTTCTGTTAGTCTTCACTGCATTATTGTTCTGAATTTTATAATTTCCTGCCTTGTATGAGCATTGTGTTTATCTTGCTTTTCTTTGTTTGGAAGCCTGAGGTTCAGCATTAGTTTGTTTATTTGAATTCACTCTGTTTTCAAAATATGAGTATTCCCTTACATGAATTTCTCTCATAAGACTGCTTTCATTTTGTCCCACAAATTCCAATATTGACAAATAGATTTCAGCAGACTATCAAGAAGATCGTACAACCTAAGTGATACTCATCCCAGGGATGCAGGGATAGATCAACATTTATATATTAATACATATAATACACTATATTAATAGAATCAAGGACAAAAAAATCTATGATCATCTCAATAGATGCAAAAATAAGTGTTCAACAAAATCCAACAGCCATTTATGATGAAAACCCTACAAAAATTGGAAGACATAGTCTTTCTGTCAATCTGATAAAAGCCATCTATGAAAAACTAACAGATGAGCCAGAGTCCCATCATATCTTCAGTAAATGAGCGCAGATCTTGGGGAGCAGCTGTGTAGACCAGAGTGGCACAGATGCAGGCAGATCCCAGCCAGGGCCCTCCTGTGACCACAGAGGCATAGGCACACCTGCCCAAGCCACAGCCTACCTAGAAAAGGGCTGCACAGGTGCACAAGCTTCATCCAAAGTCCCATCATACCATCAGTAAGTGCACACAGATCCCAGGGAGCAGGTGTATGGACCAGAGTGGTGCAGCTGCATGCAGATCCCAGCCAGGGCCAAGCCCAAACCCACAAGCATAGGCACACCTGCCCATGCCACAGGCACAACTAGAAAGAGCTATATGGGTATACAAGCTTCAACCAGAGACCCATCATACCTCTGGCCATAGCCAAGGGAAACCTGGAAAAGAACTACACAGATGGGCAAGCAAAAGCCAGAGGCTTGCCCTGATACCATTTATAAGTATGTGGAAACCTAAGTCAGAAGTCTACACGGCCAATAATCATTAGTATACACAGTCCTCAGGCAAAGGCCCTCCAAGACAACATCTTCATAAAGGCCCCAGCCAGAGGCTCACCTAGATATCATCCAACATGTGCACAGGGCCCAACCCGAAGCTCACCCAGACAACAGGCCAGGGATTTAGAAGGCCACCATTTTAAACTCAGGAATTGGCGTACCACTGAGCAGCAGAGTAAAGGCTGCTAACTGGCTTGCTGAGAATTGAAGACCACTGGGTGAGCAAAAAGTTCTTTAACAAAGACACAACAGGATGCATCTATTGAAATATGAAGACTCATAAATAAGTCTCAAAACCAGAGTTCCAGATCAGCTAAGGCAACGCAAAGGGAAATGAGATGGAACAATCTGATACTCAACAACCTGGATTCTCTAAACATGCACTGAAAAAGGACCTGGAAAAAAATGAAATCAGAAAGGATTTCTCAGATATGAGCAGAGATTGTGCCCATAGTACAAAAACCTGATTAATAAATCTAGAATGGACATAGACAAAAAATAGAGGAGCTGAGAAACATAACATAATCCCAACATAGGAAATAAAAGGAATTCATAAAACAGATTCCAACAGATTTCCATGTGATTATAAAAACTCCATCAAAAGTTATGCAGCAGAACCAGCCAATATGAGGACAGAATTTCATATATAGAAAGAATTAAAATTAGTGAACAGAAAAAGAAAAAAAAAATCTTAAAAAATAGTAAGGGATCAGAAAAAATCAATCCAGCATCTGATGATAATAATATAAGACTGATCAGAATCAACGAAGAAACAGGAAAGAGTGCAGATGACATAAAAAACTGTTCACAGATGTAATTTCAGAAATCTTCCAAAATAGGGGAAAATAACTTGATATACAGATAAGTGAGGCTTATAGGACTCCAACTAGCTTTGATTTTAAAAAATCTATATATAGACATATAGTAGTTAAGATTGCAGAAACCCAACAGAAGAACACAATTCTACAAGCAGGCACAGAAAAGAAACAGATCACATACAAAGAAAAATTCATTAGAATCACAGCAGACTTCTCAACACAAACCCAAAAGACAAGAAGACCTTGGAGTGATGCATTTCAAGCCCTAAAGGAAGACAAACTCCAACCCAGATGGATGTTATAAGACAATTTCATGGCAAAGATCACCTTAGGAACTTCATGAATACTAAACAGGCACTCCAAAAATGTAAAATAATATCCTAGGAAAAGAAAATGAGAATCACAACTGGAGGAAGCCTAGCAGAATGAATCCAACAGGCACAACAAAAAATTAAATGCAAATGGGAAGAATTAAAAAAAAAGTCATGACAAGGATAAGTCAATATATATCAGTTATAATCATCAATGTTTATCGTCTCAATCAATCAAAATAAATAGACTGGTAGAATGAGTCAATAAGCAAGATCCAACAATATGCCACATGTAAGAACCACACTTAATTCAAAAAGAAACTCATAGACTTAAAGTTGAAAGGTGGAAACAATACTTCATGTGAAAGGAACCCCCTAAAAAGCAGGCATAGCTATCCTCTTTGCAGATCAAATGTATTTCAAACCAACACTGATAAAGACAAAAAAAAAAAAAAGGACACTGCATCCTTGTAAAGGGAACACCCCATGAGGAAGAGATGATAATCACAAATATATATGCACCAATCACTAGTGCACCCAATTACATAAAACAAATACTAACAGACATGAAAAATAACATAAACACTAATACAGTGGTAGTGGGGGACCTCCGATCACAAACAGATAGATTAACCAGACAAAAAAGTTAACAATGAAATACAAGAGCTCAATCAAATCCTTGAACAAATGGACTTAACAGATGTTTATAGTGTTCCATCCCAGAAAAACAGAATACATATTCTTTTAAGCTGCACATGGATCATTCTCAAAAATAGACCATATATTCACTCATGGAAAATATTTAAGTAAGTGCAAAGGAATTGAATTTATCCCCTGTACATTATCAGGCCATACTGTGATGAAATTGGACACCAATAGCAAAATACAGTAAAAAGATTTCATAAACATATAAAAATTGAACAACACATTTCTGAATAACCAATGGATCACAGCGGAAATTAAAGAAGAAATTAGACAGTTACTACAATTAAATGACAATGACAATACAACATTCGAATACATGGGACTTAATGAAGGCAGTCTTATGAAGGAAATTCATAGCAGTGAATATACATATTAGGAAAACAGAGTGAGTACAAGTAAACAACCAGATTCTGAACATCAAGCTTCTAGAAAAAGAAGCAGGACAATCCCAAAGCTCATCAGTGGAGGAAATTATAAAGATTAAGGCATAAATCAATAAAATGGAGACTAAAAGAACAATATAAAAATCAAATGAAGCTAAGAGTTGTTTCTTTGAAAGAATAAATAAAATTTACAAACCCTTAGCAAACCTTCTCAAAAAAAGGGAAATAAAAAACCCAAATCCATGCAATTAGGAATGAATGTGCTGAAATTACAAGGGATTCAGCAGGAATCAGAGGATCATCAATACCTACTTTGAGAACCTGTATGCCGATAAGATGGAAAATACCAAAGAAATGGACAGATTCCTAGCTAAGTATGAATGACCAAAGGCGAAGAAGATGACTTAAAAATTCTAAAAGACCCAATATCAATGAAAGTGAAAATATAATTAAAAATTATCAACTAAAAAATTCAGGCACTGATGACTTTAAGGCTGAATTCTAGCAGACATTTGGAGAGGAACTACTGCTACTCCTGTTTAAACACTTCAATGTAATTGAAAGAGAGGCAATACTCCAGAATTTGTTCTTGGAAGCAGGCATCACCTTGATTCCCAAAACAGAGAAAGACCCAACCGAAAAAGAGAACTTTAGGCCAATCTCACTAATAAACATAAATACAAAAATTCTTAATAAGAAACTGGCAAATAGAATGCAGAAGATCACCAAGTGGGATTCATCCCTGAGATAAAGGGATGGTTCAACATATGCAAATCAATAAATGTAGTACATTAATAGATCCAAGGACAACAGATCCAAGGAGAGAAACCATATGATCATCTTGATAGATGCAGAGAAAGCATTTGACAAAATCCAACATGCATTTATGATAAAAAACCCTCCAAAAATTTGGAATAAATAGTCTCTACCTCAATCTGATAAAAGCCATCTATGAAAAACCAACAGCCCAAATCATATTAAGTGGTCAAAAATTGAAATCCTTCACATAAAAATCAGGAAAAGATGCAGGTATCAATTATCACCACTCCCATTCGATATAGTTTTGGAAACATTAGCCACAACAATTAGACAAGAGAAAGAAATAAAAGGAATAAACCTAGGAAATGAAGAAGTCAAATTGTTATTATTTGCAGATGACATGATACTCTGTTTAGAAGACCCCGAGAACTCCACCAAAAGTCCTCTAGACTTAATAAACAAATTCATCAAAGGACCTGGACACAAGGTCAACACAGAAAAAAACAATACTGTTATTGTACGAAAAACAGACTCACTGAGAGAGAAATGGGCAAACAATTTCTTTCACAATACCATCCAAAAAATACCTAATAATCCACCTAATGAAAGAAATAAAAGATCTCTATTCTGAAAACTAGAGCACTCTGAAAAAAAAATTGAATCAGAAAATCAGATTATGATATCAGAAAATGGATTAGGGTATCAGAAAATGGAAAGACAACCCTTGCTCCTGGGTAGGTAAAATCAACATAGTAAAATGGCCATACTTCCAAAACTGCTATATAGATTCAAAGTAATTCATTTGAAATTCTAACAACATATTTCACAGAACTATGGAAAATAATCCAAAATTTCATTTGGAGCAAGAAGAGACTTAGAGTAGCAAAAGCGATTCTAGGCAACAAAGACAAGATAGGGAGTATCACAATTCAAACCTTGAACCTAAACAACAAAGCTACTGTGATAAAAACAGCATGGTACAAGCAACAGAACAGACCCAAGGATCAGGAGAACAGATAAGAAAATGCAGAAACAATTTGAGATATATTTAGCCACTTCATCTTTGACAAAGAATCCAAACACCCTCTAGAGGAAAGATACCCCCCCTTAATAAATGGGGCTGAAAAAATTGGCTTTTAACTTGGCAAAGATTAAAAATAGACCTATATCTCTCATGTTGCATAAACTAAAATCAAGTTGGATCAAAAATCTAAATATTAAAACAGAAGCTGGAAGAAATGTTAGATAGAACATCTGAAGATATTGTCTTAAGAAAACTTTTCCTGAGCAAACCTCAAGCACCTGTGACTAGCACAAAAGAATCAACAACTAGGATCTCATCTTGTTAAAAAGCTTTTGAATAACAAAAGAAACCACCAACAGAGTGAACAGACAAGACACAATATGGGAAAACATTTTGCCTAGCTTTCCCTAAGACAAAGGTCTACTCTCCAGAATATTAAAGAACACAATAATATCAGACCTCCAACATTTAAAGACCCAATCAAAAAATGGGTATCTGAAATGAACAGACATTTCTCAGACAAAGAAGTAGAAACAGCAAATAAACATATAAAAGAAAAATGTTTAACACCACAGGTCCTTTGAGTGATGCAAATTAAAATGACATTGAGATTCCACCTCACTCCAGAAGTAATGGGTGCTATCAACAAATCAACCTATAATAAATGCAGGCAAGACTATGGGGAAAAAAGAACACATCACTGTTGGTGAGAGTGTAGACTGGTACACAAACTGTGGAAGTCGGTAGGAGATATATCAAAAACCTAAGAATAGAGGTTCCATTTGACCCAGCTCTTCCCCTGTTGGGCACCTTCCAAAAATAATTGAAATAATTACACCACATTGATATATGCTCACACGTGTTCATAGCAGCAGTGTATGTAATAGAGAAAACTTGGAAACAATCCAATTGCCCATCAACTGGTGAGTGGATGAAAAATATGTTTTCTTAAATAAAATGGAGTAGTACTGAGCCATAAACAATGAGAAACTAGAGACATTCACAGCTAAATTGATGCAAATTGAGGCCATCCTCTTAAGTGACATTAATAGGACACACATGTGTAAATACCAAATAGTTTTGTGGTGTGAGAATCTGAAAGTGTAAATTAGGATAAAAATGTATAATATATAATGTTAAATAGAAAAATAAGGCTTAAAGGGGAAAGGGGCAGTAAGTGGGATAGGTGAAGAGAAAGGAGTAAATATGAGAAATGGATAAAACCAAAGCACAGCCTTCATAAATAGAGAGGGGAGGAGATGTGTAATGGTGTGTAAGACAATAGGGAAAATGCATCCCCTAATTTCTAATAGTCTTTTAATATTGAAACATAGTATATTATTATTAAAATAGCATTTGCTTGTTTACTTATATCTATTCCATTATATGGCTCTTTGAAACCAATTGTAATATTAATAACAGCACCAACCTAAACATATTTTCAGGGTATCTTCACACAAGATATAGAAATGTGAACAGTAAAATATAAGCACACAGTATAAAGATAAAATGATGTGAGAAACACTGGAATTAGGATATCCATGAACAAAAGAAATGCAATTTTTATATACAATCCTTAAAGTGCAGCATCCTCCTTGGATTAGAATGTTGGTAGCTTTCTGGGCCAAAGATTTAGCTCATTGACAGGTGGAAGGTCCTGAGTTCTATCCCTGGTACAGAAAACATGTCTGTATCTGTCTCAGCCTGTATGCTTATATTGGGTGTGATTTATGACTCTATCATTAGCAAACCTACTTCCAAACACGTTAAGGTTAGATCGTAATAAGCCAAGTGCGAGGTGCATTTTAAGTGATATCAACCTGCTCTTTTTGCCTGACTAATCGCTTGCTTCCAGAGTTCTCTTAATTGCAGTGTGGAAAATGTAGTTATTGGTGCTACTGTTACATATTCAAGGTAGTACTGTTTCCAACTGTGATTAAAATCATCTTTATTCTGTTACAAATTATCTAGATAAAATGAATATTTTTAATTTTTGGAATTTATGCAATTTTAAATTTTAATCTAAGTTCATAATAGGGTTATGATTCATTACTCATTCATAACATGAATGAATGCATCCCTTGGGTCTGTATTCCCAAGTCATTTAGACTAGTTTGACTCCCATTTCATACTAGTGAGGTTGACAATCAAAACAGCAAGCCATATCAACTTTAGTAAAGAAAAACAATTATAAAACAACCAAAACACAAAATGAACTTTATTCTTTCAAATCCAGTGATTTCTCAAATAAACAAGTGCACAACGAAGGTTATCTCTCAACTTCTTCTCATTCTTCTTCTGTTTTACAGAAAAGTACTTTTTTAATTAATTAAGTTTATTGGTTCACTGTAGGTATATAATATGATGACATTCATCACTGGGAATTTGTACCTCTATGTGACATACTGGTGTTCTTTTTGTTCCCCATTCCTCTGCCCTCCTTTCAACCCTATCCACCCCTCCCTATTTGTAAAGACTTTGTTTCCTTTTAGGGGAAAGGAAAATTAATATAAGAAATGGAAACAAAGTCTTTCTCTGTTTTATATACATGCCTCATATATTCCTTACACAACTGGTACAACAAACTTTTTCCAATATAATGTATAAATGCTCTGAATTGTACTCAACTGTCTTAGCCTTCATATGATCTATATATTTATAAAATCATCCTATTATATCTTTCTGTACTAGAATTTTCTGAAATTCTCTTCTTAGAACTACTATAAGTATCTCAACGGAGACATTAGATATTTATTATAGTGGGAATAATAATGACTATAGAACTATTGATCAGTGTGCCAGTGGGATGTCAATGAAAGGTCAGAATTTTTTTAGTTATGGAGGGCATTCATTCTGGAAAAACGTACCAAGGTAAGAATATTCCTCAAAATATGATTTCAGCTCCCTTGCAACAAGTCCCAAAGAAGACTATAAAACCTACCTGTTTTGAATTCCAACAGAAACCAAATAAATGAATTATTTGGGATCCAGAGTTGGGATCCAGACTTATTAGCAATATGATTAAGTTATGGTACACACCAAGCTGTAAAAAAAAATGAGATATGTATTGCACATTAGAGTAGAAATACAAAAGTAAGTGGAATAATATAACACATTTTCCAGTGTTGAGAATTTAAATTTTATGAAAGTAAGTGCATGATGTCTTGGTTTTATTCCTACCACTAAAAAAAAGAGAATAAAGGAAAAATTTGCATTATTTATCCAATTTTGAAAATAAAATGTTGTCTTCTGAACAATCTCATATTCCATTGTGCTAAACAGAAAAATAGAATCTGCAACAAAATGAGGGAAAAGAAAAATTTGAGAAAATGAAAAAATGGAAACAAAGGTTTTGTAAATAGGGAAGAGTGGAGGGGATCAAGGGAGGTCAGGGGCATGGGGAAAAATGCAAACCAAGACCTGGTGACTATAACTGTACTGTATACCTAAAATGTAACCATAAACTCAATGAGAAAAATAAATAAATAATACATAAATAGAATGAACCATTTGGGTAAGAAGAAAATAGACTGGGGTGAAATGACTTCTAACATTAAAATTAAAATTAAAACCATGAAAAGGAAAGCTGAACTGTAATACACAGGATGAACCCTGAAATAATTAAACATAAGATTTAAGCCTAAACAGTGGTTGTATGTATGTTTTCAAAACTGCCTGAAAATGTCAAAAGTAATTCTTTTAAAAAAATAATATGAAGCACAGATAATTTAATAAAGATTAAAATAAAATAATAAAATCCAGTATTATAAAACATGGAATAAAATAAAACATTCCACGAGGTAATCTGTATGATTTTTTAGAATTTAATAGAAATTCTGATTAGTAGATGATATTTATCTTGATCATTCTATGAAAAAGTGGATATTGTTTATTTTTTATACATGTTAGACTAGAAGCCCACTGATGATGTCATACACAGGGTCAAAATAATTCTGGAAATATGGGTCATTTGTTACTACATGTAAGCATTTAAACCACCAACTAGGATTCTGAGAAGAGGCTTCTTAGGAGATTTTGTAAATTTAATATGGTATAATATGGACTTTTCTTTTTTTACAAATAAGTTCAATATATGTCATTCTAAACTATAACTGGCTACATTCTTTGTTGTTAGATAAAATTTCCTATAGTACACATATTTTACATATGATACATCCCTAAAAATATGTGTTGGGGTGAAGTTCTAGTTGATGATAGGATTTTGGAAACTGATGGAGCATGAGCATTCTGACCTCATCAGAGGGGACTATAATTTGATGCCATTATTGGGAAGTGAAATAAATTGGAGTCAAGGCCTTCTTGAAGTGGATGAACCATAGAGTAATGATTTTAGAGACTCATTCTCTTCCCCAGCCTTCACCTTTCTCCCTTTTTCTAATTCTTAGATGTCATAAATGAGAAAACTCCCTCCACTTTGTCTTCTGGTGTGAAGTTTTCTGCTTCTCCACAGGACTAAAGTGATAAAACTACATCACCATGGACAAACACTTTGGAAATCGTGAGCCAAAGAAAACTTTGCTTCCCTTGATTTTCTTAGGTATTTGATCACAGCATTTAAAATCTGATTAACAGAAGTATTATCAGTGAAATATTTAAAATAGAATAAACAGGAGAGAGAAAAATCTTTAAGTCTGCAAGAGAAGAAACAGAATGGAAGGATGACATCACCTAATGGTGGATTTTGGCTACTTCATTCCAGCTCTCTCAGATAATTTCAACAGTTTACCAGTTTTAACTCATACATTTACTAGAATTGTAAGAAATATAATTAAACATGAGCAGACTAAAGCAATTTTTCACTTTAGAGTAAGATGGAAAAGCAGAGAGTAGATTTATTTCCCATTTAAGCAATTAAAAAACAGAGAAAATATATATAGAACTATATAAAGCAATGCATTACAATACACTAGGCCAGAGGGAATGGCCGGAGGACATTAACCTGTGAAAGATGAGAAACAAATAAGATGAGCCCAAGTTCTGCCCTTTTAAAGGCTTTTAGTTTTCAGGCTGTGGGGCTGAAACAGGTCAAAATGCTGAGGTGGATCGAGCTGTTCTTCAGGAAACATCAAGATAGACTGAGTTATCAAAATAGATAACACACACACACACACACACAGGATGGGAGGGTAAGAGGCAGAATGATGGACTAGATGATTGGACCAGATGTCCAATGTAATAATTAGAAGGCCAAGAATATTCTTTTCAATGTACTCATATAGATTTCGAAGAACCAGAAAATTTACCTTTGGGCAGGATAGAAAAGCCTCTATGTAAAATGTAAACAGACACATGCACACATCTGTGTGAAACAGGTGAATAAATAGAACAGACTATCAAAAATTCTAAGTGACATTAAGTGTCCACCTGGGTCCAGTGAATAAGAATTTAAAGATAGGTCAATGTAGTTGTGTATATTTATTTAGAATTAACCATATAGTTGAGCAGGCATAGAATTGATAGAGAATTTTAGTGTAGACAGAATAGCACTAAGAAATAAGAAACAGACAAGGACACTGAAGGCATAATCAAGAGAGGTTTAGTGTTTTATATACCTAGCACATCTTTTCTCTATTTCTTTTCACACTGAACTCCTTAAATGACTAACACATATAATAAGATTATATTATTGCTTTCCAATAAATATTTCTATGCTTCCATTTCACTGAACCTTCTGATCAAATGTTTATCAATGACTTTCATGTTCTTAAGCTGTACAAGTGGGGCTTGAAGTTGTGATTCTCCTGCTTCAGCTTCCCAGCATATTGAAATTAGAGGTATGATCCAGGTTTACATTGTGTGTAATTTGGAGACATAAACAGTGACTTAAATGTATGGTCTACTTACATTTTAAAATAAATTATATAAATGAATTTTAAAACAGATTATATCCAAATTGAAGGAATTTGAATACAGAGGACTTTTAACAAAGACCTTATTGTTCATCTTTGGATATAATAAAATCATTACAATACTTTCTGAATACATGTTCATGTATTTGGGGCAAAATTATACAATGTATGGAATGTTCTTTAAAGCAAAAAGTGAATGTTGGAGCCTGGTAAATGTCCAATAATACAAAATTGCCCATAAATTGGTCAGTGTTTAAATTGAGTGAACTCTACATTGATATAGTTTATCTAATCCGATAAACTTTGAGTATTGCACACTAAATAGCTAACGAGTTCAGTGTAAGACGTAATTCTTACCATTTTGATGAATGCATTGTTATGCCAATATGTAATTACCCTATATCAAAGTTACTTAGAAGCTGTATAGTATAATTCATTTTGATAAATGTGAAAAATCCTCAATTTCCCTGAAAATAATGTCAGAATTATGTGATTTAATGAGGACTTACTATGTATAGTTATTTATTACAAATCATCATCATATAATTGATGTGTCTTAATTAAAACATATAAAAACAATACTCTCTTGAGTTCATATTGATTTCAGTGTTTATTAAAAGCCTTCCTACAAAATATGCTTGGTCTTATAGTACTGGTTTCTTGTAATAATTATTATCCTGCTCTAAGGAGACTCAGAAAAGGGAGACTCATTTTTTAAAGGGCTTGTGAAGATCAAATAAACTGTTATAGGGAAAATTGGAACATCACTTATTTTACTTAAAATATTAACATTTATAATTTTATATGTCCTCTATTTCTTATCCTCTGTTATGATTTCACTGGCATATTCTATTATTTAGAACGAACATTAAGGCTAATTATAATGAAGTGTAATCACTTAATAATTACAGCAACATTTTTATTTAGTCATATCAATATAAAATAAGTTGTAGATAATCAAACTTCAATGGATGCAATATGGATTCTCCAAAACTCAATATTATGGCAGTTGTCAGCACTAAACAAGTAGGAGCAAATAGAAACCTTGTCCTTGTTCCATAGCAATCAATATTGTAACGCAAAGCATTTCCATTATTCACGGTTGTGATATCTACAGATTTTTAGAATTAGCAGACACAGATGTGATAAACAATTATTAACATTTTGACATGGGCATTTGGTATGAATTAACTACTTATTTCACACATTCATATGTTGGATCCTAATGTCCATCCTAATGATATTAAGATGTAATTACGTTATGAAGGTTGTGCCCTCAGGACTGAAGTTCACGCTCTTATAAAGGAGGCCTTTTAATACTATAGGACGTAAGAAAAGTACATCTTCTAATGGAGATAAGAACCCTCAGCAACACAAATCTGTTGTTGTCCAGATGTTGGACTTACCTCCCACCAGAAATTTGAGAAATAAATTATTTTAATGAATTATCCTGTTTATAGTATCTTGTTACAGCAACTTAAATGTACATGAATGACAAACATAATTATGATTCCATAAATAGGAAACCCATTGTCTTAGTCACTTTTTTTTTCATTGCTGAGACAAAATAACCAACACTTAATATTAAAGACAAAAGGATTATTTAGCTCAAAGTTTTTAGAGATTTCAGTTTATAATTGGCTGGCTCCAAGGCAAGGTGGCATAGTAGACAGACACTGCTCCTGATGAGCAGAAGGTACCAAAACAAAACAAGGGGTTTTTTTTTTTTTTTTGTACTGGGGATCAAACTCAGGACCTCTCACTTGTAAGGCAAGTGGTGGAATCACTGAGCTAAATCCTCAGCTCCAAAACAAGGGATCTTAATTCCACCTTTCTGTACATTTTATATTATACAGGCAACTTAGTGTGGATAGCACTCACACCCTTTATCCTAGTGATCCTAACATTGCACCATGAATCAGTCCCAGCATCAAACACTCTAGATATAGCTATCTCTGAAAAATTCCCACCTATCACTGAATGAGGCTTTGTGGAAACCTCCAGACACAAGAAATAACATTCTGCCCATGATACCCGCTAAGACTCACATTCATCCCTTTATTCAAAAGCCATTCTATCCACTTCTAAGACTTATGAAAGTTCTAAAAGTTTCAGCATTGCTGAAAAGTCCAAGTCCAAAGTCTCCTCTGATATTTAAGGCAGACTCTTAGCTGCAAACCCCTGTATGAAGCAAAAGAGATTTGAACATTTCCAAAACACAGTGGCACAAGATAAACATTACCATTACAAAGAATACAAATAGAAGGATACCAAAGAATGGGACCAAAGCAAGACCAAAATCCTGCAGGGAAAACTTTAAGTCTTGTAGTTCCATGTGCAGCATCCCTGGCAATCTGTAGCAAGATATGAACTCCAAAGGGGTTGAGTGGATCCCCCCTTATGGCACTGCTGATGGTTGTAGCTCGGGTGGCTTCTCTTTTCAGAGAGAGAATTCAGGGATATATTATTTAAACTGTTCAAAAGAAACTGCAAAGAGAAAAACTTTGGTATAACTAATGAAAAATTACAATGTGATATTATAGACAGCAAAGTTAGGTAGAAATATTATAGGCAATCAGACAGGGCTAGGCCCTTGAAGTAGTCAGTGCAGAAGGTAAGAACACATTACAACTGTGGCTGGAAGCAGATTTGTTAAAGGTCAGTCCTCAAGTAAAGAAAAAGTGACTAGGCTTACATACTTCCCAGAGGGATAAACAATATACTATAAAATAGTCATTACCTGTTCCAATAAAGTCTAGATAGGCATCAGTCACCCAAGGGCATGATCAGGACATCCTGACGCATCTTTTCCAAAAAATGATCCTTGTTCTTTCTAGGCACACTTGCTACATGACTTGTATCCCCATTTAATCGCTATTATCTAAGCAGCTATACTTGTAATTTCATTGGTTGATCATAGTTCTGTCCCATGTTGTATCCAACTGATGATTTTATATCCACACTGTGATTTTTCTCTATAAAACTTCCTCTGTAAAGTGGGCTCATTCATTACTGAGGTCCCCTGCTGTCTTTCAGGAGCTATATTTATCCCCTTAAATAAATATTTCCTACTCTTAACCTCCATTTCCCCTTAGAATTCATTCTTAAATTTGTAGAACATGAACTTGGCATATCTGACATCTAGCAGGTTGGGAGTTACATTATTTCCCCTGCATTATCTAGAGGTCCCTCAGTGTCATATCATATCTATCTTCATAGATAGTTACTATGCAAAATAATGATAATGATGATATCTGTAGCTGATGATGATTAGGAGAAATTGGAATTATCATCTTCTGCCCATGGGGATATAAAATGGTGTCATTGTGGGCAGTTAAATATAGTATTTCCCCCCAAATTAACAACACAATTACCATGGGCTTCTGCAGTTTCATTTCTGAATATATACCTCAAAGTATGGATGGCAGGGTTTAAAGTAGGTGTTTGTACAATTGTATTAATAGCAGCATTATTCATAATGTTTAAGTGTGAAAATAACACATTTTTCAACTGATAGATGAATTGACAAGTAAAATGTGGTTATAAGTACACCAAAAATGTTATTCAGCCATAAAAGGGGAGGGGATTTCTTCACTATGTTAAAGCATGGTTGAGACTTTAGGGCTATTGTACTAAATGGAATAAGGCTGTTCATAGACATTCAGATAATACAAGATTCCAAAATACTTAAAGACATTAGCATTATATAAAGAGAAGATAGGGTCAGTAGAGATGGGAAAATAGGGAATTGTTTAATAGGCACAGAGAGTTGGAGTTAATAGGTAAGAGCTATGAAGTGGGTAGTAGTGATTGTTATATAGCATTATAAGCATATTCATTATCATTGATGTGTATACTTTCAAATTGTTAATGTGATAATTTTTGTGTTATATATACTTTAGCTCTATAAAATATACTTTAACACAAAAAAAATAATTGGCCATTTAGACAAAATCCATAGCAAATTATTATTCATTTGAGAGATACTTTATCTGACAGCAGGTTTTGGAATACTGGCTAATAATGTATAAGAGAAAGAGTTTTTAGCCTTGGGCAAGGTCTGATAAAAGAGACAGATTTGCATTGTGATTGGTATTCTTGATTATAGTGACAGTTTTTGTGAGTATTTTCACTCTAGGTGGAGTTTGAATTTTTAGTGAGTCCTTTCCTGGAACTCTCTGTCTATAGTAGCACAACTGCTGGGCTGTGGGGCAGGGGACTATAACTTTGAGTTTAGTCAATATGCAGTCTTCCAATTTTTTAAGGTTTTCTTTGGCAAAGTAGGATTCTTTTTAATTTTTTTGGTGAGCATCTACAAAGTCTGGTCCCTATGGGGAACACTTGTTTTATGTCAGCTTGAACCTTCCAAGAATCCAATGAAATGATCAAGCTACCTGCTAAATTCCAAGAGTCAGGTAACTACAGCTCCTCACACACTCCTCTACAATACCCCCATTGTAATATGGCTTGTGGCCAAGGCTGGCAAGAGTGAACTTTGACAATACCAACACTACACTTATTCACAAGAAGTACAATCAAGGTCTTTAGTAGCCAAAAGAGCCACACCCATAGGTATAGGGAAAAGTTCCAGGTAGTGGCCTCAGCTTTATTTACTCTTCCCTAATTTCGATGCCAGAGATTGTAGGGATCACTATCTTCTTGCACTGGCATCTCAAAGGGTCAAGAAGTACAAGCTTTTCACATCTTTTTATTACATTCTAATCTTTACTCAGGGCCTCCTGTCCCTACTGGGATTTCAGCTTTACTACTATTTGAGATTATTTCTAAAAGCTGAGAAGTTTCAACAATAGCCGGTACTCTTGTCTGAATGAACTCATCCCGATGGAGGACAGAAGAAACAGAACCTTTGTCAAACACAGGACTTGGTCTGAACCTAATCACATTTTGGGGGAGCAGGAGGAGAGAATAGAAAGCCAGGTGGAATAGCCTGGTGTATAGCTGTTTCCTCCAATCCAGGACTTCCAGGTCCTGTGCAGAATAGGCTGGTATGAGAGGAGCCTGGGCTGTCCCTGGAAAGGGGTGGGACGGACAGCAGAAGGTGATATTGCCACTACTGCTTGCCTTCTGTCACTTCTGGATTTGGTCTCACACTTAAAGAGTGTTAGCAGTAACATGCTTCTCACTGCGTCTTTCTGCTTTACTACCTTTAGCAAGATTAGCTCTAGAGAGGATCTAAGTAAGTCTCTGTGGAGGGAAAGGCTCTCTATCTTTTTTTTTTTTATTTTTTATTCTGAAACCTCAAAATCTTGCTGCATTGAAGGATGTATATATATATGTCTGGTTCAGGGAATTCCTTAACAGTTACTTAATTCTTGGAAGCTCCCTGACCTGCTAAGATCCCACTCTTATCAGGCCACAAACATTTCACCAGTTGATCTCTAATCTGACTGAAGGTGAGGCATGAGCTCAGCAGGTAAGTTGGGAGCTAGAGAGTCAAGGAGATCATCCTGAAAAGTAAAACATTTTTAATAAAGAGCCTGTGATTATCCTTAAAAATTCCTGAGGCTTCTGCTAGCACCTTCCTAGACCCCTTGTCATAGTTGACTAAGTAACACTTTTCTGTACCCATTGGTGGGGAGGTGCCCTGTAGGACCCATAGACTCTTGTGAACAATGAGCTCTCTCCCCTCTAGGATGCATCCAAAGGACTGTAATACATGGCAGCACCTTGTGTAACTGGCTGGCCTGCTCCTATATAATTTGTCAGAAGCTCAGTTGATCTGAGAGACAGAGCTCCATTTCCAGGTATGTGAGGAAGTGATTAATAAAACAGGCTAAAAATGACAAAATAAGCCCTTAATAATGTACAGTAGGAGTATACATTCCAGGATAAAATGGGAAAAAAGTTCTGACCTTTTCTTCTGTTACATTTTCTCACAGGGAACCCAGCATTGGTCATGGGTCAGATAGAGCAGCATAGATATGGGGCTTGTCTCACTCCCTAGGAAAGTTAGAAGCAAAGGACCAAGCAATTTGGTGGACCCCGGAGTTGAAGGAGTGAGAGAGGGAAAGACTGGTAGTGAGAATGTACTGAGCACAGAAACAGTGCTGGGAAAATGTTTTCAAGTTTTCCCTCACGCACCATATATCTCTTGTAAGAAGGCCTCTGCAAAAAAACTCTGGCAAGAAGCTCTGCTAAACACCTGAGATAAAGGGGCATAGGCTTTAAAGTACTGATGTGAATAATGTAAATATGCAGAGACCATGACTAGCCTGGGGGTTAGAACGGTGGATTGCAATTCTCCTCAGCAACTATCAAGTAGTAGCTCATCATTATGTGGATGGAAGCTTTCCCCTGTGAGGCCTGCAGGGACTCACGTAAAAACATTTTAACTGGGAACTCCATTTCTCAAAGTATATA
>NW_022900950.1:57816337-57857956 GCF_012274545.1 Fukomys damarensis | reverse complement strand
ATATATATATATATACTCCCAAAACTTTAAAATAAATTTGCATTGACATCTGAATTGATGTCATAATTTAAACTTTGATTTTGCTTTGAGGGTTAAATAAATGTTACCCATATTGCTTTCTATTTGTAGAAAGAAACAAAAAATACAAAATAAATCTCACTTTGAAGGGTCTAATATTTACTTAATTCTTATTTGTACATATATCATATAAGACCTAGAATGGCTAAGTCAGTCGGAGGTGGCAAACCTATGACATACATGTAATTTTTTTTCTTTTAAAATTGAGTTTATTGGTACATTTTAGGTATACAGTACAGTTACATTCATCACTGGGATCTTGTACCTTTACATTGACAGGTCTTGGTTCTCATTTTTTCTTTTAAAATTGAGTTTATTGGTACATTTTAGGTATACAGTACAGTTACATTCATCACTGGGATCTTGTACCTTTACATTGACAGGTCTTGGTTCTCATTTTTTCTTTTAAAATTGAGTTTATTGGTACATTTTAGGTATACAGTACAGTTACATTCATCACTGGGATCTTGTACCTTTACATTGACAGGTCTTGGTTCTCATTTTTTCTTTTAAAACAAAATAAATTAATGTGTGAGTTGTTTTTCTAAACCAAAACCTCAGTATTCTTGTTTACTTCACTGTAGTGAATAAGTGGATTTTGAGTTGCGTTTTGGTCACTTGTGTCTAAAATATTCAACATCAATTGGCTAAGTCATTACTATATAAAGAAAATTATAATTAACTAAGTTCCCAATATCAAATATAGACATATAAAATTTCTCTTTCAAAAAAGAACTATGAAATGACAGGAAGACAAAAAGAAATGCTAGGGGTGGGGATTTGGCTCAGTGGTTGTGCAGCCTGCCTCACAAGCTCAAGGGCCTGAGTTCGATCCCTGGTACCAAAAAAAAAAAAAGGAAGAAAAACACTGTTCTAAATTTCTTTTACCTTATAAGAGGTACACATTGAATTTCTTCTTTCATTTTATTTTTATATTTTTGATAAATGATTAATGTTTTAAAATATTTATTTATATTAGAAATATTGATGATTAGCATAGACTTTTTGTGCTCAGTTATCATCTAATCTGAAAAATGAGCAAACTATATTTCATTTGTAATGTTTTTCCTTTAAATCTTTCTGCACATCCAGAAGTCTGGCTTTTGGTAAATTAATAACATTCTACAGAAGTCTGACTTGGTGCTAACAGCTATGTTAAAAATGGGAGTTAAATGGAGATCTCTATTATTTTTGTATTTATTTAGTGTCTATAAAATTCATATCATTTTTATGTATCATTCCAACCAAGATAAAAGAAACTGCACACATTCATGGAGAGGCACTTTCTGTACTATCAATCTATGTAATTCATTACAGAAATGTAGACAAAAATCCTAATATTATTGTGCTTGGGGTTTTAATTCTTATTTTTCTCAATTTAAAAAATTAAAATAATAGGAAATGTTCAATTAAATACAAATCTCAATCTTAAGCAGTTAGATGTGTTTATAGTGTGTAATTACATTTTATATGAATTGGAATATTATTATAATAGCATGTATTCAAATAGAATATTTCTTTTTAAAAGTGCCCCATATATCATTGGGCAAAATATTATTTCATGATATATTGGCAAATTATAATAAAATTAACATCAAATTTTGCTAAAAGCTACTATCAGAATGAAAATATGAAAAATATCACTTGACATGATTTTCACCTTTACTTGGATTTGTCCAATTTACCAAGGAATTTGTTTCTTTGTTGTTGTTGTTGTTGTTGTTGTTGTTTGTATGTTTTTTGGGACAGGGTCTCACTATGCAGTTCAGGCAGGCCTCAAACTCAATATATAGCCTATGCTGGCCTCAAATTCATGGTATTCATTTTGCTTCATCCTGTCAAGATTTGGAATTACAGGCATGTGCCAGCAAGTGGACTCCAAGTTTGTGGAGAAGTTGAATGCCCTGTTCATATAAGTTAATATTGTATAATAAGGGATAAGAAAATATGTGCTTTGGTTTTGTTTAGAATGCCATCTCTTTGTCATGTGTCAGAATAATTCATCAGACTGCTCCTATTGACTGGAAATCATGTTGATCTAGACCTTCCCAGCCAGGCCTCCATATCACACAGTAGAGCCTCAGAGAGCTTTGAGACTGCAGACAAACAGAGATACTGGGAGATGCAAGCATATTTGTTCTGACAGTTGTTATGTGGAGTTTACTTTTTAAATATTAAATAATTTTAATATTAATGCTTTAAAATTCTTCCAGTAGAAAGCACCATACCTAGGACATATTTCTAAAGAAAACCTATATATGAATAAATATGCATTTGTATAGGAAACTTTATTTATTTATATATTTTTTTGGTGCCAGTGATCGAACTTGGGTACTTGTGCTTGAGAGGAGGCCACCAAACTGCTGAGCTAAATTCCCAGCCCTGTATAGGAAATTTTAAAGTAAATTATTTTAAGTAAAATCCCTGTAAATATAAGACACTATATATTTTGGGTGAATTTTATCTTTGTTCACTGTGATATTCAATTGCTAATGATTATTAACCCTATTCCCATTGGCAAATAGTTAATGATCCATTATACAATTAAATGTGATAGGGAATGCCTGGGTTTAGATGTGCTCAGTGGTAAATGATTTTGTAATGTGTGAAGATAAACATCTCTTTTTTTTAATGGAAGCAATCACTTAAACTACCTTGGAATTTCAAATTTCTCTGTATGGAGACATAATGAAATAACAATAAATAGATATACACATATTTTAGTAGCACATATCTCTATATTTGCAAAGGCATCATGATCACAGGAATATTTAGTTATAAGAATATATCTGTGTGCTTTTTTCATAATGAGTTAAATTTTGCCATATGGTGATCAACTCTACTTACTGGAATCATATGGATGTAGATGAATAACCATCATGTCTATAATCAGATGAAATGATCTTTAAAATTGCATTTAGTGTGACTTTGCACCTCCTTTCTATTCCAGTGAGTTTTGCTTTCCATGAGTTGGGTTTTATCAGAATTTTCCTAACTTGCAAAGCACTTAAGTGATTTTTCAATTTAGCATTCCTTTCCTGGTGGATGAGAAGAGATCCAAGTTATTTTCTTTTACATCAATAAGTTTAATATTTCACATGATTTTAATCATAAGAATGATTACAATCATTCTAATGATTGTAGATGCAATAAATCTACAGAGTACTTATGGGGCAACCACTGTAGTTTGATTAACTAAATCTGTGTAAAGACATAAAATTCACTAAAGATCATGCCATGATGAATTACATTTTATATTTTTTAATTAATGAATTTTATTGGTACACTTTAGATATGCATAATGATTACATTCATGAGGGAATTTAAACCTATACATGATATATTTTGATTTTTTTTCACATTGTTCTTCCTTTAACCCCTCTTTCCCTCTTTATTTTCAAAATCTTTGTTTCCATTTATCTTTTTTCTTCTGTTTTTTTCTTGTCCTTCTTTTCCCCTCTGCCCTCCATAATGCCCCCTCTCATTTGAACATGTTCTTCCTATTTCACAGTATCTGTTATATATTTGGCCTTCATTTACACTTTCCATTCCTCACACTAGAAAAATCATGTGATATTTGAACATGTGTGTCCAGTTTACTTCACTCAATTGTATGGTTTTAAGGTGCATCCATTCACCTAGAAATATCTCAGATGTATCCTTTATAGCTGAATAGTACTGGACTGTATAATAAAAACCCCTCATCTGCTTTATCCATTCTTCAATTGATGCCCCCCCAAGATTTAGCTATTACAAACTCTGCTGCTATAAACAAGGGTATTCAAAAAATCACTGTGGTATGATACTCAACGTGATACTATTAAAAGGTGAAACCTGGAAGTGATTATGAGTAAAAATAGGGCCTTCACAAAAGAGACTTCAGCAAGAATTCTTCACCACCTCTTCTCTTCCTTGTGAGGATGCAGCAATGAGATGCTGTGCATAAAGCAGACAGAGAAAGCCTTTACCAGACATCAAATCCTTTTTCTCCTGGACTTTCCAGAACTCTTAGCAATATATCTTCTGTTTATAATAAATCAGTCTAAGGTATTTTGTCTTAGCATCCCAAGCCCAATAGACCAGGACAGTGGCCATTAGGTTTGGCCTCGTAATGTCCATGAAAAATCTGGGCACACAGAGTAAAACAGGCAAAGCAGACATTGTTCAAGACTATGGAAATAGTTTTCATTACATTATTATCAATGTCAGATTAGTCGACATCTTGTCCTTTAATGTGTTAGTAAGTGTATGGAAGACATCAGATCCTGCCAGTATCACTGGTGCACTTGCTGATGAGTGATAACCTTCAGATGTCCTAGCTTAGCGCTTTTGGCAAGCAGGATTTTCTTTTCCTTTTTTTCATGGAGATACTTGACTTTATATTTTCTAATGACATGGTCATGGACTTTTACAAAAATAATATAAAAAATTATCAGAAATGTATCAGTAAGAATAATCAATAACTTAAAAATCACACTGTGCCACTGTATCTCTTCCCTCCTTCCTATTGGACTAATTCAAAATGGTCCAATTACTTCCATGGATAATTGAACTGGCTTATATCTGCTGTTATATATGAAAGACAAGCCTATGCCATTTTGCTATGGCTGACAAACATATTGTGTCAAAATATTATTAGGGAAATCTCATTTGGAACTTCTGTGTTTTTCCACATATTTGATATTCAATGATTCATGATAATATTATTGAAGAATAATGAGAGATTTTTTTCAATTTAAATTTGTTCTGAATTATTTCACTAATACAGAAATCATATGTATACTATGTTTTCAAATGACAGTCTTAAAAACATACTTATTCTCAATTATAAGAAAAAAAAGAAAATAGATATGGAAAATTAACACTTCATCATAATGAATATATCTAGAAAATCTGCAGAGGAGTGGGGACAAGATATTTGCTTTTTCATTTATTATTCAGTACATGTGTGACTAAGTGTTGATTAAAAAAACATAAATCCAAAGACTTTAAAAAGCCCCTAGAGAACTAAAATACCACAGGGATTATGGATGTGCCTACCAGCATGCTGAGGTACTGTCTCAGTTACTTTCTCAGGGCTGGGAAAATACACCTGATATCCACAATTTAAAGGAGAAAAAGTTTACTGTGGCTTGCTATTTGTAGAGGTTTCTGTCTATAGTCAGCTGGTTCCAAAGGCATGGAGGCATGGCATAGGAGAAACATTCCATGGCAGGTATGGTAGAAAAAAGCAGAAAAACAGCAAATTTTCCTTTCCCTTTTCATTCATCCCACCCATGGTAGGGCTGTAGCTAATGAGGTTTTAGAAGGACATCCAAATATAAATCATAACAGGTACTATCACAGGGAATAGAAGAAGAAAAATATTATCAAATAAATTTTATCATATAGCAATCAGTCATCAGTTTTCAAGCCTATATTATTTATTTGTGGTGCTTTTATTCTCTCTGATAAGTTCTGTATTGTGTTCCTTCTTTTTATTTTCATTTTTATTCATTAATTTGAGTGGTGCATTGCATATATCCAATATGATGACATTCATCATTTGGAAATTGCATCTTTACGTGATATATATTAGCTCTTATTTTTTCTCCATTCACTGCCCTCCCTTCAACATCTGTAGCCCTCCTTATTTACAAAGAATTTGCTACCACATTTTTCCTTTTCTCATATTTATTCCTTTCCATTCTTTCCGTTCTCATACCACAGCCTCTTCTCCTTCCCCTTTAGACCTTTTCTTCCTATTTCACATTATCTATTATAATATCTATATATAATATGTTATATGTTCTGATCCTTATTTACACTTTGTTTCTCACACCAGAGACACCATTTGGTATTTAAATATGTGTGTCTTATTTATTTCACTTAAGAGTAAGGCCTCAGTGTGCATCATTTTAGCTAAAAATGTCTCATTTCTCATTCTCTGAGGACTAATTAATCTCATTAATTAATTTATTTATTCTTTGGTACCGGGGATTGAATTCGGTTCCTTGTGCTTGCAAGGCAGGCCTCTGAACCACCGAGCTAAATCCCCAGCCAAATCTTATTTTTTAAAAAACACCACATTTGTTAAACAGTCTCCAGTTGATGGGCAACTGGATTATTTCCAATTTTTAGCTATTACAAACTGTGCTGCTATGAATATGGGTGCACAAATGTGACTGTGGTATAATTATTTAATTCTTTGGGGAGGATAACCAGCAGGGGAAGTGTTGGGTCAAATGTGACCTCTAATTATACTTTTTTAGGTATCTCCATACTGATTTCCACAATGTTTGTATCAATGCGCACTCCTGCCAACAGTGGAGAAGGGTTCCTTTTCCCCACAGCCCACCAGCATTTATTATTCACTGATTTTTTTGATAGAAGCCATACTTTCTGGTGTGAGGTGAAATCTCAGTATTCTTTTCACTAACATCTCTCCAAGGACCAGTGAGGTTGAACAGTTTTTCATATTTTTATTTGTTATTTCTACTTCTTTGCCTGAGAAATGTCTGTTCATTCCAGATATCCATTTGTTGATTGGGTATTTAAATTTGGGAGGTCTCATTTTTGTAAGTTCTTTATATATTCTAGTTTGTAGACCTTTGTCTGAGAAACAGCTGGTAATAATTTTTTTTTTTTCCACATAGTGGTTTGTCTCTTTACTCTTTTGGTTGTTTCACTTGCTGTGCAGAAGTTTTTTTAAAATGAGATTGCAGTCGCTGATTACTTGTTCTTGTCCAAATGCACTGGAGGTTTTGTTCAGGAAAACTTTCCCCTAGCCAATGTCTTCAAGAGTTCTACCTAACCTTTCATCCAACAGGTTTAGTGTTTCTGTTTTTTATTTAATTCTCAGATCTATTACAATTTTAGTTTAGTGCATGATGACAGATAGGTCCAGTTTTAATCTTTGGTAAGTTGAAACTCAATTTTTCCAGCACCATTTATTAAAGAGGCTATCTTTTCATCCAGCAAGGGTGTTTGTCTCCTTTTGAAAAGATGAGGTGGCTAACTGTATCCACTGATCCTCATCTTTGCCTGAACCATGCTTTTTTTATCACAGTAGCCTTGTAATGCATTTTCAAGTTGGGGATTGTGATACCCCCTACCTTTTCTTTGTTTCATAGAATTGTTTTTGCTGTTCTAGGTCTCTTCTTGTTCCAAATGATTTTTTTTCTCCAGTTCTGTAAAGCATGCTGTTGGAATATCAATTTTGATTGCATTGAATCTATATAGCAGTTTGGGGACTATGGCCATTTGCACAATATTGGTTCTTCTTACCCAGAAGGAAGGGAGGTCTTTCCATTTTCTGCTATCCTCTTCAATCTCTTTTGTAAGAGTACTATAGTTTTCAGAGAATAAGTCTTTGAATTCTTTTGTTAGGGTGATTCCTAGGAATTTCATTTTTTTGGATGGTATTGTGAAAGGAGTTGTTTCCCCAGTTTTTCTCAGTGAGTCTGTTGTTCCTGTAAAGGAAGGCTATTGATTATTGTCTGTTAGCCTTGTATCCAGCTACTTTACTAAATTTGGTTACTAAGTCTAGAAGACTTTTTGTGGAGTTCTTTGGGTCTTTTACATGAAGTATCATGTCATCTACAAATAATTATAATTAACTTTTTTATTTCATATCTTTAATTTTATTTCTTTCTCTTATCTAATTGCTGTGGCTAATGTTTCCAAAACTATATTGAACAGAAGTGGTGATACTGGACATCCTTGTCTTGTTCCTGATTTTAGTGTAAAGGTTTTCAGTTTTTGATCATTTAGTATGATACTGTCTGTTGCTGTTCATGTTTTACAGATGGCTTTTATCAGATTGAGGTAGAGACTGTCTATTCTTATTTTTGGTAGAATTTACATCATGAATGGGTGTTGGATATTGTTTAATGGTTTTTCTGCATTGAGATGATCATATTCTTTTGTCCTTGGCTCTATTAATATAGTGTATTACACTTATTGATTTGTATATGTTGAATCATCCCTGCATCTCTTTGAGGAATCTGGTCAGATTTGATGATCTTTTTTTATGATCTTCTGAATTCTGTTGCCAATATCGCATTGAGGATTTTTGCATATATTTTCATTAGAAAGATTGGTCTACATGTTTTTGTAGATTGGGCTTTTCTCTGTTTTGGGGATCAAGGTAATACTTCCAGGAATTAATTTGGGTGCTTTGTTTTCAATTTCATTGGAGAGTTTAAACACTAGTGGCAGTGGAAACATGCATTTTTTGTTTGTTTTTTTGAGACAGGGTCTCACTATGTAGTTGAGGCTAACGTGGAACTCACTACATAGCCCACCCAGGCTGGTCTCGAACTCACAGCGATCCTCCTGCCTCAGCCTCTGAGTGCTGAGATTACAGGCATGCGCCACCATGCCCGGTCTCTTCATTGATAAGTTTTTAATGATGTTTTCAATTTCATGGATTGATATTGGATTATTTCAAGTTTTCAGATCTCCTTCATTTAATTTTGGTAATTCATATATATTTAGGAATCTGTCTATTTTTTCTGTGTTTTCCATTTTGTTGGTGTATAGGTAAGTTCTCAAACTAGTTACTGATGATCCTATGGATTTCCTCTGGGTCTATTGTAATTTTGCTCTTTTCACCTGCAAATGCAAGGATTTGGGCCTTTTCTTTCCTATATTAATAAGTTTGGCTAAGGATTTGTCAATTTTGTGTATTAAGAAGCAACTCTTAGCTTCATTGATTTTTTTTTTATCATTCTCTCAGTCTCCATTGCATTGATCTCTGCTCTGCTCTTTATAATTTCCTCCCTTATATGAGATTTGGGTTCATCATGCTCTTCTTTTTCCAGAAGCTTAAATTTCAGCATTAGGTTATTTGAGCCCAGTCTGTTTTCCTAATAAGACTATCCATTGCTAAGAATTTACCGTATAAGACTTCACACACATAGATTCCTATATGTTGTATTGGGGTTGTTATTTAATTGAGGAAACTGTCTGCTTTCTTCTTTTATTTCCTCTGTGACCCATTAGTTGTTCAGAAGTGTGTTGTTCAATATCCGCGTGTTTATGAAATTCTTGTGGTTTCTTTTGCTGTTGATCTCTATTAATGTATTTAACCTGTGCTAACCTGTTGACATAAGAAAAAGACATGTTTCTAACATAAATATAGAATTTTAATCATATCCATTGTATTAGAAATGAATATATATATATATATATATATACACACACACATACATATACATACACACATATATACAGATATATATCAAGCAAATATGTAGAGAATCTTTAAAGGAAATTCTTTTTCAATTTTATTTTATAGTGAGCTTTAAAAAGTTTATATTGTCAACATTGTTAGTGGTGGAATAAGTGTTACTTAAACACACTCAGGAACTTAAAAAAATAACAGGACATTTAATAAATTCTTTTTTTCCTTGTACACTGGTGATTGAACCCAAGCTCTTTCTATTGAGATACACTGAAGTGCTTTTACTTTATTTTTAATTTTGACATAGGGTCTGCTTATGCCAGGAATTTGCCCAGGCTTCACTCAACCTCACTATCCACTGGACTCAACTTTCCAGGTTTCTGTGAAAACAGACATGCACCAGTGCATCAGGCTTTTCTGCCTCTCCTCCACCTTTTTTTCATTTTTTAGGTAAGCTTTTCTGAATATTTATTTAAAATGCACATAAAAATAATTTTAATAAAGTGATAGCTATAATCATATGAATATTTCTTAATTTGACTAAAATAAATTGAAGTTTTAATACATTATAACTATTGATTAAAGTTTTCATGTTAATTTCCTTAAGGAATGTATTGTATAAATTTGAAGTTATAAATTCACTTCTTTGTAGTCAATTTTTACTTTTAAATAAAGAAATGTGTATGTATTCAGACAATACTGAATAATTAAAAAGATTACATCATGGAAACTTGCATTGTATAATTCCTTTGTATAATGCTTCATTTTTTTTCCTCACTGTGTTCATTGGTACATTTTAGGTGTACAGTACAGTTACATTCACCTTTGGGATTTTTTACCTTTGCATGATAGGTCTTAGTTTTCATTTCTCCCCATACCCATTCCCTCCCTTCACCCACCCTTCCCTATTTACAGATACTTTATTTACATTTTTTTCATTTTCTAATATTTTTTCCTTTTCCTTTATTTCCCCTCCCTTCCCTTTCCCACTTCCCCTACAACTTAAGCCCTTTTCTTCTTATTTTACATTGTTAATAATACCATTAGGACCTTATTTTACAAATATAGTTTTTCACACCAGAGAAAGTATTTGATATTTACACATGTGTGATTTATTTATTTCACTTAGGAGTATGTCCTAAATATGTATCCACTTTCCTATGCAAGACTAATTTCTCATTCTTTATGGCTGAGTAGTATTCCATTCTGTAGAAAAAACACATCTTTATCTAGTCTCCAACTGATGGGGAAATGCTCTGTTTCCAAGTTTTAGCTAATATAAACTGTGCCACTATAAACATGGGTGTGCATATATCACTGTGGTATGATTCCTTTAACTGTTTTGGAAAGATGCCCAGCAGAGGGATGGCTGGGTCAAATGAAACCTCTAATCCTACTTCTTTTAGGTATCTCATTATTGATTTCTATAGTCATTTGACCAGTCTGCACTCGCACCAACAATGGAGAAGGGTTTCTTTCTCCCCACAATCCCACCAACATTTGTTAGTGGTTGATTTCTTGATAGCAGCCATTCTTGTGGAGTGAGGGGGAATCTTGGTATTGTTTTCATCTGCATGTCTCGAGTGACCAGTGATGTGGAATATTTTTTTCATATATTTACTTGCTGCTTTTACTTTGTCTGAGAAATGTCTGTTTATTTCAGATGCCCATTTTTACCAATAAACTCAATGAGAAAAAATAAAAACAAAATATTAATAAATAAAAAAGAAGAAAAATACTTCAGGAGAAAACAAAAAGAGTTCTGCCTAATTTATCTTCCAGAAAATTTAGTGACTCTTTTTTAGTATTTAGACATTTAATCTGCTTGGATTTTAGTTTAGTTCATGGTGAAAGATAAGGTTCTAGTTTTCGACTTTGGCAGGTTAAAATATAGTTTTTCCAAAATCATTTATTAAAGAGAATGTCTTTCCTCCACTGATGAGGGTTGGCGCCTTTGTTGAAAATGAGGTAGTTGAGTATATCTGGAGTTATTTCTGTATCATTCCACTGATCGATAGGTCTTTTTCTTTTTCAGTACCATGCTGTTCTTATCACAGTGCCTTTGTAGTATAGTTTCACAACAGGAATTGTTATACCTGCTGCCATGTCTCTGTGGGTTACGATGGCTTTTGCTATTTTGGGTCTCTTCTGGTTCCAAATGAATTTTTGGATTATTTTCTCTAGGTCTCTGAAATATACTCTTGAAATTTCTATGGCATTGCATTGAATCTGTATAGCAATTTTGGTAGTATGGCCTTTTTCACTGTGTTGATTCTTCCTACCCAGGAGCAGGGGATATCTTTCCATTTTTTTAATATATCCTCTTCAATTTCTTTTTCAGTAGTGTTGTAGCTTTAGTGTAGAGGTATTTTGCTTCTTTCATTAGATTGATTCCTAGATAATTCATTTTTTTTGGGGGGGGATACTATTGTGATAGGAATTTTTTTCTATAATTTCTTTCTCAGTGAATCTATTATTTGTGTACAAGAAGTCTATTGATTTTTGAGTGTTGACTTTGTATCCTGCTACAATGCTGAAAGTTTTGATTAATTCTAGATGTCTTTTGGTGTAATTTTTTGAGTCTTCAGCCAATAATGGCAGTTTGTTTAACTTCTTTCCTTCCTATTTTTATTGCTTTAATTTCTTTCTCTTCTCTAACTGCTATGGCTAATGTTTCCAGAACTATATCAAAGAGGAGTGGTGATAGTGGGCATCCTTGTCTTGTTCCTGATTTTAAAGTGAAAGATTTTCAGTTTCTGGCCATTTAATATGATGTTGGTGGTTGTTTTTTCATAGATAGCCATTTTTTTTCTTTTTATTGGGTTTATTGGTACAATCTAGGTATACAATACAGTTACATTCATTATTGGGATTCTGTATCTTTACATAATAGGTCTTGATTCTCATTTTTCCCCTTGTCCCTGCCCTCCCTTCACCCCCTCCTCCCCTCCCCATTTATATACACTTTATTTCCATTTTTTCAGTTTCTCATATTTTTTTCCTCTCCCTTATTACCTTTCCCCCACCCTTCCCACATTCCCCACACCTTTAGCCCTTTACTTCCTATTTCACATTATTAATTATCTCATTAGGATCCTGTGTACTACTATAGTTTTTCACACCAAAGAAACTATTTGGTATTTCAGTTAAAAAAATCTCTGTATGAACATTAAAAATAGGCAATCCTAAAATAAAACTAAAAAGGAAAGTAAAAGAGAAAAGGCAATGATGTAACATTAAAATAATCCTTAATTCTGGAGATGAAAATGGTTCCTGAAAATATTTAAATTGCTTCTTGCTCTTACAGTCTTATCTTATTCATTTTTTCATTATTTAGAGAATACTTTATTAGTTTCTGTAATGAAACCCATGTAGATATGACTTTCCATATTTAGTATGATGTGTTACCCCTGTACACATGAAAAAAAAAAAATAAAAATAAATTAACAGCCATCAGCTAACTGAGATCAGGGATCTTGCATCCTCGCTCTGTCTGAGCCATCAAATGGTAAATACATATATTGAAATTTTGTTCACTTCAGACATGTTCTGGACTGCTTCTTGATTTCAATTTAATTCAAATGATTTAAGGGTGATAGACTAGTGACTACCACAGGTGGTCAGTTTCCAAGTTGTGCTTGATCTTAATGTGTTGCAGATTGTATCAGGTGGGATAAAGCATTGTGGTTGATTTGATGAGCTGGTTTCTCTGATGTTATGAAGATGAGAATGTCTGTGGGTCATTAGAGACACAGAAGCTAGGGTGCAACTATATCATAGCCTTTTTTAAGTTGAGATGTCGACTGTCTATTCCAATTTTTGCAGGGTTTTTATCATGAATGAGGGTTGAATTTTGTCAAATGCTATTTCAGCATCTATCAAGAGAATCATATGTTTTCTTTCCTTGACTCTGTTAATATAGTGAATTACATTTATTGATTTATATATATTGAACTCTTTTTGCATCCCTGGGATAAATCCGACTTGGTCAGGGTGTATGATCTGATGACCTTCTGTATTCTGCTTGCCAGTATCTTATTAAGGATTTTTGCATCTATGTTCATTAAGGAGATTGGTATATAGTTCTCTTTTGTATTTGGGTCTTTCCCTGGTTTGGGAATCAAAGTGACCCTTGCTCCCAGAAATGAATTTGGAAGTACTGCTTCCCTTTCAATTTCATTGAAAAGTTTGAAGAGTAGTGGCAATAGTTCTTCTCTAAATGTCTTGTAAAATTCAGCAGTGAATCCATCAGGCCCTGGGCTTTTCTTCATTGGTAAAGTTTTTCATTACATTTTCAACTTCACTGGTTGTGATTGGGGTGTTTAGAATTTTTTTATCTTCTTTGTTCAACTTTGGTAATTCATAAGTATCTCGAATCTCTCCAATTCTCCTATGTTTTCAATTTTATTAGATTACATGTTCTTAAAGTATTGACTCTCCTCTGGATTTCTGTTGGATCTGTTGTGACTTTACTTTTTCATTTCTAATTGCATGGATCTGAGTCTTTCATTTCCTTTTTTGACAAGGTTAGCTAAGGGTTTATCAATTTTATTTATTCTTTCAAAAAACCACCTCTTCGATTCACTGCTTTTTGCATCATTTTCTTAATTTCCATTGCATTGATTTCTGCTCTAATCTTTATAATTTCCTCTCTTGTACAGTATTTGAGTTTTTCTTGCTCTTCTTTTTCTAGGAGTCCAAGATTCATCATTAGGTTGTTTATTTGAGCTCACTCTTTCCCTAGTGTGGGCATTCATCGCTATAAATTTTCCATGTATAACTGCTTTCATTGTGTCCCATAGATTCCTTTATGGTGTATTGGCATTATCATTTGTTTGTAAAAACTTTGTAATTTCTCCAATTTCCTCTGTGACCCATTGATTGTTCAGGAGAGTGTTGTTCAATTTTCATGTATTTGCAAAGTTCCTATGGCTTCTTATGCTATTGATCACCAGCTTACTTACATTATGGTCTGATAATATACAGGGGATAACTTTGATTCCTTTGCATTTATTCAAACCTGTTCTATGAGCTAGTATGTGGTCTGTCTTGGAGAATGACACATGTGCAGCCAAACAGAATGTATATTCTGATTGTGTGGGGTGGAACACTCCATAGATTTCTATTAAGTCCCTATGTTCAGAAGCTTGGTTCAATTCTAGTATTTCATTTTGAAGTTATATCTAGATGACTTGTCTCTTTGTGACAGTGGATTTTTTAGGCTCTCCCACTATAATTGTATGAGTGCTTATATAGTTTTTCATGCCCCTTAATATTTGTTTTATATACTTGGGGGCATTCATATTTGGTGCATATATATTTAAGATTGTCATCTCTTCCTCTTGAACTATTCCTTTTACAAGGATGTAGTGGCCTTCTTTGTCTCTCTTAATCAGTTTGGGTTTGAAATTTACTTTGCCTGCAAAAAAAATTGCTACCCCTGCTTTTTACTGGGCTCCTGTCACATGTAGAACTCATTTCCATCCTTTCACCCTCAGTGTACAGGCTTCTCTTTGTACTAGGTGTGTTTCTTTCCTAAAACATATTATTGGATTTTGCTTCTTGATCAATTCTGCTAGCCTATTTCTCTTGATTGATAAATTGTGGCCATTGACATTGATGGTTATAACTGCTATGTACTGATTTATTATTGTCATGTTATTGTCTTTTCATTGAATCTTTTCAATTTTTCCTCTCTCCTTTTACTTTCTTGCCTTGCCTATTTGTGCCCTGCCTCATGGTGTACCTTCATTGTCTTTTTTTAGAATACTGTTTAGAATTCCTTGTTGTGCTGGATTAGTATTCATGAAGTTTCTCAGGTGTTCTTTATCATGCAAGTGTCTTATTCCCCCATCCATTGTTTTTTTTTTTTTTTTTGGAATTTATTGGTACATTTTAGGTATACAATACAGTTACATTCATTATTAAGATCTTGTACATTTACCTGACAGGTCTTGGTTCTCATTTTCCCCCTTTTCACTCCCCTCCCTTCACCTCCTCCTCCCCTCCCCATTAATAAATACTTTATTGCCATTTTTTCATTTTCTGATATGTTTTTTTCCCTTATTCTACTTCTCCTATACTTCCCACTTTACCTACACTTTTAACCCTTTTCATCCCATTTTGCAATGTCAGTTATCTCATTACGATCTTATGTACTATTACAGTTTATTCACACCGGAGAAACTATGCTGTATTTATACACATGTGACTAATTTATTTGACTTAGGAGTATATCCTCGATATGTATCCATTTTTCTATAAATGATTCTAATTTCTCATTCTTTATTGCTGAGTAGTATTCCATTTTACAGAAAAACCACATCTTCTTTATCCAATCTCCAACTGATGGGCAAATGGGCTGTTTCCAAGTTTTAGCTATTACAAACTATAAACATGGGTGTGCCTACGTCACTCTGGTGTGATTCTTTTAATTCTTTTGGAAGGATACCCAGAAGAGGATGGCTGGGTCAAATGGAACCTCTAGTTCCAGCTCTTTCAGGTTTCTCCATGCTGATTTCCACAGTGGTTTCACCAGTCTGCACTCTCACCAACAATGGAGAAGGGTTCCTTTTTCCCCACAGCCCCACCAACATTTGTTATTGTTTGATTTCTTGATGGTAGGCATTCTTTGTGGGGTGAGGTGAAATCTCAGTGTTGTTTTCATCTGCTTCTCTTAAATGACCAATGATGTACAACATTTTTTCTTGTATTTACTTAATGCTTTTACTTCTCTGTCTGTGAAATATCTGTTCATTTCAGATGCCCATTTTTGAATTGGGTCTTTAAATTTGGTGGGAATGATTGTTTTGAGTTCTTTCTATATTCTAGATAATAGTCCTTTGTCTGAAGAGCAGCTGGTATTTTTTTTCCATGTTGTAGGTTGTCTCTTAGTTCAGTTGATGGTTTCTTTTGCAGTGCAGAAGCTTTTTAATAAGATGAGATCCCAGTTGTTCATTTATTCTGCTAGTTCCCATGCTACTGAGAATTTGCTCATAAGATCTTTTCCTATGCCAATGTCTTCAAGAGCTCTGCCTAACTTATCTTCCAACAAGTTTAGTATTTCTATTTTAATATTTAGATATTTAATCTACTTGGATTTTAATTTAGTGCATGGTGAAATATAAGGGCCTAGTTTTAATCTTTGTCAGGTTGAGATCCAGTTTTTCCAACACCATTTATTAAAGAGACCATCCTTCTGCCAGTGGGGATGGTCAGCTCCTTTGTCAAGGATGAGGTAGCTGAGTATATCTGAAGTTGTTTTTGTGTCTTCCAATCTGTTCCACTGATCCTCATGTCTGTTTCTTTGCCAGTATCATGCTGTTTTTAATCACAGTGGCTTTGTAGTATAGCTTCAAATTGGGAATTGTTATATCCACTGTGATGTGTCTATTACCTAGAAGGGATTTTGCTATGTTAGGTGTCTTATGATTCCAAATGAATTTTTGAATTCTTTTTTCTAATTCTGTGAAATATAGTGTTGGAATTTCAATTGGCATTGCATTGCATCTATATAGTAGTTTTGGTAATATGGCCATTATCACTATATTGATTCTTCCTACCCAGGAGGAGGAGAGATCTTTCCATTTGCTTATATCCTCTTCAATCTCTCTTTTCAAAGTGCTGTAGTTTTCAGTGTAGAGGTCTTTTGCTTCTTTTGTTAGATTGTTAGATACTTCTTTTTTTTTTTTTTTTTTTTTTTTTTTTTTTAGTACCGGGAATTGAACTTGGGTCCTTGCGCTTGCAAGGCAGGCCACTGAACTGCTGAGCTAAATCCAGGCCCCATACTTCATTGTTTTTTGGATGCTATTGTGAAAGGAATTGTTTCCCTACTTTCTTGCTCAGTGAGTATTTGTGTACAAGAAGGCTATTGATTTTTGGGTGTTAATCTTGTATGCAGACACTCTCCTAAAAGTGTTAATTAAGTCTCTTTTGGTAGAGGATTTTTTTTTTTTTTTTTGGTCTTCAATGTAGAGTAACATATCTTCAGCAAATAATTACAATTAAACTTCCTTTCCTACCTTTATTGATTTAATGTCTTTCTCTTGTCTAATTGTTCTGGCTAATGTTTCCAGAACTATATCAAAGAAGAGTTGTGATAGTTGGCATCCTTGTCCTGTTCCTGATTTTAACATGAAGGTTTTCAGTTTTGGGCCATTTAATATGATGTTGGCTGTTGGTATTTCATAGATAGCTTTTATTAAGTTGAGATATAGACCATCTATTTCAATTTTTTCAGGGGTTTTTATCATTAATGGGTGTTGAATTTTGTCAAATGCTTTTTTGGCATCTATCAAGAGGTTCATATAGTTTTTGTCCTTGACTCTGTTAATATAGTGTATTACATTTATTGACTTACATATGTTGAACCATCCTTTCATCCCTGGAATAAATCTGACTTGTTCAGGATGTATGATCTTCTTGATGATCCTTTGTATTCTGTTTGCTAGTATCTTGTTAAGGATTTTTGCATCTATATGCATTAAGGAGATTGGCCTGTAGTTCTCTTTTGTATTTGGGTCTTTCCCTAGTTTGGGAATCAAAGTGATACTTGCTTCCAGGAATGAATTTGGAAGTATTGCTTCCCTTTCAATTTCATTGAAAAGTTTGAAGAGTAATGGCAATAGATCTTCTCTAAATGTCTTGTAAAATTCAACAGTGAATCCATCAGGACATGGGCTTTTCTTGGTTGGTAAAATTTTAATTACATTTTCAATTTCAGTGATTGCAATTGGGGTGTTTTATATGTTTTTATCTTCTTTGATCAACTTTGGTAATTCATAAGTATCTAGAAATATGTCCATTTCCTCTGTGTTTTACATTTTATTATAGGTTCTCAATGTACTGACTGTCCTCTGGATTTCTGTTGGATCTGTTTTGACTTCACCTTTTTCATTCCTAATTATATGGTTCTGAGCCTTTTCTTTCCTTTTTTGATAAAGTTAGCTAAGGGTTTATCAATATTTTTTTATTCATTCAATAAATAATAAATTTATTCTTTCAATTTATTCTCCCATCCATTTTGAAAGAGAGTTTTGCAGTATACTTCAGTCTAGGTTGGAGGTGTTTTTCTTTTATTGCTTGAAGTACCTCACTTCAGGCTCTCCTTGACATGAGGGTTTGTGTTGAAAAGTCTGCTGTGGTTCTGATGAGTTTTCCTTTGTATGTGATTTGTTTCTTTTCTCTTCCTGCTTGTAATATTTTGTTCTACTGTTGAGTTTCTGGGATCTTGATTATTATATGTCTAGGGGTAGATTTTTTTGTTATCACAGGTAGTTGGAGTCCTATATGCCTCACTTATCTGTATGTCAAATTCTTCACCCCTGCATGGGAAATTTTCTGTCTTTAATTCTGTGAACAGCTTTTTTAAGACATTTGCATTTTCTCCTGCTACTTCATGCATTCCTATCAGTCTTATATCATTCTTTTTTGCATCATCTTGGAGTTGTTGGATTGATTTCTCATGATCCCTTACTGATTTTAAGATTTCTATTTTCATGTTCACTGTGATTCTATCTTCTGTATATGAAATTCCATCTTCACATTCATATATCTTGCCTTGAAAAATTTGATAGCATTTTTTAATCTCCTGGATATCTGTTTGAATCTGTTTCATAGATTCCATTACTTTCCTATGTTGGGCATTTATTGTTTCCTTTTCTTATGATGGGCATTCATGGCTTCTATCACGGTCCTGAGCTCATCTATTTTTTTTTTTTTTGTCAGTTTCTGTTCTAATGTCTCTAATCATGTCTTTCATTTTGTTCACCTTCTCTGTTGTTATCTGGGAAATTAGTTCTGTTTTAAATTTTTCTAGAACTTGATTGATCTGTTTTGTTACTTCCTTTGCTATGAGTTCAGGATGTCCTGGTGGTTTGCTGTCAGAATTTTCAACCTCATTTTCCCTAAAATTTGCTGTTGTTTAACTGGAAGTCTGTCTTTGTGTCTTGCTTAAGTGTTTCCTCATTTTTATTTTTGTTGTTGGGTTGTCCTTGTTTAATTCCTGGGTTATTACTTAAATCTTCCTGATATAGTTGGACTTTAGCTTTTGAGTCTCTAATGACCACAGATATTCTCATTTTCATAATATCAGAAAGGACCACTCATTAAATCAATCACAACCCTTTAGCCCAGTTGATACAATCAGCATCACAATAGTATAAAACACAATTTACAATAGACCATTTGTGGTAGTCATTAAACTATCACCTTTAAACCATGTGAATTAAATCAAAATCAAGGATCAGCCCAAAATATATTTATAGTGAATAAATTCTTCAATATAGCATCTTCACTCTTTTGGATGGGGGCTTAGACAGAGTTAGGATGAGAGAAGTAGATAAGTAAAAAAATTGGAGAAAGTTACAACTGAATCCATAGAACATAGTATGACCACACAAACTTTAGGAAATGTTGAAGACAAGAGGGAAATACAGATTGCAAAATAAGGACAAGAATGTAACAACTTAGTAGTACTAGGGGCTCACTTTCCTTTGAGACTTGTCCCTTGAGTGTGTGAAAATGAGAGAAGAAAAAAATAAAGAAAGAAGAAAGAACAATGAAGAAATTCAAGTTAGGGCAGGAACTTTAATAGACAGGGAGATAAAGAATAATATGGGGGAGCAAGAGACTGAGTTGGAAGAAAGAAGGCAGAAAAAAAAAAGAATTTGCAGAGTGGAATGAGGAAAAGAAAGAAAGAAAAAAAGGAATTTAAAGGACCTCTTTCAGACTATATCTCTGCTGTCACAATAGACAATGTGCACAGCCATGTGAAGAACTAAATCCTTTAGTCTCTGCTAGCAGATGGCAGAACCCTGAGATTCAAGGCCAAAATTCAGCTCCCTGAACTCCTGCAGGTTTGAACTCTGCAAAGTTCTACTACAGGTTCCCTCTGCCCTTTCTCTGAAGATATTCAAAATTCTGATGGAACATGGTGATCTCTCTAACTTACCAACTGTGGAGATCTGATGTACTTTTATTGCAGTTTTACACTTCTGTTCTATATTCTGGAGCTCTGAAAAATGAGCTTTACGATCACATGTGCCTTTGAAGAGTGGATCCAAGAATTGGCACAATCAGGAGGCTGGTTGAATTGAGGCAGGCCAGAGCAAGGATGGAATCCCTGCATGGCAACTGTCCTGGACCTCCACCTTCCACCTTCTGCTGGATGCAGGCTGGGGTGAGGGCGGGGCAAGGGCATGGCTAACCAGTCCTCACTCTTTGGCTTGTGTCAGGCCAGAGCAAGGATGGAATCCCTGCATGGCAGCTGTTCCGGACCTCCACCTTCCACCTTCCCCTGGATGCAGGCTGGACTATAATGCTTCAATTTGATACTATAGTCTATCTGTTTTATTCAATTATAAGATCATTTTAGGATAATACTACAGATATTTAAAAAAAACTCTAATAATTTAAAGTGGGGAATACATTATTTCATAGTGTATATTTTTAGATAATTATATATTTGTAATATATATTATTTTTCCTTAAAGAGAAAGTATTCACAAAGTATATTTTTCTGTAAGAACATACTGAAGTACTACTTGTAAAACATTTTAAAATTGATATTGTATTATTGATTACATTTTCTGAGTTTTTAAGAAAAACTATACTGTGGAAAGTTGTTCTATTTATTTAAATTGAGCACTTACTCATAGAATGTCGGATTTCTTTACAATCTCTATCAGCTATATATAAACTTTAAAATTTTGTCTTAATTTAAGAAAATTAAATTTGGCCTAATATTTTTATTTTGATGCTTACAATATATTAACATGTGTCCTGGTTTTATTTTAATAAGAATAATTGACATCTTAAACTTAATATACAATCTTCATTATTTCAGAAATTTGTTCAGTTGAGCTAAATTTCATTTTTATGAGAATTACAGAATACATCAATGTATTAGCAGCTAGTAACTTAAATCAACTATGATTTTAAAACTTATCAACAACTTCACTTAATTTTAATACTTTGAATAGCCAGTAAATAGTTTTATCTACTTATAATTATTTACCATCTATCTAATTTATTTATGTAGATGTAGATGTAGATGTAGATATAGATATAGATATAAATAGGTAAAACAAGAGACTCAAAAAGCTTCATTATGTCTTAATATACTTCATAGTAATGCATTTTTTCAAAATATATGTACAGACTACTCTAATTACTTAAGTTTTGTAGGATATTCAGTTTAGTTACATTTTATTTTAGTAAAAATAAAAATAAAATCACTGCCAATATGAAATGTTTGTGTTTCTTCTGTAGTATGAAGATAGAGTTTTCAAAAGGTGATACATTGAAAATTTTGTTGAAAAATTAAATTTTACAGCATAACAAGTTATGGTGAACCAATATATTAATGTATATTTTAATTGTGAAAAAAATGAAAATTTATACATTAAATGCTATTATCAAATTTTACCTGTTTAAAAGTATAATCCACATTGAATATGTTTATCAACTTCTCAAATATATCTTATAATGTACTTATAATTTTGAAAAAGAGATTTCCTTTTTCATGTTTGGCTTCTGGTAAATAACAAAGTAATAGAATAGTATTTTAAGGAAAGTTAATTTAAGAAATAAAATTATCCAGTACAAGAAAATTCACACTGTAATGTTTAGCAATACATTGTGGTACTTAGCAGTATGCAATTGCTATAAACTAGTTTCAGAACAATTATAGTTTTTGCTTCTTTAATTTTACCTAGCTTTTCCTTAAACTCTATCCTTGTTATATTACTAATTTATCTTGTTTAGCGAAATAACAGCATCATATTAGAACACTAGTAAAACATTTATGATTAATTGACTGGTTGAAATTTTTCACTATTTTGAGCATTTTGTATAAACCTCTATCTAAAATAACTATTTCTAATAGATTTTGTATGCCAGTGGAGCCTATAGGTACTTTGGTAAATTGATAGTAACTTTGAAATTCAAGTACAGATTTATTATTTTTCCATGCCACATTCATTTCCTGTTCTGCCTCTTCCTTCTTTGTATTTCAGACATATTGTTACAGAACACATGAACTTCCATATGTCTGACTCAGGGAATTAGTATTCAATAGTAACTTAATTCTGTTTATTTCCTACACACTTAAAAACAGGAAACTAAATAAAGCGATATGCAATCTTTAAAAAGACACTATTTTAATACATTATAAAGTAATATTTTTAAAGTTTTCATTTTTTTCAATATGATATAAATTTTACCTGTCATAAACTCAAATTTAATTGTCAGTATTATTTAAATAAATAAAAATTTAAAGGAATATTTGAGAAATTACAATATTTTGTATATAAGCAAAACGGGTAGTAGTAGATTGATAGCATAGTCTCATATATTCTTATTTATCTCATGGAAATCATACAAAGCAAGAGGAAAGTAAATAAAAAATTCCAGAAATACATCTTAAGCAAAATTACAAAACATGAAGAGTTGAAAACTTCAAGTTACTTGAAATTACAGTTAAACATTCTGATAACAGCAAGGCCAATGAATAATGAGCCATAAAATTATAAAGAGACAAAGAAGAAGGTCTTACACACTCTAGATATATTAGATGTCTTGTATCCATAACAATGAAAATAGCATAATCAATACAGAACTCCACCCTGAACCTGAGCAGCTTGGAGCAGAGCAAATGCTTAATGAGTCACTATGATTGTAGTACACTTGGAAAAGCAAGTTGTGGGGGCCACTGAATTGGAAGGTTTCAAAAATGGAGTGGTTATCTTGGGAGCTTTCTTTAAAAAGAAATAGGCAGTAAGTTAGAACTGAGAATAGAGTATTCCTGTAATATATATTTAAAACAAAAAATATGTGGCTAAAGAAAGAGCCAGATTTTTATGAAATAATTTATCTGTAGGAAAACAATTTGCTTAACTTGATGCAGTTGTATCCTGGGTTTTAATCACTTTCATGCAGAACTCATACAAATAACTAATGAAGCAAAATCCAATTATTTAAACTAAGAGCTCAAAACAAAACATAACATCTATATAAGTAATATCATCCTACATAGTAAATATACCAGAAAAGAAAAATGCACAAAGCACAAAAAAGACACCAATATCCTGAAAATATATTTCTAATTCAGGATAAACAGTTGCCACAAAATAGAAGAAATATATAACCCAATAATTACCTTGATTTTTAAAAATGAAAATATACCAGTTATGAAGGATAATCAAAGATAAATCAAATTGTACTGGGGATTTAGCTCAGTTGCATCATGCTTGCCTTGCAAGTGCGAGGTCCTGAGTTCAGTCCTCAGTACTGAAGAACAAAACAAAACAAACAAAAATTAGGATTCAAGGATATGATATCTAGACAAAAACAGACATTGAACAAATAGGAAGGAAAGAAATATAAGAAAAATACACATATTTAATAAAAAAGCAAACTGTACCTCAGCAATTGTCAATAAAGAATATAGAGGCTTTATATTTAAAAGTAAGAAAAATAAAGCTATGCTGGGTAAAAGGAGAAAAGTGAATGCAAGAATGCACCTTAAATAATTCATACATGAAGAATGTCTGAATCTTATCAAAGAATAGAGAAATGCAAGTTCAATTTGTCAAAATATACCTTAGATATTTGTCTAAATAACCCAGAATCAAACTTTGCTATTTTCACAATCAAATATCAACCTTTAGTTTTGAAATATCTATTGAAATTTAGTTCAAAATACAATTCTTTAACAAATGTGTGTCAGGCAATGTTTTCAACATTGGAGATACAAAAATTAATTATCCGTATTCTTTCAACTGTTGATCACTAACATCTATTAAAATAAACAAGCATGTAAAGAGATAATTTCAATATGATATACTTAGGCTTTTTCAAAATAATTCAGAGTATTCAGATAGTAAACAGCAAGATCAAAACAATGAAGTTAAAGTAGTTGAAATAACACAAGTACAAATTTGGCAGAATCTTGATTACAACTAAAAATCATAATATTAGGCTGGTATGGATTGTGGAAGTTAGTTTTTAAATGATAATATTGTTTCAAGTGGTTGGTGCTGCTGTTAATGTATATCATTACAGAAAAGAAATAAAAGTATGGGGAACAAAGAGTTCAACTATAAAAAAATAATGAATCTATGCTGTTAAAACCAAGTAGTGGTCTCATTTGAGATTTTATCATAAAGGCTCTCGGACTAGGCAGATTAATTTACTAAACTTATCAAAGTATGAGCATTTTCACACCACTTGGCACTATTATCTTTATTTGACAGATAAAAATTAGTTTTTTGGAAATGAAATTATATATATATAGATAGATAGATAGATAGATAGATAGATGATAGATAGATAGATAGATAGATAGATAGATAGATAGATATATCAAAGGACATAAATATAGCCATAAGATTTTTCCTCAAGGTTTCTGATTCTAACCTCTCTTTCTCATCAAATTTCTTCTCTTTTTGTAGAGTGACAATATTTTATTCCATAATAATTACTATGAGCTGGGGATTTAGATCAGCGGTTCAGTGGCCTGCTTTGCAAGTGCAAGAACCTGAGTTCAATCCCCAGTACAAACAAACAAACAAACAAACATAACAGTTACTGTGAGAATTAAGTAATAGAAAAAAATCACGTTACTTTATTTCAATGTTTATATGCTTAAAAGTTTTTTAAAATGCATCTGTGCTTTTTGGAAGTTAGTCTATAATATTACTACATTTTAAATTAATAATGGTACATACCACTATTTTAATTATAAAATTAAATAAAATTTATCTTATCTTCAAACTACAAATATATTATGATGTATAACAACATTTCCAAGCACAAAAATAGGCCCATTTCCTTCCCTAAAAATCTTAAACATAATCACTTTGAAAAAAATTAAAATCAAATCACCAGGATATAGATGAGCTATGTTTTTTCTAGGGCCTATGCAGATGTTTTCACTGTCCTTGCATCTGCTTAGATCTGTTTCCTGTCTATGGATAAATGCAAAAATCTAGTGCATGATGCACATGTAACTTTGGTATATATAGAAAAGTTAAATTGGGATATGAGATTTTAGGAAGAAAGCAACGACTTCTCAGGATATTATAATAAAGTAGAACTTAAGAATTTTTCAACTATTCAACAATTTTTTAATAAAAGTCACAAAAGAAATACACACAAACACACACTCAAAATTCAGCTTGGAAACTAAAGAGTAAAACAAAATTGACATTGAAAATGACCTGTATTGTGTTTAAACTTCACTTTCTAGGACAGTGAACCTCATGCCAAAGAAGCAGACCTTAAACACAGAATGATCTTTTCTTTCACATTATAATATTTTTTACTAATGTTATCATTGATTTGACATGCTCTTGGTGACAATATCTAATTTATTTTGAAACTCAAGTGACATTAATGGAGAATATAAGAGTTTGATGTTTACCAAAATGGAACATAGGTTAAAATAAAGTTGAGATGCACTCATTTGAACATAGACTGGGAATTTAATTATAGAATGATCATCAAACTTTGTTTGCTGGTTTACACAGAGAGATGAATATTTACTATGCAATTGATTAATTGATGACCTTGAATGTACATAGCTGCAAAAAAGTAACAGGGAACTGATGTTCTTTTCTGAAACTCAATGTTATTCATTGTTCTTATTCTCATATTTATTTCATGTCCATTCATTCATCTTTCAAAGAAACAAATTGATTTTTCTATTGTTTATTTAAAACTGAGTGTGAATAATTAATTTTCTAGATTATTGTTCAAAATTTCTGAAATTTACTTAATTACAGATTTATAGAATAGTGCCTGATTGATTTTACAAAGCTTTCATCTCATTAGCACGATACTAAATTTTAAACAAAATTAGACACTTTTACTTAAATCTAGGCTATTTTGAAGTTCTGGGTATGTTATTTTGGTTCATCGAGATCACGACAATGAACTCTGTTTGCTGTTAAAGAATAGGCCATGACACGATACAAAAGAGCTCATTGTTAACAACTTTAATTTATGAATTTGTCTCAACAAGCAAAGTAGCAACTGTGAACAATCAAGAAAATGACCAGGGGCTAGGGAAATGCTTCAATGATAGAACACTTTTCTAGAATCCAGGAGATAATTGGTTCTATCTCCACTATTGGAGAAACTAAAACAGAATAAAAGCAAAAATAGGAGAAAGAGAGCAGTTACTTCTTTCTCCATGCCTAGATCTTCCTTCACCACCAGCTGATACATATAGCTATTATGTGTTCTTTCAGTCTTCCATTTTACACAATGTTTACTTCTGCATTAGAGTTAGTGCCTAACATTTTCCCAAAATAAATTAGTGTAGCAGGAGAAATTGAGGGAATTTATACTTCTATCCTCTTTGGACAACTGAAAATCTTGGGTTGTCCTCTCTGTTTTTGAGTCAAAATTGTGTGAACACTCTATAAATAGTCCTTTGTCTGAGGAGCAGCTGGTAAAAAATTTTTCCCACATTGTAGATTGTATCTTAGTTCTGTTGATGGTTTCTTTTGCAGTGCAGAAGCAATTTAACAAGATGAAATCCCAGTTGTTGATTTTTTCTGCCACTGAGAATTTGTTCATAAAGTATGTTCCTATGCCAATGTCTTCAAAAGTTCTGCCTAAATTAGCTTCCTGCAAAGTTAGTATTCTTTTTTAATATTTAGATCTTTAATCCACTTGGATATTAGTTTAGTGCATGGTGAAAGATAAGAGTCTAGTCTTAGTCTCTGGCAGGTTGAAATCCAGTTTTTCCAAAACCATTTATTAAACAGGCTATCTTTCCTCCACTGAGGATGGTGGCTCCTTTGTTGAACATGAGGTAGCTGAGTACAACTGGACTGTTTCTGTATCTTCTAATCTATCCCATTGATCCTCAGGTCTTTGTCTTTGCCAGTACCATGCTGTTTTTGTCACAGTGGCTTTGTAGTATAGTTTCAAATTGGTAATTGCTCTACCCACTGCCATTTCTCTGTTGCCTAGGATGGCTTTTGCTATTCTAGGTCTCTTCTGGCTCCAAATGAATTGTTGTAATTGGTTATATCAAATCTTACATGTGACACTACACTATTAGCTTTAAATCTTTTCTTGACAAATTTATGCTTTGCCAGCATTTCCAAAATGTTTAAAACTTTAGGGCACTTCACTTAGGCAAGGTAATGAGTGCTTATATTTGAGAGCAACAGAATTTCTCATACATGGCTCATCAATAATAGGGCCAGTAATATTTGCTTATCATTAGCAAAAAGATGAAGCAATTTTTAATGATTTTGAGAAAAACAGTTTTTAAATTATTTCTTAAAATATTTTTTTATTTATAGGTAATAACATGGTCATAAACAAAACATGATTTCTGGTAGGACAGCTTGTTTATAACAATAACACCCAATAAACATTTCTGTTCAGTCTTCTGACTGATTTATAACAAGGAGGAAAATAAATATATGAGATTTTTTAAAACAATTCTTTTTTAACCTGTCACTAACAACTTTTAAAAGAATAGTATTATTTGTATATTGGAGATTGTGAGGATTTGGTTTTAAAGCACAAAGAAACATCACAAGAAAGACAAGTGGAGATGCATATTGTGTTTTAGGAAAGTAGAAATGCACAAAACAATGTGAAAATTTGATAGATTTATACTAAATTTAATTTTTGAAATTGTCTCATATTTAATACTGTTTAGAATTTATAGAGCTTAACACAACAGAAAGTTTGTCTTTGTCTTCTTTCTCCTCATATATCCTAACATCACTATGGGTTTGACTGAATCTTTGCATGGTGCCTCTCCTCCACACAGTAACTCATCTATTCAGGATATAATGGATATTTTTGGTACCATCATCGTCATACCAATGTCCTCCTCCAGTTTCACTATGGCAGAAAGAAGAAAGCCATTGTACTGTCTTTATACAAAGTTAACTAGTGTGGCACTGCGATGCCTTACATCACCTCTATTATTATCCTTGGAGAAAAATAGTAGAGATTCCTGCCTAAATATTACACAGCTGAAAAATTTAGTATTCATATGACTGAAAGGGATGGGAGAGTGCTATTGATGAAGTCTACTATTGTCTATCAGACCAGAATTATATTTTTAATCAAGGCTTTCACATAGTAATTTCAAGCTTTTACAATACAAGAATATTTAAACACAAAAAAATTAACTACAAGAAAATGCCATTTAAAATCATTCTGGCCATGGTAGGCAAGTGAAAAAATACAATAACAGTATTTTCATATTGATTTTATTTCAGTTGGATTTTTAAACCATAATAGCATCAAATATGTTTGATAATACTGGTAAGTATCTAAAATAATTTAAACACAAACATGTTCAATATATTAACTATTATATTGGAAATTATTTCTAAAAATGCATGATTACATCACTGATTTCAAAATTTATACATATATAAAATTTACAATAATGTAGATCTCTTAATAATCTGAGGGAATTAAATACCTATGATTCATTATGACTTTTAAATTGCTATTTGTTTTTCTTTTGTGTAGATTAAAAAATAATACTAATGGTTCAAAAGTATATCACACAATAAAATAATGCTTTCAATACAATCATAGTAAGTCTATTACCACAAGTTATGTATATCTGGTGTACTTATTTCAAATTTTTCAATATGTACAACTTCATTGTACCACAACATAATTTAAATTATTTATCTCTGTTGCTTTACTATGTTGATGGCAATTAAATTTTCAGAAAGCATTCTAATAAGTCAACCATTTTGTTAGGTTTTTTTACCTTTTTGCTTTGTATATATTTATTTTATCAGTATGATTTATCAATTATATTATAAAATTATGTAAATATAATCAAATAGATGGTCCCTATACATACGCTTAAATAATAGTTGAAATTAATTGCAGCACATTTCATGAATTTTACAATAAGTATTGAAACTGTAGAATAAAAATTATTTCTATCACTCTTTTAGTAAATTTCTGAAGTATTCTAACCATAATGACTTCATTTGTTCTTCCTTATCCATTGTTCATTACTCAGATGACCTTTACAAAATGTTAAAGCTTATTAGGTTTTTTTTTTTTAGTAAACATTTAATTATATGACTATTTATATATGGCATGTATATACTACATATAATGAAGTGTATAATTTGTGTTTATTTTTATCCTACAACTTTTAGTCCTTCAAAGAACTCTAATTAGTTTTTTTTTCAATTATGCATCCTTTAATATGAAGTAAAATCAACCTTCAGAAGAAGGTACAAGACATGAATAAATATGTTTGAATATTGATAATACATTTAACAAAACTTTTAAAACAAAGTACAAAGCGGAAAATAAGTAATATTATTATTTCTATTGTTCATTTGATTATCCATAACAATAATGTATTTTTCTTTCATGCATTGTTATGTATAAAAAATCTCAAAAAATTCATATATATAAATAATTTAAGGAAAATAAATCATAGATCAGTTTCTGAAACTGTGATGGCACATTCTATAGATCATCTAATATTAAGCTGCATATTGAAAATATTTATGATTTACTTATCTCTATTATGTCAAAGGGCTCACTAAACTATTAATTTAGCCTAAAATGGTACCCCATGTTTTTGACATGAGAAGATAAAAGTCCATTCTCAGAAAGTATCACCGCAAAATGAAACTGTTCTTCCTTAGTTCATTTAGCAACATCATGCAATAGCATATAATTTACGTTTCCTTGCTTTCTTTGAGAGTCAAGATAAAACCGTATATATTGTTAATGTCAAATAAAAAATTGTAGAAAATATAGCCAAATGGTCAAGGAAGATGCTATTAGAAGCTATCGTAATAGAGAAAATGTCCAGAACTAAGTCTGAACTCAATTCTGCTAAAAGCTAAAGTGGCAGAGCTTGAATGAAGGAATCATAGTTCATCTGTGTTTGTTGCTGATTTTGAGTTTTGTTGAAGAGTCACTTACATTATTTTCTTGATGAGAAGTGCTAACATTAATGCAAATTAAATGAGATATTCTTTTTTAGATTTTATTTTCAGAAATATTTCATGTAGCTTCATCATAATTTTTAACATACTCAAAATTTTTCAAATAATATGAGAGGACATGATCAGAAGTATCATGAAATTGCTGGAGAACTTTAGCTCAGTAGAGTTAAGTGGTCAAATGTTAGTCTATACCACACAAAATTCCTGAGCACAATTAACATAAAATATAGTTTTTCTAAAACTATATTTAGAAAATAATTTAAAATATCCTTTTTCTTATATTCCTATAATCTGAGGAAAAATAAGATTCTATAATATAAACTAAAACATTAGAGTTAAGAATAATGAAAACATTATTTTTAAAAGCAGCTATGAAACTATTTGGAGGTAGAAATGGGAATTAAAGGCTTAAATTCAAACAAAAGTGAAATCTAACTTTTAAAGCCATATGTGGACAATTCAGGCAGAAAAAAAATTACTAAATTAAATATAGTAGTAAGGGCAACTAATTGAGGGTACATCAAAATATTACTGAAAGAAATCACAAAGAAACAGAAAAAGGAATTAGTTTTCCTTGAAAACTAAAATCACTGAACAATTTATTGAGAAAAGTAAAAGAGAAAGATCATGCCCATTGGAAAATATTCTGCTGATATAAATGTACTGAATTAAATGCAAATAAAAAAACATATTAAAAGACAATTACACCCATGTCCATAGCAGCACAGTTTATAATAGGTAAATCCCAGAAACAATACAAATGTCCTTCAATGAATGAAAGCATAAAGAAGATGTATTTTTTAATAAACATTGGAATATTACTCGGCCATAAAGAAGGACAATTTTGAAACATTTATAGCTAAATGTGTGCACTTAGAAACCATATTAATAAGGGAAATATATGACGCATGTGTAAATATCACTGATTTAAGCTGAAAATGTAAAAAAGGACCAAAATATATGATAGATATTGTGAAATAGGAACAAAAGTTTCAAATGGGGAGGGGTACTAACAATGGGGCGGAATGGAAAAGGAAAAATAAATGACAAAAGATAAATAAAATAGAAGCAGAACTTCATTAATAAGGATGGGAAGAAATGTTGAAGGCAGGGGAGGGGAATGGAAAAACAAATACTAAAATATTTCGTATACAGGTACCAATTCCCTACGATGAATTTGATCATTATTTATACTTAAAATGTACCAGTAAACTTCATTGAAAATAAAAAGGATAATAATTTTAATTAAAGTTTATGAAATAGTATAAATATTTGAATCAAAACATCATTTATTAGAAATAAAAGCTTAAGGGCCAAGGATTTAGCTCAGTGGTTCCACCTCCTGCCTTGCAAGAGCAAGGACCTGAGTTAGATAAATAAATAAATAAAGCCTAAAAGAAAATGTAAAGATAGAAAAGCACACCCTTCTTTACATTAACATAATAAAAATTAAAAACAAAGCAAGGGAACCTATATCTTAATAAAATATATATTTTAATCAATATAATTGTTCATATATAATTGAGATCCATACTTTTGTGTTCCATCTTTAGAATTTAATAAATTCACCCTTTTACAACTATGAAGTGCCTATCTTTATTTCTAATATAGTTCATCAGAACACCTATTTTGTGTGATATTAATAAAGTCTTATTTTGAGTTTAAATTTTTATAATATACATAATATACACACACACACACACAATTGTTTTCACTTTTAACTTTTCAAGTAATTTTCTTTAAATTACACTCAGGTGGGTGTAGTGGTGCATGCCTGTAATCCCAGCACTCGTGAGGCTGAGGCAAGAGTATCACTGTGAGTTCGAGCCCAGCCTGCGCTACATAGTGAGTTCCAGATCAGTCTCAACTGCATAGTGAGATCCTGTTTCAACACCCCCCATTACACTCTTTAGTCAGCAATTCGTAATGTAAAATGAAATTATTTAAATGATAATGATTATGCAGAAATACCAGAAATCCAAGATAGAAAAATAAATATGTAACTCATATTTTCAAAATAGACAATAGAAATTAAATTCATAGAGAATAACCTAATTAGAAGTTTTAAATCTGAAAGAAACAAGAGGTCAGGAACTGACTTTCCAGTTGAGAGTGTTTTTCAAGGAATTCAGGGAAAGAGAAGCAAGACAGGGAATGGCTGGCTTTCTTGTGTGGGGCTCACAAGTCTCAAGTGAAAAATATCAGCTTTACCTGTATGTTCAATCCATCCTTTATTTTGATTAGCAAATTATTTATAATTTGGGATTCTAGTGTAGAAGCAAACACTGTGTGTGTGTGTGTGTGTGTGTGTGTGTGTGTGTGTGTATTTCTGATTTATTTTACTTAACATTACAGTGGTCTCAGGGTGCTTTTTCTTTTTTTTTTTTTTTTTTTTTTTTTTTTTTTTTTTTTCTTTTTTTTTTTTTTTTTTTGGTAAGGATGGAGGAGGGACAAACAAGTCCACATGATGAATGAAATCTTTATGTACTGTAAACAGGTACTAGTGAAAATAAATGGAAAAATACACATTTCAATTTCAGTGACTTAGCACAACTTTGTCTCAAAGTAGAAATGAAAAAAAGAGGTTGGGATATAGCTCACTAGAAAGTCCTGGGTTTAGTCCCCCAGACCACCTAAACAAATAAACAAGCAAAACGGCACTACACAGTCTGCTTTCACTCCCTGCCTGTTAATTAAAAAACTGGATAATTTGCTTCACATACTTATCCACAGCCTGAGTTTTATATATTTCATTCCTAATTGTCATTTAATATTTAATATGATATGCCTTGAATTTCCTATATTTTGGTAATTTAAAAATTGTATAATCTGATGTAACTTTGCTTTTCTGAGTGAGCAATTTCATAGTTAGGTTTGTGATTGTCTCCTGTTCATCATATCACTGGTCCCTGAGTTTCACTGCCTAGATAATAGAAATTGTTTTCCATACTTTCAGTGTACTTACTTTTGAGTCCGAGAAACAGAATTTCTGTATGACAACATGAAATCTTTCAATGTATTTTGAAATTCACTTCCAACCATTATGAACAATTTAGTATTTTCAGCAGCAGTGAATGAATATTCATCACTCCCCACAAAAAATAAAATAGAGTGTGCTTTGAATCTTTTCAAATTTGATAGGTAAGAAAGTTGATGCTTACATATTTTTTATTCCCCCTCATTTATTTTTTAAACAGCACTTGAGTATTATGATTTTAATGTCTTGTAATTTGAGATAAATTTAGGTTGAAATAATTAAATTCATGGGGTTGTGCGGCCCTCCAGAAATTAATTTCTTAATTTGTATTTCTCTAATGAAAATTTAATTGTTAATCATATAACTAACAACTATCTGTACGTCTTTCTTGGTATACCAGTCTGCCTTTTATTGAATTGCTGGAATTTTTTTTTATTTTTTTCTCATTGAGTTTATTGGTACATTTTAGGTATACAGCACAGTTACATTCATCATTGGGATCTTGTACCTTCATATGACAGATCTTGGTTCTCATTTTTTTCCCTTGTCCCTACCCTCCCTTCACCCCTCCTCCTTTCCCTATTTACAAATACTTTATTTCCATTTTTTTTTTATTTCCTTGTTTTTTCTTTTCCCTTATTTCCTTCCCCCTACCATTCCCACTTCCGCTACACCTTTAGCCCTTTTCTTCTTATTACACATGTTCAATTATACCATTAGGATCTTATGTACCATTATAGTTTTTCACACCAGAGAAGCTAGTCAGTATTTATACATTTGTGGCTTATTTATCTCACTTAGGAGTATATCCTTAGTATGTATCCATTTTCCTATGAGCGACTAATTTCTCATTCTTTATGGCTGAGTAGTATTCCATTTTATAGAAAAAAAAAACATTTTCTTTATCTAGTCTCCAACTGATGGGCAAATGGGCTGTTTCAAAGTTTTAGCTAGTACAAATTATGCAGCTATAAAAATAGGTGTGCACATATCAGTGTGATATGATTCTTTAATTCTTTTGGGAAGATACCCAGCAGAGAGATGGCTGGGTCAAATGGAGCCTCTAATCCTAGTTGTTTGAGGTATCTCTATATTGATTTCCACAGTGGCTGCACCAGTCTGCACTCCCACAAACAATGGAGAAGGGTTAGTTTCTCCTCACAACTCCTCCAACAATTGTTATTCTTTGATTTCTTGATAGCAGCCATTCTTTGTGGGGTGAGGTGGAATTTCAGTGTTGTTTTCATCTGCATCTCTCAAATGACCTGTGATGTAGAGCATTTTTTCATATATTTACTTGATGCTTTTACTTCTTTGTGTGAGAAATGTCTGTCCATTTCAGATTCCCTTTTTGGAATTGGGTCTTTATATTTGGGGGGCTGAGTTTTTTGAGATCTTTATGTATTCTAGATAATCATTCTTTGCCTGAGAAGAAGCTGGTGAAAATTTTTCCCACGTTGTAAGTTGTCTTTTAGTTCTGATGGTTTCTTTTGCAGTATATTTTTTAAATTTCACACTTCACTTAAACATTGCACATATTAACACCTATTTTTAATATAATTTATAATTTATTTGCCATTAGTAAAGATAGAATTCCCTAAAGTGTTTTTTAATGTTTAAGTCCAAGCCAACATTTGTTTGTTGTTGTTGTTTTTTAATAAACTGAATTTGTATTGGTTCATTTTATATACACAATACAGTTACATTCTTCATGGTTATCTTGTAACTTTATAAGACTTATCTTGGTTCCTATTTTATCCCACTCCCCCAGCTCCCTTCCCCCTCCACTCTTCCCTATTTGAAAATCTTTGTTTCCATTTTCTTTCTTTTCTCTTCCCTTTTTACCTTTCCCCTACTGCTCATATTTGCCAAATATTTTTAGAACTTTTCTTCCTATTACAAAATATCTATCATATATTTTGACCCTTATTTGCACTTTTAGGTTATCACAACAGAAAAACTATATGGATAAAGAAGATGTGGGCTTTTTAAATATAAAATGGAGTGCTATTCAGTCATAAAGAATGAGAAAACTAGAGACATTTATAGCTAAATACTATCATTGTTATTGCTTTTTGTATTGTTTTCTGAGATAGGGTCTCATATGTAGTTCAGACTGGTCTTGAACTCAGGACAGTGGAACTCCTGCCTCAGCTTCCCAAGTGCTGGGATATAAAAGAGTGTGACCATGGTGGACACATTTTTAATATAGTCATTAATAGTACTTGGCAAGTGGATTTTGAATCACTTAGGTAAGATTCCTACAACTTTTCTTGTTGATAAAATTTTATAGGGATCATATTGCTTTTATAAATTATTTTTTGTAAGATGAGTATCTTTACACTATTATGTAATTGTATACCAGAACATTAAAGATATTTCTATCTATTTAATTGCATTTATCTGTCTTTGACAACTATCATTAAGGATTTTCAAAGATGATTTAGTACATATTTTGATATATTTTTATATTAAAGAGCTTTTACCTTATTTTATTCTTTTACATATTTGATGTCCTGGTTTTTCATATTATTGCTAAAATAAAGTGTGCTCTTTATATGCGACTTATAACTAAGCTTTGTAATTTTACATGTTAATGTATTGACTTTTTAGTGTTAATTTCATAGGCTCATACATTATTAAATTTTTATGTTTATTTCAGTAATTTCTGCATTAGTTCTTTGGAATTATAAAATAGAAATATATAAAAGCTTCACGAATTTGGGTGTCATCTTTGAGCAGGGGCCATGCTAATCTTCTCTGTATCATTCCAATTTTAGTATACATGTTGCCAAAGCGAGCACCATATTTTCTTCGTTACTGATAATTTTATCTAGTCTTTTTCAATTACTATCTGTTGCAGTGTTCTCTAACAATACAAATTAATAAATATAAATAATAATAATAATAAAAATGAAAGAGTAAGCATAGTCTTCTTGTTTATTTTTGTTTTGTTTTTTGATCCTGGCGATCGAACTTGGATCTTTGCTTTTGCAAGGCAGGCACGGGAGCCACTGCGCTGAATCCCCTACCAGCATAGTCTTCTTGCTCTTGATTTTAAAGGAAGTCTTCTGTTTTTGCTCAAACTAAGCAAAATTCAGATTTAGAGTGAATCTATATTTGTTTATATTCTACGAAAAATGTGTACATCAGGAGAAGAAAAACTTGTATAAACAGTTTAATATTAAATTTAATGAGACATGAGATTAATACAAGTTACCTTTGACCTCTACAATTATAAGAGGTGCTCATAGTTGTGGCCATTACCTTCCAGATATTTATTAATATAGTGAACTGTTAAAATGTGTCTATATTTTTTGGCAGATTCTCTAGATAGATGATAGTTAGACAGAGATATAATTAGATATAATAGATATAGTTAGATATAGATAGATAGATATAGATATTTCCAGTAATATCTCAATTACAGAGATGTGCATATATAATATTTGTTTATATGTTTGAATGCATATATGTATATGTATGTTATAGACAACCAAAAAGATATACATAAGTAGAACTCAAACAATGCAATATTAAAGACTATATATGAGCTATATCTAATAGCTTAAAATCATACTACTAAATACATAAATAGGTACATAGAGGATAGATAAATAGATACACAGATGTCTTATTCTTTATCAGCAAATATAATTTATTTCGCTAAACATGTTAAATTTCCATTCTTAAATATCTTCAGAATTTTATTTAAATATGGAATACAATAAGTAATAAGAAAGTGCAACAACCATGTTATGAGTTTACTAAACAATATGCCATTCTTAAATGCTATTTTCACATAAGCCCTTTCTGTGTTGAAATGACACTTTTAAAATCTTATTATCTGATTCTTTGCCTATTAAGCAACAAAAGACACCATATCCCAGTGGCCTACATAGAGCACATGATCTCTGTGAGTGGCTGGCTGGAGGATATGGTATCATTTGTGATAAGTGAAAGGGAGCAGGGCAAGGTAATGGAACACACACAGGATGTAACTTTGACTTTCAGAGTAAAAAACTTTGTGTAATTTATTTTGCCTGCTTTCTCCTTCCCCATTTCCCATTCTAATTATCTCCCTTATTCAGCTCCTTTTACTTTTCTCAGCCTCTGGCAAAGTGGCACATAAGAATGATTCCTCAGAGGCAGACACTCATGCTCATCCCTGTATTGCCCAACAGTCCTTCTAAATTTTGTGCCTTTAATTCCCATAACACATCACCCTTACAATAGCAGATGGTGACCCTGAAATGATAAGTAGAAGCAAAATGTCCCAGTTGCTTATGGTAACTTTACTTGCCCAAGGTCAGAACAACTCAGTTATCTGTTTAGAAATCCCTGAAGAGGAATTGTACCAATTGTCCCTTTCTTGTGAATGAGTCTGAAACTCCAAATGCCTTGTGAAATGGGCACTATGAATTTGAAATACAAATCATCTTCATGGCAGTAGGATTTTTAATCTAAGGACTAGACTGAGCATTTTAAAGACTATAAAGCAAGTGGAGATTTATGTGAGTAAAATGAACTCAAAAGAATGTACATTGCAGGTCCTGTGGAGTTTGGTCAGATTTCTCCAAAAATAGAAAATGCAAGTGGATGAAATTGTGAGAGGAAGTGGATAAATAGAAATCAACCTAGAAGAGTAGCCAGTGAGACAGATGGAACCATCATACTAATCAAGGTTAGGGCTTGAACTCTCACATAGAAAATTATTAATTATTATGAATGACATCATTACCTAATGAAAAGTGGTCACTATCCAATTAGTAAGCAGTTATACTGCTAGTGTTCCTAATTAATAATATTTGACATTCTGTTTTTCAAGTATAAAGTCCCGTATTTTTATGATGTTGAATAATCTGAAGCTATAAAATGCTATGATTCTTAATCCACAGCCTTATCTGAGACAAATAGCTGATGGGATCTTTTCAATCATTTTAAAGGCAGTTAATAATTGCAAACATAGTATGAGACATGGATTTCTCAGTTATTCATTTAATGCTCTTAAACACAGATATTCCAACTATTTTATTATTAGGTATAGGAAGTATTTGAATTTTAATAATGTATGATTATTATCTTTCAGTCCCATGAATAATATATTAAAATAGGGATTTTAAAATCATAATATTGACTTGCAAACCCATTATCTTTCCAGTATAAAAATCATCTTTCTTTCCATTTCACACACCATTCAAATGTATGTGTAAAGTATTTATTATAATAAAGACAAAACTTTATTTGTTGCCAGTTCTTAGGCCTTTGGTGGGAAGAACGGTCAACTCTAAATTATCTCAAGGCTATATTTAATACTTTAAATGGACACAGTAAAACAATAAAATATGGCATCTAAATAAGAACATATGGATATTTAATGGGATTTTTGAAAAGTAAAAGTAGGACATTTAGTTGATAGATTGAAATGAATGAACAGTATTGAAGAAATATACAGTTAATATTTATGTATTATAAACATATATGTGCTTTATATATAATCATAGTAAAAAAACTAATTTTCATTAATCCCTGTCAAAAGACTCTCTCTTGCTTTTTTTTTTTTTTTTTTTTGAGATCAAATTCATGACCTTGCGCTTGCAAGGCAGGCATGGTGCCACTGAGCTAAATCCCCCGCCTCTCTTGCTTTGAACAAACATTGTTCCTGCCACTTTCTGAAGCAGTAATGGAAGTCTTCTTTTGAATCTTTTGGAGTTGTGATTACAAATATAGTGAATGCTACTGCCAAGTGAATCAAACTTAAACAGAGGCTCTGAAAAAAATAATGTGTGTCTTTATCCTCCTTATTTACCATTTCTGGCACTGTACAACTTACAGCTGTTCCCAAAATCACCAAGAAAGGTAAATAATGAAATACTACAAGCAAATCGAGAAAAGAAACAAATCACATGCGAAAGAAAAGCCCATCAGAATCATGAGATGTTTCAACACAAACTCTGAAGTCAAGGAGAGCCTGGAGTGAAGTATTTCAAGCCCTAAATGAAAGTAACCTACAACCTAGACTGATGTATCCTGCAAAACTTTCTTTCAAAACTGATGTGGAAATAAGATACTTCCATGACAAAAAAAAAAACTAAGAAATTTCATAAATTCCAAACCAGCACTCCAAACAATTCTAAATATCATAGAAAAAGGCAATGAAGATCAAAACTCCATGAGGCCCAACAGAAAAAAATCCATCAGGTAAGGTAATAAATTTAAAAAAGAAAGGGAAAAGTGAAAAAGAACCAACACCAAGAAAATAACATGATGATGATGTCAATACATATCAGGTATAAACATCAATGTTAATGGCCTCAAATCACCAATCAAAAGGAATAGACTGGCAGAATGGATTAAGAAACAAAATCCAACAATATGTTATATGCAAGAAACAAGCTCAAATAAACCACCTAATGCTGAATCTTAAGCTTCTAGAAAGAGAAAGCAAGACAAACCCGAAGGTCATACAAGGAAGGAAATTAAAATCAGAGCAGAAGTCAGTGCAATGGAGTCTAAGAGAATGAAAAAAAAAAATCAACAAATAAAAGAGCTGGTTTTTTGAAAGAATAAATAAACCCTTAGCCAAACTTATCAAAAAAAAAAAAAAGAAAGAAAGAAAAGTTTCATATCCATGCAATTAGAAACAAAAGATTTGAAGTCACAACAGATCCAGGGGAAATGCAGAGGATCATCAATATCTATCTTAAGAAACTGTACTCTAATAAAATGGAAAATATAGAAAATACTGGACAGATTTATAAACACATATGAATTACCAAAGCTGAATGAAGAAGATTTAAAAAATCTATACACCCCAATTGTAATCAGTGAAATTGAAAACATAATTAAAAATTTACCAAAAAAGAAAAGCTCCGGACCTGATGGCTCTACTGCTGAATTCAACAAAACATTGTGAGAGAAACTACTGCCACTACTTTTGAAACTTTTCAGTGAAATTGAAAGGGAAGCAATACTTTCAAATTCATTCCTAGAAGCAAGTGCTGCATTTATTCCAAAACCAGGGAAAGACCCAACCAAGAAGGACAACTACAGGCCAACCTCATTAATGAACATAGATGCAAAAATCCTCAATAAGATACTGACTAAGAGAATGCAGAGCATCATCAAAAAGATCATACACTTTGAACAAGTTGGATTTATACCAGGGATGCAAGGATGGTACAACTTATGTAAATCAATAAATGCAATACACTATATTAACAGAGTCAAGGACAAAAGCCTATGATCATCTCAAGAGATACAGAAAAAGGATTTAACAAAATGCAACACCCTCCAGAGAAACTATTCAGTAGTTACACATGTGTGACTCATTTATTTCATTTATGACCTCATTATTCATATATTCTCCTATGAATGACTCTAAATTCTCATTCTTTATGGCTGAGTAGTATTCTATTTTATAGAAAAGAAAAGGGCTAAAGGTGTGGGGGAAATGGGAAGGGTGGGGGGAATAAGTGAAAATAAAACAATGACAAAATGAAAAAAATGGAAATAAACCTTTTGTAAATAGGAAAGGGAGGAGGGGGCGAAGGGAGGTCAGGAATTTATGAATTTCTTCAGTTTTTCTTTGTCATGGGAGTATCTTATTTCTCCATTGATTTTGAAAGATAATTTTCAGAATACATCAATCTGTGTTGGCAGTCTTTTTCTTTCAGGACCTGAAAAACTTCACCCCAAACTTTCTTTGACTTGCATGTTTTCACTGAGAAGTCTGCTGTGGTTCTGATTTGCTTTCCTTTATAGGTGATTTGTTTCTTTTCTGTAACAGCTTTTAATATTTTTCTTGTGTGCTGAATTTCTGGAATCTTGATAATTATATGCCTTGGTGTAGATTCATTTTGGTCATGCTTAACTGGAGTTCAATATGCTTGACTTATTTGTATGTCAATTTTTTTTCCTTGTTTTGGAAATTTTCTGCCATTATTCCTATGAACAGTTTTTTTTTATGACATTTGTACTGTCTCCCACTTTTCTTTTGACTCCAGTTAATCTCATGTTGTTCCTCTTTGCATCATATTGCAAATGTTGGGTTGATTTTTCATGGTCTCTTACTATTTTTAAGATATCTTTCTTTTCATAGTCACTAATCATACTCCTATCTTATAGATGTGATATTCTACCCTTGCCTTCATTCATTTGGTTGCATATGCTTTCAATAGTTTCCTGTATCTTTGAATGTGTTACATGAATTCCATTTTTTCCTATGTTGAGCATTCACAATTTCTATCATTCTCCTAACTCTTCTAGCTTTTATCTAGGTACTCTACATTCATTGAGCATGTCTATCATTTTGATCATTATTTCTCTATTTCCTGAGAGATTATGTTCTCTATAACTTCATGCATCTGTTTGTTTTCTTGTTTGTTTGCTTTTTTACTCTTTTTTTTTTTTTTTTTTTTTTT
>NW_022900950.1:57792123-57816209 GCF_012274545.1 Fukomys damarensis | reverse complement strand
TTTTTTTTTTTTTTTTTTTTTTTTTTTTTTTTTTTTTTTTTTTTTTTTTTTGCTTTCATTTCAGAAAAATAAGGTGGGTGGCTTCCAATTTCCTCTATCTTGTTGTCCTCTGGACTTTTCCTAGGTGAGCTGGAGGTCTGGGATTGCATTTTGATTCTGTGCTTTGTCATTTTTCATTTTTTTTATTTTATTTTGCTTTTTGTGTTAATGCTTGTAAATTTCTTGTGGAAGAAAGATTTATCAATTGTATCAAGGCTTGCCTAAGAGACAGCTATTTCTCAGACATGTCTTCTGGGGATATGTAGTTCTTTGTGTCTGTCCCAAGATCTTACTTTCTGAATTTATTAAGGGTGAGAAATTACTGCCTATTTGGCTTAGCTTCCAGTCCTTTAGTACTGGACCATGGTTATGGTTATGACCTCAGACAATAAAAATGTTGTCATACAAGGGAGAGCAGCTGATTACAATAGGTATGTCATTCTAGCTAATTCAGTACAATTAACAATATGAGTAACATTAAGCACAGCCTGGAACTTGAAAAACTGTGAAAACTATTAATTTAGTACCTTTAACTATAGAAAGATCTACAGTTATATAACAAAATCCAACATAAACCAGAACCTTTAAGCAATGAATTCCTCCTTAGTGGAGTGATTTTACTCTATGGGGGAGCTATTTTCAGAGAGCTAAAACTCAAAGCAGAGAGATAAATGAAGTAAAATATAGTTGTAGCAAGGTTGGAGGACAAAGGATGATCACTTAAGCTTTGGAAAATTGGCGAAGAGACCAAGAGAGATAGAATGAAGGCCAATACAAAAGAATATTGAAGTGAACTAGAAAGAGATGATTTTTATTCACATGAAGTATCATATAATAAAGAGTAGCAAGAAAGACAGAAGATGAATTTAAAGGTAAAAACCTAATCAATGATTACAAAAGAATGAGAAAAATGAAAAACAAACAAACAAAAACAACTCCTCTGGTGCCTACAGTTCTGTGGTAGTGACAAAGGCAACTGTAGTGTTTCCAAACTCTTCTGTGTAGCTCTGCCAAGTCTACAGTAGGATTTGTGCCAGGTTCAAAGCTGATCTTGGCCTCTGAATGTGAGCTCTGGGACCGGTCTTCAGCTGGAAGCTTTCTGAATATCCTTTGATGGCCTATCCATGTTTCCTTACCTTGATTGTCTCTACATTGCTCTTCCAGGTGTTATGTCACCCTGAGGCAGGGATACCTCAATATTGCTCCCAGTCCTATGTACAGTTGGCTCTTCCCAGTCTTTGCATAGCCTCCTCCTTTCCACTTCCACTGTCATGTCTCTGTTTTGTCATGCAGCCTGTCACAGGGTGAGGAGGAGGTACAGTCACCAAAGCAAATACATGACAAGGCTGTTTGGTTCCCTTTCAATCTCTTCTCCAGTGGGTTAAGTGCTGCCCTCTTAAGGCTGTCGAAATCCTGAATGTCTCTCTTTCTCTCAAGTCACTACTAACATGGACTTCTTTTACCATATCTGCAGCACTGAAGTCCCTAACTTTGGGGTTTTTAGTTAGCTGCTAAGGTGTATGACAGACAAAAAGTAAATAAAATGTAGATGTTCCATTCATCAGGAAGCTAGCCATTTCCTGATCTCTTGGCTCAGTGTTTGCTTGCAAAATTTGCTGCCAGACTGCAGTGTCCTCTTTGTGGATGAAGGCAAAAGAGGCAAGGGACCTGATATCCTAAATTTGTCTTGTGTGGCTTCAGTTAGCTGCACTTTTTCAGTCAATCAGTTTATTGGAGACTTCCCAGTATAATGATTCTTGCTCAGCACAGAGGTAGTAGTACCACTGGCAGCCCTGTCAGCTCATACACTGTTTTATGAAATCTTGTGCTTATGTTTTATTTGACATATAAGTCTCTATTTCAGATTGATTTTGGTATCAGTATATATGTTCTTCCAATAACCTGTGTTTTTAGTTGATTTTCTCTGAGTAGCTCCAGTGTGACTCCTCATCTATTCAGCCATATTGAATCAAGTTTCATTTATTTGATTTTCTGCCATTAAAATATCCACTCTGTATAATTAAATTCCCAGTCTTTACCAAATATTTAAGAAACTAAGGCTATATTAAAGTATGAAAATTAAGAATAATTAAAATTTAAAGTATACATGAAATTCATTCTCCATTATTTTTTCTTTCTATGAATTCCTATATATTTTCTAGTGACTGGAGAAGATACACTGGCATTTTGTTCAGAAGGTTACAGATGTCTAAATCAGTCTTCTGGTCCTTTCTCCAGAATATGAGTTGGTATATGGTGACGAATTTTATATTTATGTGGGAAATGTAGATAGTAAATATAAACTATATGAGGTCTTCTGTGTATACATACCTGAAGATTGTCTCTCTTAACCACTCCTCAATACAGTAATAAGGAAAAATGCAATAGATTTGCACTATAGGTGAATTTCAGATAAAGAAGTATTTTACAGTGAGAAGTGCTCATTTTTCTTGCAAGAAGCTTTAACAATACGTATCATTTATTCTATCCCTGGCACTTAAAATGGGTGAATGGCAGGCAGAACAAAAAAGCAAGTAACCATTACCATTACCATCATTCTCATTCATCAGCTGTATATCAGTGAATTGCATATATATGTTGAACACAAAAATTCTACTATTAAGAGTGGATTGATAAATCATTTTACCTATCTCACAGCTTTGCTACTGGAATACCTTGTAAAAGAGATTAGAATTCAGCATAAATTCTGTTAGTGTAATCAGTGGAATTTCATCATAGTACCTCTTACTTGTCATATATGTTCCAATTGAAAGCTGTAAAATGAAAAAAAAAGTATCATGTGCTTTGTCTCCCATAGCAGGCATATGCTTTATCTCAATAAGCTATCAGTCACATTGTAAGTGACAAACCAATGGTGATGAGGTAGAAAAATGCTTGACCTGTATGTCTTATGTCTTTTTCAGAAAACTAAGCAGACCCTCATACAAATAAATTTGTTCACTCACTTACTCTAGCAGGTTCTATATTGTGACCACTTCTAACCACTCAGTAGGTTTCCATGAGCCAAGTCTTAGACATCCATAAATATTGACTTTGAGTACAGATTTCAACTAGTTGTAAGAGAATGGGTCATGAGGAATCTTTAAAGTTCCCTTAACAAGTCTTCCTTAGCTAAATAAAACAAACAGGGTTTTGACTAGTTTTTTTACCTTATTTGGGAGGGGAAGTTGTTGGTAGTAATACAACTTTTCTTTTTAGAAATTTTGCAACTGCTCTATTTTTTGTGACTAAAGACACAGATGTGGATTCTGATATGACTGCTTTTAAAATACCAAGTTTCTTTAATTATCCACAGGATCATCTATTTAACTTGAAAGGTTATGACTTCAGGAAAGCTTTCAATTTAACTGTAAGTGATTGATTTCTTAGGTCGCACAGAATGATGGCATCTTTTTGTTTTGGTGAATGTTTAAAAACAAAACCCATTTATATATTTTATTTATACACACACAAACAAAAAACTCAGAATGGTCCTTAAGTATGTGAGGTAAAAATGAATTCTGTTTTAGTGTGGCTATGTATAATTTCCTCAATATTTTGAAAAGCAGAGGAAATATGTCAGGCTATCAATGCTACTTTATGATAAAAGAAGCAACTACAGAAAGCTTGATATTTTTTTCAAAGTAACCACAGCTATTGATGCAAAACAAAAATACCCAACAACTTATCCAAATGCTAATTTCAAAATTATATATATATATGTGTGTGTGTGTGTGTGTGTGTGTGTGTGTATATATACATTTGACGTAAGTTATTGAGCTTCATCTCCCTTACAAGAATGCCAGGTTAGTATTTCTTCATAAAAAACAATTACAATTTGGGGATATTTCATATTTGCCTCTTTTGCCAGCACCAAGTCAGCATCATCTGAATCTTTCCATTTCATGAGAAACATCAATTCTCCATTACTGTCTGTGGCATTAATTATTTATTCAGATTAAGACCTCCAGCAAATCCTTTAGATTTATCTGCAGCATCTCTTTTCTTCTTTGATATGCTATTATCAGATTCACTGTCAGATAAAGATTTCATTTTTGTATCATCTTTTCCTTTACTAGCTTTTTTGTAATTAAGAAATGCTTCAATTAATTGTGGACAACCTAAATGTTCTTTGGGTTCCCATGTATTGTCAGTATCTGTAAATCCTTCCACTTCAGAAAATACTCCACTTTCCCATTCACTACATGATGGTCCAGTGTTTTCTACCGCAAACTCCTCATGCTCTACTTCCTCAACTTTATTACTTTTTCCATCTTGTTTCCTTCCCATTTTTTGCAATGTAGCTTTATTGGAAGCCATTTTTTATTACAGACTTGAAGAGCTATTATTCACCACCTGGGAAACCTCCACTGCCTGTCTGCAGAAACACTCACATCCCTGATTTTTGAGTATTGACTTTGTATGAAGCTATACAGCTGAATTTGGCTTTTAAATGTAGAATTCTGGTGAAGTTTTGGGTCTTCTGTGTAGAGTATCATGTCATTTGCAAATAAAAATAGTTTAATGTTTTCCTTTTTCTCTTTAATCCTTTTATTTCTTTCTTTTTCTAACTGCTCCAGCTAATGTTTCCAAAACTTTATTGAATAGGAATGGTGATAGTGCACATCTTGACTTACCCCTGATTTTAGAATGAAAGCTTTCAGTTTTTGACCACTTACTATGATGTTGTCTATTGATTTGTCATAAATGGCTTTTATCAAAATGAGATAAAAGCCATTAATTTCAATTTTCAGTAGAGTTGTATCATGAATTGTTTTTGTACTTTGTCAAATGCATTTTGTGCATCTATTGAGGTAATCATGTGATTTTTGTCCTTAGATCTTTTACATTTATTGATTTCTGTGTATTGAACCATCCCTGCATCTATAGGATGAATCCTATTTTGTCATGGTGCATAATTTTCTTGATGATTTGCTGCATTATTTTGGCCAATATCTTATTTGTTTGTTTGTTTGTTTTTTGCATCTATTGGAAAAGAAAATAAGTATAACTCTTGAGGATATAGGTGTAGAAAAATACTTTATGAATAAAACTCTAATAAAAAATTAACTAATACAAAGTATCAATAACTGGGATCACATCTCCTTAAAAAGCTTTTACAAAACAAAATATTTCATCAACAGAGTAAAGAGACAAAAATTGTTGTCAACTGTTCCCCTGACAAAAGACTGATATCAAGAATATATATATAAAGAACTGAAAAAAAAAAGCCCCAAATTTAAAGATCCAAAAATGCGCATGTGAGATGAATATATACTTCTCACATGAAGGAGCATAAAGTACAAATAAATGTAACAAAAAATGTTCAACATCACTGATCATTTGAGAAATGCAAATTACAACAAAGCTGGGAATACATCTCACTCTAGAAAGAATAGCTGCTATCAAGAAATCAACCAATAGCAAATGCTGGTGAGGTTGTGCAGAAAAAAACCCTTCTTCACTGTTGGTGGGTGTGTAGACTGCTGCAACCACTGTGGAAATCATTGTGGAGTTTCTTGAAAAAGTAGGAATAGAGTTTCCATTTGATCCAACTATCTCCCTTCTCAGCACCTTCCCAAAAGAATTAAAAACATCAGACCACAGTGACATATGCTCACCCATGTTCATAACAGCACAGTTTGTAATAAGCAAATCTTGGAAATAACCCAAATGCCCAACAACTGATAAATGAACAAAGAATATGTGTTTTTTATGCAATGGGGTACTATTCAGCCATAAAGAAAGATAAAATGGAGACATTTTTAGATAAATGGATCCACCTTGAGACCATAGTCATCAGTGAAATTAATCAGATACTTACATGTAAACATGACATTGTTGCACGGTGTAAGAAACTGAAAGTATAAATGAGGACCAAATGGATAATATGGATTAACTAATAGGAGAAAATATTCAAGGAGCACTAGAAAAGTGGAAGGGAAAGGAGGAAGGGAAAAAAAGGGAAAATGGAAAGAAATATTTTGCAAATAAGGGGAATGGGTTGAAGGAAGGAGTATGGGAAAAAATATGAATGAAGATGTATCATGTACAGGGTCAAATTTCATATGAATATATTCATTGCATATCTGTGAATTGCACCCAATAAACTCAATGATAAAAAGCAAAGTCTAGCTTTAGTAAGCATTCAAGTTTCCTTCCTATGAATGATATTACTTTAACCTTCATAATAGTTTTCAGGAATACAAAAGAAAAAAACAATATTCTGCTTACTTTGAATTTTAACGTGGGATAGTAAAGCTTCAAGCTAAATTATCTGTGGGCAAATTATATCCACATAATGGAGATACAATGGTACATTAAGTAATATTTTCCTCCTGCTATTTTATCCCTTTGCTTACTATTATCCTCTCAGTTTTCCTGCACACAATGAATATTCAATGTGCATGCAAAATTAGGCAATTTAAGGGTAATATTAGGGAAGAAGCAAAAGCCCTGTACAGGCCAGAATCCTTACTCTCTGTCATGAGCATAAAAGGATAACAAAGCCAGGGACCTTGCTCAAGAGATTGAAATTCCCTCAAAACTAATAGACTATAAATAACCCCCTATATTTCTAATATTTATCCAAAATAATGAATTTCATATCTTTATATGTTAGGGAGGAAGATTTGTGCTTAAAAGAATGTGAAGATCAATATTATCATGTTTTTATGATGTACCACCTTTTTATGTAGACATAGAGTCTAGTAAGGATAAGAGACACTCATATTTGCTGATGACTCCATGGGATAGTCATCAGTTCAATTAAATCTATAATTTTTTTCAAATGTCCAGAATACTTCCAAGCAAACACAATGTGAAAAGCTTCAGCATCAATTGAACGCGAAAGAGAAATCTTGTGTAGCATTTATATAACATTTAAAACCAGTGCTACACTGAGAAGCTCTTCCCTTTTAAAATGAGTACAACCAAAAAGTGCCCACTGATGTAATACAGTAATGTATTTCTTATCAGTAGACATATATTTTGAGAAATGGATTTTTACTGCTTGTTTTCCTGTGAACACCACAAAGAATATTTACACAAACTTAAAAGGTCATTCACTGGATATGGTCTGGTGATGAAATCAAGAGGCATTTTATTAATTTGATTTGTTTATTCTCTTTTTATTTCCTTGTTTTGAGCACATGTTTAGAGTGCATAATGATTATATTTATTATGGAAAGTTTGTACTGTAGATAACACACCTTAATTCTTTATGCATCTCCTTCCCCTCCTATTCCTGCTCCTTCTAACATGAGATAAATGAGGTTTCTGCTAGCATAACATAATACAACTTATTACAATAAACATTTTATAAGTAGGAATGCACTCTAAAGTAATGATTAAATAATAATAGAGTAAATAAAACAGTAATATAATCATTTTATTATTCTCTAGTAATATAGTATCCATAGTGCCCTAATTTAATACAGTGCAGTAGATTTATTTACAGAAGAATCACCACAAACTAGTGAGTCATGCATTATGCTGTACTGTTCTGAGTGCTCTGACATTACAAAGCTATAGGGATTTTTCTGGTCCATTGTAATCTTAATAAATCATCTTCATATATGTTGTCCATTGTTGATCAAAACATCATTATACTACCCATGACTATATCAAAATCAACTGAAATAATCATATAAATACTAAACTTACTAGAATAATAGTGCTGTGTTCCTAAGCTCCATTTGATTTATATATTTTGAATGTTATTTTGTTACCCGGCTCTGTATGAATTTTACTCTGGGGACTACCTCTTGGCTTTCACAGTGTAAAGGGCAATAACTCACTAATTAAAAAATCTAGTAGAGAAGTTGGGATGGGTAGGAGAAAGGTAATAAGGGAAAAGAAAAAAATGTGAGATAATGAAAAGATGAAAATAAAGTGTTTGTAGATGGGGAGGGGAGAAGGGGTGATTTGAGGGCAGGGACAAGGGGAAAAAATGAGAATCAAGACTTGTCATGTGGAAGTACAAGATCCCAACAATGAATGTAACTGTACTGTATCCCTAAAATGCACCAATAAACTCAATTAAAGCTGAAAAAATATCTAACGTATCATCTCCTTTCAATCTGACCTCACAAATCTTACATTCTTCATGTTGGTATAATCTACTTCATGTGTAGGATGCTGAAGTCTGCTGTACACACAAGCACTAGCCAGGTCACCTTGAACCACGGGTGAAGTGGCCTCTGAGTGCTTCTGTAATGGGTGGAATCTTACTGATTTCTGAGATGACCTCAAGTTGTATTATTTATAGAAATGCAAACTAATTCATTCTGAGCTTAGGGGTTAATATATATCAGGGTGCAACACATAAGAAAGATACAAATAAATGTGTAGTGAGTTGTTTTGGAATTGCATAATGACTACTGTCACAATGTACGCAAACCAAAAGCAAACAGTCTTCAGCATGTTTTAAAAAGTACAGTTATGTATTTTTATGATCTTAGACTATCAAAGTAACATAGTCAATGAAAAGTGTTGGGCTGGAAGCTATATGAATTTTTTCTGTCATTATTTTATATTTACTAATGTCTACAGTATTTAGAAGACATATATTGAAGTATATTATAATTTTCAATAATCAAAGTTATAGAAGTAATATAATGTTATATCATGCAAAGATTTGAGATGACATTAGAATAAAACTTCAGTTTACTAGAATTTTTATACTCAACCAAAGTATCATTAGGCTGAAAAAATTAAGGCATTTCAGGTGAATATAAGAATGAAACTTGTACTGTCTTGTGGCTCTAATGAGATTTAAATACAATCTATTCCCCTTATCAAAAGAAAAGAAAAATTTAAAAAATAGTCAAGTGATTCACAAATTCATAACCTAGGAAAACAGTAAAAAAATAGTCCATATATTTATTTGCTACTTTAACTTCTTTGTCTGAGAAATGTCTGTTTATTTCAGATGCACATTTTTGAATTGGGTCTTTATATTTGGGGAGCCTGATTTTTTTTTTTTTAGTTCTTTATATATTCTGGATAGTAGACCTTCTTGTGAGGAACATCTGGTAAATTTTTTCCCACATTGCAGATTGTCTCTTAGCTCTATTGGTGATTTCACTTACAGTGCAGAAGCTTTTTAAAAAGATGAGATCCCAGTTGTTGATTCTTTGTGCTAGTTCCCGTGCTACTGAGGATTTGTTCATAAAGTTTTTCCTATGACAATGTCTTCAAGAGTTCTACCTCGCTTATCTTCCAACAAGTTCAGTGTTTCTGTTAAAAATAAAAAAACAGTGCAGCATGGCAGATTAATATCTCTATGGCTAGTAACCAATCAGATTAGACAAAGATATCTGGAACTTCATAACCCAATTTGTCATCAAAATAAAGAACTCACTAGAATATAATATACATGAGATAATAAATATGATGAGAAAAATTACTGTAGTACAAATAATTTAGGGAGCTTGGAATGTATCTTAGTAGACCACTTGCCTAGACTATGTGAAGTCCTAGGTTCAATACCTTGAACCTCAAAAAAATATATCATCATATATTAATATTGTAACATTATTTTCTTCCCAGAAGTCCTAATAGTAGATATTTTAATATTTTGGCTGATCAAACATGCATAAATTAAAAGCATACTTGAATTATAATAAATCTGAAGGACTTAACTTCTTATCTGTCTGGTACATATTTTCATACATTTTTTTCCTTTGGTGTGATTGCAGTGTTATTCCAGTAGTCTCTCAGCACTCTAATAAACTCCTTTCAAGTGTCTGAAGATCCTGTGTTGATATCTAGAAATACATTTTGAGTTTAAAGAAGCTTGTATTTATTCAACACATTTTCTTTTATACTAATCGAGTATAAACATTTTCAGTCCTATAATGTATAGCACTAAATCCATCAGCTCTCACATGAGCACTAAATCCATCAGCTATCCTTGATTTTAGATGAAACTCACTTAAATTTTTTAAAGTGGAATCTCCCTTGACTTCTTGTCTTTCTTGATTTATATATGTTACTGGAGTTTAGGTTAAACTGTTGGTGTTTCCACATTTCCCAAATTTAATGAAATATATTAATATATTAATCTACAAATATAATCAGTTAAATGAACTCCAGGTCATACAAATTCAGAGATCTACACTGGTGCATAGTATAATCAAATTGCTGAAAACCTAATGCAGAGAATCTTAAAATCATTAAAAGTGACACATCACATAAAAGAATTATCAATAAGTTCATCAGTGAATTGTCACCAGAACCTGGGTGGTTAGCAAAGAATATGATGTTATATTCCAATAACTAAAAGAAAAGTCAATCAAATTAGCATATTATATCAGCCAAAAACATCCTTTAAAAATGAGAGAAATGGACATCAGTGAAAAGAATACCTGATATTAGCTCTCAAATTTTTGAGAAAAAATAGATTTTAACAGCTATCAAGGGGTGAGGATAACCTAAAGAGAATAGAGGAACCCAGATGATAGAGCCCAGCACACAAGTGGAGCAAAAGTGCAACAAAAGATACTCTGAAGAGGCTAAAAACTGTAGTACCTTATTTTTATCAACTCTCTTCTACATCATAGTTCATGTCCAAAGGATGTTCTGTAGTGTAAGTGTTGTAATTACTCTCACAGGGAAAAGTGAAATTGAAAATGAGCATCCAGCTAACCCTACCAGGGGGAGCTGCCCTCAGATTCCTTCTCTATCTTTCCTCTCCCAGAACTCTTAGGAGATCTCCTCTAGTGAATAATTTCATGACTGTGAGATACAGAAAATATAGGCATGTTTTCAGAGAAACCATGACAAAGATATCAGTAGTTTAAAAAAATTCAAGAACTTCAACAAAAGACTTTTCCAAGACTAACTCATGAACCCTACAGTACTTCTCACCATCAGAACCCTCACACTGACCAACCAGTTTCTGCAGCATTCCATTCCCTCCTCATAACTTGCGTCCTACTCTATGTTAGACAGTGCGTGTGCTCCTCTGTAGAAGTGATATGTATCTCTGTTACTGTCTCTACTTTGCTTGACTATAAGAAAATAGACAACCCTGAACATTTCATACTATTTGTTACTCCAGGGAAAAATAAAATGGGCACTCTTGGAACTTAGAGTGGTTTCATTTGAAATAAAGAAAACAAACAGGGCCGGGAATTTAGCTCAGTGATGCCGCTGCCTGCTTCGCAAGTGCAAGGTCTTGGTACCAAAAACAAAACAAAAGAAAACAAACAATGACAACATTTGCTCCACAAAAGTGAAGAAGAATACCAGAGACAACATTTAGGAAATGTCTGAAGGTCTCAAAGAATTCTTAGCCACAATACCTGGTGAAGTCTTTATCTCCCAAATGTAATCGGTAAGAAATTGAGAATGGAATTACTCTTTCATATATCAAGAGAACAATGTAAAACTTGAAGGAACACAAAATGTCTCATAAATACAAAATCGCCAAAGGAAACAAAGCTCTTTTGAATTATCTTTGAAAAGAGACCTATGAATGACATGATGAAGAATTTGAAATAATCATTTTAAAGGAACTCAGTGAGCTACAAGAGAATACAAATACATAACAACATGCCAGGAAACAATACAAGAACAAAACTTAGAGTACAAAAAAATTACAAAATTGCTAAAAGGATCAAAATATCATAGCTTAGCTTATGTTAAACATGCTCAATGTATGTACCTTAGATTAGTCAGGAAAAAATCATCTACCCCAAACCATATTTTACTTAAAAAATACTGAATATCATAAGGCCGTTTATGAACATTTATATCCAAATATGATGGCAGAACAGAACACTTTAGAATATCCACTGCTCACTTTTGTGACAGAGTGAATGACTGTGAGTTGTGACTCACTACCGCTGCCTATGATCACAAGAGAGTATGGAGCTGCATATTGCTAATATGAGAAAAAACATAATTTAAAATTGAAAGTATATTTTCAACTGAATGCATATTATTTCTGTTTGTAATATCAAACAGTCAGAAGTTGGGAGCCAACTGTATGTCACTTCATGACTCTTTTCTATTCTTTCCTTTTACATCTGATGACATCTGCATATATTCCTAAATGTTTTCCATAAGTCAGTGGAATTCACCATAGATGTTTGAAATTGTGTGGTGAACGCTAGATGTTCTCTAAAAAAACCAATTTTCCCTTGTAACTAAACTTCAGTTTTAATGAAATAGCAATGTAAACAGTTTTTTTTTAAATGCTTCCTAGTCTTCCTTATTGATTAATATGACATGGGAAAAAAATCTTGCAAATGCATTAATATAGCAGGAATTATGGGGGACTCCTATAATAGTTAAGAGAGACATCAGATAGTTTCTAGTTATATATTTTTGTTCTACTCACTTCTTGGTTTCCTCTTTAGACTCTAAAAGAGTAATGAAGCAAACAAGACTAGAAGCCAAGACTGAGGATGTATATCTAGCTACATAAGGATGTACAACTAACTACATAAAAATACAAATTTGTGTTACCCACACATGTACAAAATAGTCAGACTCCATATTCAATTCTGACTTCTCAATGTAAAAGTATTCTAAAGAATTACCCTTAGAATATGTATATGATATATGATACATATTAGAGATACATATATATCTCACAGGCACCATTAAAATAAATGCCCTAGAAAGAAACTAAGATTTTAGTGAGAATCCAGAAATAATAATACCTAATCATATCTTATTGGCTTCCAATCATTTCCGAATTTGAACCCAACAACTTAAAATGTCAATTAGCTATCCAGAGTGTTTACCCTGTTAACCACCTCAATTTAAAAATGACATTTAATCAAGGGAAAATGTGACAGAAAACTAGCATTTGAATACATTTCTTTCCAGTGCCTATTATCTTCCATAATAAAGTACTGGGAAAACTTCATAAGAGAATTACTTCACCCATGGTTTGTCAGTGCCTGGTTGATTAAAAAAATCCTTTTGGAATTCATCCAATGATCTCATCCAGAAAAAAACAAAAAAATACTTACCATCTTTTCTTGCAAACTAGCACATCATCTATTTCCTTAGTTTCTGTATTTCTATTTTCAAATTCCCAGTCTGTAACATTATGAGCTATCATTTTTCTTTGTTACCTAAATCAAGTTTGTTCTCCATGTCTATTTGACACACATATTCCTGAATTTCCATTTCCATAGATAGCACATTGGTCCGTAGTTTCAATTACTGCACTATAGTAACTGCTTCTATTCACATTATGCAACCCAGAATTTGCAGTCTTTTATATAAAATGATAATTCATTTGGCATAAAGACCCTAAAAATTTCTATTGCAAATTTTCAACTGTATTATTTCTTGTAATCAGGTAATAATATCACTGAAACTTTCATATGAATTTTATATTCCAAAATATGTAATATGTTATGCATTGTGGTTTATGGATTCATAAATACTCTTTTAGGTCTCAGATCTTTGTTTTCTTAATGTCTTTTTCAGCCATTTATTGAATTTCAGCATTCATTTTTTTAAATTGATGTTTCCTTATGCAGCTAATAACATGTTAGTGCTTGGATATATCTTTAATAGAGTTTAGACTGTTGGTTTATATAGTTCTCATTTAAAGGCTATAGTCTTTTGACATCTATGTACTTGTTATAATTGTGGTTACTTGTTTGTTTGGCATATATATGCTACTTATTTAAAAGAGAATTACTGGCATTACAAGATAATTTATGGAACTTAACAATAAGAATAAAATGATATCATATTCATAGAAGTAATTTGAGCATATTAAGTAGTAATTTTCTTGAGGACCTTTAATGATATTTAATGAAATCTTCAAGGCATTGTTTGAAAATAGGTAACATAGCTTTATATTTACAAAAGAGGAAACTAAAATTGAGAGATTATTTCCTATAGAGTACCTACTCAGCAAATGGTAATGCAGAATTACAGTGTACACTCAAATATATTTCACCTGAAAACCCATTTTATTCCTACAAACTTCAATTCTTATCAAGAGTAAAGCAAAGCATTTGTTTGAAAATAAGAGAATTCATTTTAAAGTCTTGTTGAAGAAATATTTTCTCACAGAACTGTGGTAGCAGAATAAATCTCTACATAAAAGAAACATGAGATAAACTACATTTAATATAATGTATATTAAAACAAAGGAACAGGATCTTTGCACCAAGATTTTCAAGGGACTCAAGTGTTTGCTTTTTTTACCCCCTCTCTTTATCCTCCTTCTCAAAGCAGTAGCAAAAAAGAAATAAGCACATATTATGGACATGGGAGCCACTTATTTGAAAAATGGCAATTTGTAATTTTCTTCAAAACTAATTGTACAATAAAACACATGAATTTTATAGACAATTTAGAAATATGGTGAAAATAATCTCTATGCAGAATTAACTTTTGTTTTGTTTTGTTTTGGTACCAGGGATTGAACTCAGGTCCTTATTCTTGAGAGGAAGGCAGCAGAGCCACTGACCTAAATTCCTGCCCTGAAATGTTATTTTTTAGTTAGTTGGTGCAGGTGGATTGCACTTACAAATTCATTCACAGATTAACCAGTTAACTTTTATGTAACTTTGTAAAAATAAAAGGAATAATCTTTTCCATTACTGACAGTCCTGTTAGTTTAAAAGACAAGGTACATGATCTTATATATACATGGAATCTAAAAATGTTGAATTCATAGACACCAAGTGCAGAACTGGTTACCAGGGGATGTATGAAGTGAAATATATAACTTTTAGTCAACAGGTACACATTTCCATTAAAAAATAAATAAATTCTGGGCAATTGACATCTAGCTAGTTAAAAATGGTTAAAAATAATGTATCATATGCTTAAAATTTTCTAGAGTAGCAGATACTAATTGTCACAGGACACACAAAAATAGATAATATTGAGGTATTCACTGCACTCATTAGCATCATTATGGTACAATGGACCCTTGAGTTATGACTGACCTGACATATGAATAACTATGGTTACAGGTGGGATTTTAGTTAGAACTTATGACCCCTTTTCATTCCAGATTGCTATATGGGCATGGAACACCAGAAAGGCATATTTGGAGACTGTGTAAATACTTAGCTTTTTGACTTTTCAGTGAGACAGGATTAAGAGCAGTGAACCTCAGTGATGTAAGCTTCTCTTTCAATCATAGGTATTCTCTGTATCAATAATGTCCCTTACCCAGAGGGAGGTCAGGTCTTCTTATATCTGCAGCTTCTTCTGTTAGCATAGCTGTAGCTATGATTGTCCTCCTAGGACTTCCATTATAACATTATGCAGCAGGATCAACTCATTGACCAATTAGATCACAGAACCCAGATAGAGTTCCAACAGGAAAATCTGCTTTACTATTTACCGGAATTGGAGAGTTGCCCCAGTTTTACTAGTAAATTTCTTCTTAGTCAGGGAGTAGGCCACCATAGACTAGATAAAAATTCATAGTTGAACATTGGGCCTTTCAATTGATGTGTCAGAGCAGATATAAACCTCCTTGACTGCTTCACCCTTTGATTCCAATTATAACTATAGACTTAGAGGAGTGTTTTTGAGATACAAAAGTTATAGAGAATTTGCTTACCTCTGAAGACTTGGATCACCTGCCATTTGTCACTGGAGATGGAGATGTCCATGGCATTAGATATTGCCCCTGGCCCCTACAGTCTTCTTCATCAGAGAGGGAGGTGAGGATTTTGGCTAGTCTAGTACCTCTTTGTAAACAGTTACAGTCAGTATTCTAGTACCATTAGGCAGGCACATTAGCCACCTGACAAATAAAGAAGGCCCCAAGGACTGACTTGGTACAAACTGTATCCCCATGGTCCAGTTTCCATGCATTTAAAGGAGAGACTCTTTCCCAGATTGACATTGTTTTTTTCCTTTGGATGGCGCATATGCTTAAAGTGTTGCCAGTAGTGATAGCCATAATTTTCTCTTCCTTTTTCCTAGAATTTCACCTTTCACCCTCATCTAGATCCTATTTGTTGAAAACTCTCAGGATGAGCAATTGGGTCATAGAGATCTGAAATATAGCAAATAGCCAAGATAAATTTGATATCTAACCAGGAGAGGTCAAAAGCATGGATTGTTTGAAGCCCATCTACAAATCTCCCAAGATCATTTTGAAAATCTGCCTAATTGCAGTTTGAATTGATGACCATCTTTCATGGAAAAATGCAACTGGACCAGTGTAGCCCATTCCACTCCTATGACTTTTCTTAGAGTCAGAATGATTTGTGAGGTAGAGTAAGCAACTCAACTCTGTGTATGTCTTGCAGGGCTTAATGCTGTGTAAGGAACATGAGGAAGGGGCTGGGGAATCCTGGGTCTCTCTATGGGGCACTGGCTTCTGTTGTAGTTCCTGAGTTCACTGACTTAAGAGATATAAGGCAGAGGTCAAGGAGACCACCTAGGGTGGTTGTTTTCATTGAACAAGAGGTGGAAACCCATATTCCCCAAGAGAGATAAGTGGGCATCTGAGAAGAGAATCATCAACAGTATCAATTTCCTCTCCTTTGGAGGCCTCTTTTAGTACCATAGGTTGGGAATCTTTCCAGAGATAGAGTCTTAAGAGATTCATCATAAGAGATTTCTCACAATTTTCTTTGTCTATTGCAAAAAAAATCTACCAGTAACTGCAAAATAGTATTGTAATTTAGACTGCCATTCTGTAGCCATCTGTCATCATTTCCTAATTCATATAGTAATGAAACAATATTGTGAGGGGCTGATGGAGAGGGAGAGAGAGAGAGAGAGAGAGAGAGAGAGAGAGAAACTGGGTTTGTGGTTCTTCAGATGGCATCCCATGCAGAAAGTTACAGACTTTTTGAGTCCTCAGCAGTGTCCTTTGTAAGGCTCAAGCACTAGCAGCTGTCTCTGGCGAAGCAAGTGACATCAGTGGCATTCTTTAGATTTCTCCATAGCCTGCAACCCACCATGACTCTGATATAGGGGGAAGAGATTTAACTCCCAAAGCTGCTATGTTTTAGAAACATGAGTTTGTGCTCTCTAAAATCCAATAATGAATTCTAGGAACATCAGAGGTTAACACTAGGAAAAGTTGATTCAGAGAAACTAAGCTTTTTTCTAAAAGAGATAGAAAGGGGTCAAGAAAGTGGGTTGTCCTCTCATCCAACTTCTCAAAGGTGTTTTATTGCACAAAGCCATGAGATGAGATGGGTTCAAAGTGTGACAAAGCTATGCATGATATAGTAAACTGGTAAGATTACAAGTACAGTAGCTTAGGTAATATTGATCCAATGAGAAATCACAAGGTGGACAAAACTATGAACAACCAATAAGGTTATGACAAGTATAGCCACTTAGGTAATATTAATTAAATGGGATATCCAATGGGGGAAACAAGTCACATAGCTAGTATACAAGAATGAACAAGGATTTTTGGTGCTATGGGGTGGGTCAGGAATCTTTCTTTGAAGACCTTAGTCTATATTTATTTATAATATCAATCACTGCTCTTCATGCTTTGCAGGTGTGGCTGTTTCTTTTCATTTATAATTCTGGCTTTCAGTGAATGTGTCAAGATTTTTCTCCATGTTGACTTTTCTACTGTCCTCCATGTTGGGTCCTCGCACCCTGTCCCTTTGTAACTGCCTAGGAGATATCAAATCGACTTACCTATCTACAATAATCCCAGGGTAAATTTTAAAGAAATGGTCTAATGGTGAGCTTTCTGGGATCTGCAGTGTTATTCATGTAACTCATAGAGTCTATGGAGAGAGAATAATATGCCTAGGGTCCTATGCAGAAAAATGCAGACACACTGAGTATCCAGAAACATCCTTCATGACGTTCAAGCACTACCAGCTGTCTCTGGCAAAGCAAAACCAGTGCTTTGTTGTGCTTTCTCTTTTTCTTTTCCTTAGAAATCTGCATACCTTGTGGCCCATTGTGACTTATTAGAGAGAAGGGGAGAGCCTCTCAGGGTCTCCATGTAATCACCTGAGAAACGGTATTTCTTACAATTACCTGAAAATAAAATTTTGGCTGTTACTTTAAGGTGGTAGAGGTGGAAATTTCTTTTTTTAATATTTAAGAGGGGAAAAAAAAAGAAAAAAAATCTTGAAAAGATCCAAGATCAAGGATAGCTTTACCTTTACATACTTCCAACTGCTGGGGTTGACCTTTACTGGCTATTTGCTTTGTTTTACTCTGGCCCTTAGGCATATGTTTCTGAATTACCTGAATTTCTTTTAGAAGAAATAGGGATGAAATCTAATCTGATTAAGAAGAGAAAAAAGGGGGAGGCCCATATGTTCTCTGAAAGAGAAAGATTTACCTTTTATCCCTAAAGGTGAGATTTAAACATGGTGGAACCATGTGTACAGGATGTCTCCGTGAAAAAGTGATACCCATAAATAAATGAACATCTAGGAGAATAGTGCAAATTACACATTAAGCGCAAAAATAAGCAGGCTGGGAAGGTGACTTTACTCAAGCAGGAGACCAAGCATAGCTATATATATATATATATATTTTTTTTTTTTTTTCATGTATGCTGCACCTGGATTACTAATAGGCTTTCTGACAGTTACTGAACTACACAATCAAGGAGGAAGCTTCAGTGTACCACAGATTGCCTTCAGGGCGTGTGTCACCAGGACAAAGCTTTGCACACACCTTAGGCCTGGATGCAAGTATCCCTAGAGTGGCAGGATAAGAGAAGTCTGGGGAGAAAGATGTGGCATGAAATGGTGTGAGGATAACCAGTGCTGTGTAAAGAGAGGAAAGGGAGCTGGCAGCCAGATTCTGGAATTGTCGAGGGAGGGCCCAGCTTCCACTAATTTTTCTTACTACTTGGCTTGCTTCACCAAAGCTATATTACCAAGATCTGGGGTGCTATAGAGTCTTTCCAGAAAAACCCAAGGTTTTTGTTGTCAGAAAAAGAAAATAAAATAAATCGGAAAATAAATGTGCAAAAGGTAGTGAAGTTTTACCATTGTTAAAGTTATTAAATGTGGAAAATGAGCTATGTTCTGCAGAGTGAATATGGGCCAGTTAAAATAGGAAAAGAATTACTTTCCACAGAGAGCAGGGTGGGCCACTAAGAAAAAGCGAACACAGTGGCCATAAGATTAGTGGTGACCATGTTTTGTTTTCTTCGTTCTGATATCATATGTAAATAACCCTATAAAAAATCTGTTTAACCTCATGCCAGAAGAATTGAAGATAGCATTTTCTTTAAACATGTCAATATTGTTCAAAAAAGGTCATAAAATTTTAGACTTATTCAATGGGAATTAAAGGGAAATAATATTTTTTTGTGTTTTTTACTTTTGTTATTGAATAGTAAAAACAAACAAGTTTGAAGAGTGAAAAATGTGAAATACTGATAATATGAACAAAATGTACAAAATTAGTAAAGTATGAAATCGTTTATTATGCTTCAAGAGATGCAATAGTTTCAAAATGAATGTGACATGCTATGTGGGCTTGTATTTGAAGATATGTGTACTTCCCTGGAGCTAGGGAATTTAGGAAAATTTATTTTGTTATGAGCTTTTCTCTTTTTTTTCTTTATTTTCAGATACATTTAGATATGACATAATATAAAGGAAATAAAAAATCAAATAATGTCTTCCTTAATTATTCTTTTGGTTTGAGTATATTACATCAAAAGTAATAAATAAATAAATTTAGCCTGGTTACAATAACATATTAGATTGGAGATTAGAGTTATTTCCATTTTCTTATGGCTTTGGGGAAAACATAAATTATTTAATTTAGTCTATGATATCGTAGTCATAATCTAGCTTGATTTTCAATCTCTTACTTTATTTCCTCAATTCTAATAGCTATTCTAATTCTATTAAAAAGACTCAAAGAAGAAGTTCACACAGGATTCATTTCCTTGTATTTTTTTCTATTATGATAGCTGAAATGAAAGTACAGTTCACTTTTTCTCAAATTTAATACATTTGTGTATAATTGGAGATCTGTTGACTGTATTGTTTCATTTACATATTAGTAGACTTTTTCACCAGATTTTTTTCTTTTGTGATATGTTTGATTAGTAATCTAATGTTCTATGGTAGCCAAGTAAAAGCATCAATTTCAAGACATCAAGAGTAACGAGAAGGCAAAAAGACAGAATGAATGTTAATAACTTTAAAGGGTAATATTAACGTTTTGTAAGCTTTTCTTCCTTGATCAACAATGTATTAAAAAATGAAACTTTCTTTCTTTTTTTTTTTTTTTTTTGAGACAGAGTCTCACTATGCAGTTAAGACTGGCCTGGAACTCACTGTGTAGCCCAGGCGGGTCTCAAACTCACAGTGATCCTCCTGTCTCAGCCTCCTGAGTGCTGGGATTAAAGGCGTGTACCACCACGCCTGGCATCTATTTACTTTTAACTCTCACTTGAATTATATTTTGTAGCAGTACAATAATTCAATATTTAATAATATTTTAAATTATTTCTTAAGCATTCCTTGCAATAATGAAAGCATTCACATTTTTTAGCTTTGTGTAGTGTCAAATTTTTTGAAAGAGAAATGTTGTTATTCTTCTTGACAGGAAAATAGTCAAGCCCTTAAATGGAGGTTAAAATCTCTGAATTTGAAACTATTTAAAAGTATTTCTGTGAGTCCCAATGCTTTTGTTTTCCTAGATTTTCCCCTCTTCTCCCTTCTCTTCCTAGGTGGTTTTATCTTCATGATTTTTCTATTTATATCTAGTCTCTACTTCTTTTAATCCTGATGTTACTATCCAAATGCCTACTTTATCTTGCTTCTTGGACCTCTCAGAGGTACTTTTAGGGAAAGAATTAATTCCCTTCTCCTTATGTTTCCTTCTATGAGTGTAAAGTTCAAATAGTGGAAAGCTCATTATCTCTGTACATAACCCTATTCTGATTAAATAAAATAAAAGAGGCAAATTTTCTTATTGGTCAAATAAGAAAGAAAAGATGAACCATGTATCAGTCAGATCCAGCTTTTTTCCCCCCATTAAGTTTATTGGTACATTTTAGTATACAATACAGTTACATTCATTATTGGGATCTTGTACCTTTACATGAGGTATCTTGTTTTTATTTTTTCCCCATACCTCTGCCCTCCCTTCAACCCCTCCACTCTTCCCTATTTACAAAGACTTTGTTTAGTTTTTTCCTTTTCTTTTTATCTGAATGAAATAATTATCAAGGAGCATGTTTTCCACTCTGTCACATTACTAGCCTTTTACTATGTTCTCCTTCTTCGTCCCAAAGTGAAATAAAGTGTGAAATTTAAAATCAAGCATAGCAACAGTATAGTAATAGTTTATTAGATTCCAATTTATTTTAAGATCCAAGAAATCATAAGGGAACAAAACAAATCTTTGATAAAAAGTAAACCCCTTTTTAAATCCTACAAATCTTAGCAATCAAAATGGTTTAACTGACCTTACACAATAATGCACTGCTCCTGCAAAAGGTTACTGCTGTAAGCTTCTAATAGAATAAGATGTGAATTGATTAATGAAGATAAATTAGTGAAGATTTAAAAGTTAGCCTTCTCTATAATAGTTAGACTTGCTCAACCTGATTTATCTCCCACTTCTCTGAAATTTACAAAGAATACATGTTGAAATGTTATCTCTAACAATAATGATCACAGTTCTATTCCAAAGGCTTTAAAGAAGCAAACATATCAAAGTATTTCAAGGGCATCATAATCCCCACAGGAGAGCTAATCATTTGCTTGTGTTCACCATGAGTATTCTCTGGAATAGTTCTGTCCTCTTAGATGTCCAATATTCTCCCATCTGCTTTGTCAGCTACATTTCTAAAGTCACAAACATTGAAATCAACAAATTGAAAAATTGGGTCCTAAAGAGAAAATTTAAAGAACAACATAAAATAATAATCAATGATATAAATATCTCTATTTCATAAAGTATAACTCCCCCCAAAACCCCAAGATTTAATCATCCAAAGTATAGAACCATTTATATTACAGAGTTACCAAATAAAATGTATTCAAAGAATTTTTTTAAAGCATCAAGGAGTGGAAAGTTTGAGTATGCCTTATTTTTAAAAATAGCCACTATCAAAAGTTCTAATACAGTAAACCCCTGACTTTCTAACATTTGAGTTGTGAGCATTTAAAGATATGATGGACCTCACATAATGAACATTCATAGATGCTAACAAATTGGGAAGTAACTGACGATCCTTAAGCTCCAATATCAAGTGTAGGACAAATTCCATCTTGCTGTCCATCTCATATTGCTAATGATTTTTCAGCTCCACAATTTCCCACCTACCCTCCCTCTTCCAGTTAGTAAGTCTCCTCTTGTCAGTTCACATCATGCAATTCCGTATATGCCTGTTGTTGTACTGCACTGTATTACCATATACAGGTAACTGTAAGTTTGTGTTTGATTTTGTTGTGCTTTAAATTGTACAGTTGTGTAAGACTACCTTTGCTGAGCATACAAATTCACCTCTTGAACATTATCCCAGAATGGAACTTGTTCATAAGTAAGGGATTTACTGTTATAACAAATGCTGGTGGGGAAAAAGAAAGTGTGAGAAGCATTGTTTTGGTGATTGTAGTACAAGCACTACAGAAATCAGTATGGAGATTTCTCAAAATACTAAAAATAGAAATTCCATTTGACCCAGTAATTCCCCTTCTAAGTATCTTCCTGATATAATTAAGATATCATATTACAGTGATACAGGCATGCTTAAGTTTATAGCACCACAATTCACAGTAGCTAACTTTTGCATGCTGTCTATATGTCCATCAACAGGTTAATGGATAAAGAAAATATGGTATTTACACCCAAAGGAGTATTGCTGTGCCATAATGAAGTATAAACTTAAGGAAAATGGATTCACCTTGAGACTATAATATTAAATGAAATAAATTGGACATATAAATATTAACTCATTTATCTTATATGAGAAAACAAAATTATAAATAAATACCAAAAGGCTGGGGGATTTAGCTCATTGGTGCTGTGTGTGCCTTGAAAGTGCAAGGTCCTGAGTTCAATGTGGAGTTCTGGGAAAATGAACTATAAATAAATAAATAAAAGATAGATTATATGAAGTAGGGAGGTTCATTTTTCTCAAACTAGAAGGATCTTGAAGAATAAGAAAAATACTAATAAAAAAATTATGACCATCTGAATAAAACACGCATTTAATAACATAAAAACTAATAGGATGGTTTGTAAGACATTGGGTTTTATAATTAGAGCTGTAGTCTTACTGTTTTAATTTTATTAGGAGTTGGGTTCTGATCCAATATTGCATTCTGTTAATAAAACAAGAAAGAAAGAAAGAACAAAAGAAAGAAAGAAAGAAAGAAAGAAAGAAAGAAAGAAAGAAAGAAAGAAAGAAAGAAAGAAAGATAGTTTTGTGCCAAATTCTGGTACAGTATCTGTAATCTCTTTACACATATAGTTTATCCTGCCAACAAAGCACTCAGTCCAAATCAATAAGTAAATAACTCTTAGAAAATAGAATTAGAAATGTTGAAACAGAGTTGAAGTATAGAGAACCAAAATAAATCTTTTCACAATCCTGAGATATTTGTTTTATTTCATATATATATATATATATATATATATATCTTAAAACTGTGACATTTGTGAATTATAGATTTATGCATGTGAAAAAATAGCTTAATATGGATCTTGTCAATCTTATTTCACTCTCTTCTTAGATATTTTTAAGAAATACTTTGTAGTAGCTATTTTTTTTTAATTTTTTTATTTTCTTATTTTATTTTATTTTTTTAAATTTTATTGAGTTTATTGGTACATTTTAGGGATACAGTACAGTTACATTCATTGTTGGGGTCATGTACCTTTACATGGCAAGTCTTGATTCTCATTTTTTCCCCTTACCTCTGCTCTCCCTTCACCCCCTCCTCCCCTCCCCATCTACAAACACTTTATTTTCATCTTTTCATTCTCTCACATTTTTTTCTTTTCCCTTTTTGTTCTTCCCCTACGCATCACAACTTCCCTACACCTTTAGCTCCTTTCTTCAAATTTCTAAATGTCAGTAATCTTATTAGAATCTTATGCATTGTTGCAGAATATTCACACCA
>NW_022900950.1:57724174-57791193 GCF_012274545.1 Fukomys damarensis | reverse complement strand
AAAATCCAAATGGATTAAATATCTAAATATTAAAACAGAAACATTAAACTTGCTGGAAGGTAAGTTAGGCAGAACTCTGGAAGACATTGGTATAGGAAAAGACTTTATGAACAAATCCTCAGTAGCATGGGAACTAGCAGATAGAATCAACAACTGGGATCTCATCTTACTAAAAAGCTTCTGTACTTCAAAAGAAACCATTAGCAAAACTAAGAGACAATCTACAATGTGGGAAAAAATTTTTACCAGCTGTACCTCAGACAAAGGACTACTATCAAGGAAATAAAGAACTCAAAACAATCAGTCCCCCCAAATATAAAGACCCAATTCAAAAATGGGCATCCGAAATGAACAGACATTTCTCAAAGAAGTAAAAGCAGCAAGAAAATATATGAACAAATGTTCCACATCACTGGTCATTCGAGAGATGCAGATGTAGTAGCTAAATTTTATGTTCCTTTCTTGTTTAGAAATCAAAGTCAAATGACATTGCACAACACATCTTGAGAGAAGAATGCAGATGTTTCTAGGTATCTTATGAAACTTCTAGAATAAATAATGAAACTTTTGAAAAGCATCATGTTAAACACATTTAGAAGTATAGAATACCACTTAAAGCCAAATAGAGTTATTGCATTCATGTGGTTGAGAATTGGCCATGGTGATGGATTATCCACAGACTGGCAGCTTCATGGAGTGACGATCAAGAAGAGAGCACATGCTTCTGTAAACATGTCTATGTATGCTACATAACATATGAAATATCGTTTGGCATGAATTTATGCACATGCACACACACATATACACATATGTATGTGTGTGTAGTCGTGCACATGCTTAATCATACATACATACGTGTGTATGTATATACAGGCACACATTTGGACTTATAATGGCATTAGCTGCTAGCTATTGAATAAATAAATACTAAGTGATGTAAAATAGCACCAGACAAAAAGTGGGAAAAACTAAAACCTATGTATCAGGTTAAATAAAATGCAAAGACTTGCTACCATTTCAGTGTGGGATAATTTTAAATCACTTTAGGGATGTGTTATTGCTGGGTCCTTTGCTCTCCCTCAGCAGCCATGCTTGACCAGCAGTCATTATTTGTATGCCGAGTAAGAGATACGTTGAGTGTACACATGAAAGGGGCAAAGCATGCTTTTAAGATGTGAAGAGATTTTGTCTACTTTGCTTTCCCCCACTTGTGCTGGTTTAATCACAAAACTGGATATATTGACTTCTGAACCTCTTATTTTAAAATGGATATGCCTGGAAAGCACATAGGTGTATAATTAAGGTTATATCTTTTCTTTCTACTCATTTCTTATAACCATCCATTGTTTAATGTTTCATGCTATGAAAATCACAGAAATTTAGTTTTAAGAAGAGAAACAGCAACATTTACAACATGTTCTGTCTCAACAGTTAATAGAATTAGAATTAGAATTAGAATCTCTGTAATGATACCATACACAGGACTGGAACCCAGTTAGTAGGGAGCTTACAGCAAAGATGACAATGATATTCAAATATTATTCAAAAATGTTTTAAATAACGTACTAACTTATTTTTTATCATTCTGCTCAAGGTCTCTGTGGAAGAATTCTTACATTCAATTTTCATTCAAGCCTTATTCTGTAATTGTCACAGGACGTGTGCATGACAATATGTCTATGAAATGTGATTCATGAAGAATCACTGGGGCAGTTGTATCTCCAAGGAATCAGGGGGCTGATATCAATTGCAAGTTCTTCTGATCCTGAGGTAAGAGACAGGAGCTGCCCACCTTGTGTAGGTCTAACTTTTGGAAATGGAGTGGACCACATATGAAGCCTGATCCTGGCTTGAGTTGCACCTACATCATACCTCAGTTCGGCTTGTACCTGCAGTGTGATCCTGGTGTGTGGCATGCTTGTGGTGTGGCCACAGGATGAGGCAGGATCCTCAGGAAGTCTGAAGTCAGAGACACAAATAGGATCTTATTTTTTTTCCCTTTTCTTCCTTTTTATTCTTTCCAAAAGTCCACAAGGGAGAGCTTAAAGGGATGGAATAAATCTTAAATGATTATGGGTAACTAATTCAATGTCTATAACAAAAATATCATTTTTAGGGTAGATTTTATGAACTTGAGACCTATTTGAGATAAAAGATTTTAAACATTGCTTTTTCTTTTTCTCCAAAGGTAAATTAAAAAGACTCCAAAAGGATGGGAGCCAGGAACATGGATCCGCTGAGGAAATTTGAAGGAATGAGAAAAGCCAGCCAAAGAGAGAGGCCATGAAAGCTACAGCCACCAGCAGTGCCACAGGGGTGGGGCTCCCCAGCCCCTTTGAAGTTCACATCTTGCCTCAGATTTCCCCATGTTTCAGTTATGGAATTATGGGATTTAATGTTTTTCCTGCTGGATTTTGGAGTTGCTTTGTTTCTATTCTCTCTATCCTCCTGTTTCTACCTTTTAAAATAGCAATATTTATCTTATATCATTGTATATTGGAAGTATTTTCTTTTCATTTCTTTTACAAGGGCTCATTTTGCCTAAAGAGGTGTGCATGAGTTTTGGGTGAGACAGAGCCCGGATGTGATGGCATATATGTAGATGTCCCGCAAAGCTTTGTGTACTGATGGCTTTTCAATAGGTGAGTGCATCATAGGTATGTGATACTGAATTAGTACAATGATTGGTTTAGCATAGCTATGGAAGTGAATGATGGGTTTCCTTTTATTTTATTTATTTATTTATTTATTTATTTATTTATTTATTTATTTGGTACTGGGGATTGAACTCGGGTACTTGCGCTTGCAAGGCAGGCCACCGGACCACTGAGCTAGATCCCCGGCCCAAATAATGGATTTATTGACGAAGGATGATCTTGTATGTCCTTGCCCTCTTATTTAGACTACCAAAAGATGATCATTCTCCTGCCAGGTTTTTGGGTGCTGCACTTTCTAGATATGTTTTCTAAGTTCTTTCTGTCCTGCGCAAAGAATTGGTCAAGTAAAACACGACAGGTAACAAAAATTTGCATTTATTAAAGAAATGGAAAAAAAATGTGATCCTTAGAGTGAGTTTGGGCCAAGTAGAAGTAAAAAAAAAAAAAATCTATCTGTCTATCTATCTATCTATCTATCTATCTATCTATCTATCTATCTATCTATCGCATAAAACAGGACCCCTGTGAAAGAGAGAACATAGTACCCCAAAGCTCAGTGGAAAGTCTTACTTTGTATCTTACATTTCTCAGGCTGGTGTCAGCTAGACAATGCCCTCAAAAATATGCAAAGGTTCTTCTGAGGAGAATTAGAGATGGCGCTCTCTGCTTGCGTCCTCACGCATGGTTTTGGTGACTGTCCTGTGCATGTGTCCTGAAATTTTGTAGACAGATCAGGCCACTTCTCAGCCAATGTGACATGCCCCAGTCTTCTGCCTCAGTTCTTAAATATAGAACGTGATATTTGTATGTCACCTTTAAATCAGGAAGGATGCAATTTCAGCTCCTGACTAGTCAGTATCAATGCCTTTGCTCTACCTGAAGCAGTTACATAATTCCAGGACATTGGACCTTCTGCAATCCATTAAAATTAAGGGACTAAAATCTAAGGGCTTGGGGTTACAGTGGGATAGAAAAATAAAAGCTAGATAAAAAAGAGAAAAGGGAATAAAGATTTTTAAATTTTTTCTTTTAAGAAGAACTGTAAATACAGGACACAGATCCAGTTTATTTATTTATTTTTCTCTTTATCTTCTCTCAGAATATAGTAAAACTGTTCAATTGCCTTTCACTTACATATGGATCTTTCAATTCCTTTTTTGCTTGAAAAAAATTGCAATTGAGGGCTGGGGATTTAGCTCAGCAGTTAGGTGACCTGCCTCGCAAGTGCAAGGACCCAAGTTCGATCCCAGGTACCACACACACAAACACACACACACACACACAAAATTCAATTGAAAGATCACCATTTAGGGTTTCCTGTATGAATTGTTCATTATCTCACTATGAGTGGGGCATCTTCTCCATCCTATTTGGCGAGACTATAGATGATGAAATCTGACAGATTTCCACCACAAAACACATGCAAGGTTCCTATTTCTCAAGTGTAGTCTTCCTCATTTTTCTGAGCACATGAACTCTGCTCTTGAGTGCATTTTATGTCACTGTCTAATAATACTTTCTCTGGCCTGTTACTGACATGTCCTGGAAATTCTTTTTCTGTGATGAGTCTGTAAACCCATGAACTTTTTCTACAAAAAGGTTCTGCTGACTTCTTTATTTCAGCCTTGTGGACCCCTAGACCCACGCTCCATCCTGGGGATGAACCAAGGCTGCTGCTTATGTTTTGTCTGTTCTGCATGTAACCATTTGCACTTTCAGCTTTTATTATCTTGTGAAAAAGCCTTCAAATTGTTTGGCCACTGGATGTTGAATGCGTGGCTTCTAGAACAATGAACCACATCATTTTCCCTTTGCAAACTACCCAATCTCAGGAATTTTGTAACAACAATAGAAACAAACTAAGGCAAATCTAGTAAACGTTTTGTGTTTGAATTTACATTTCTATCTAGTAATTTATCTGTATTTCCAATGAATCAAACCAAGCCTATGACACTCATTTATCAGGTCAAATTTATACTGTGGAAAGGACTTATCAGCCATACTATGTGGTGTGTGTAACTGTGCAACAAAAGGAACAAAGGTGACTATGTGTGAATATGTATGTGCATTTATGTGTGGGTTTGCATATTTCTATCTCTATTGTATAGAGTAGTGGCTAGACTTAAGAATTTGCTTGACTATGTGTATTTGAATAAATGTTTATGAAGGGTAAACTACTTCAACTGATTCTTGTTTGCATAAGATGTTCCTTAGGGGTTAGGTACTTAAAGACTCCTTTAGGAATATTGCTTTGCATAAGCTGTTTGCATTTAGATTCCCTTTAGGAGATGTTAATTGCCAGAGCTGACATTAAAGTGTGGAGATTAAGATCCTGTTAAAGTAATACCCAGCAGTGTGACCGAGTAAAGCAGAAGTGAATCTGAATAAGATTGAACCCTGCAGGTTTGCTGAAGGCTGAACAAATCAGGAAGTAAATAGTTTCACTCTACTAGTAGATGGTAAATTTTATGGAGACAGGTATTTTATCCTGGTTTGTGTTTTTTCTACATAATAGGGAATGTATGGAGTTTATGGAAAGCATTTAATTATCTATTAGAAGATTGCTTAAGTATATTGTTTTATAGTAAGAAATATTTATCTATTGAGATGTTATACATTAATGAGTAAAATATCTTTAATGCTGCTTTTTATATTATTTTTTAATTCATTAAGTTCATTGGTAAATTTTACAAAATATGATGACATTCATCACTGGGAAATTTGTACTTTTACATAATATATGTTGATTCTTATATTTTTGCCCATTCTCCTGCTGTCTTTTCAACCCCTCCATTCTGCCCTATTTACAAAGACCATTTGTTTCCATTTTTTATTTTCTCATATTTATTCCTTCCCCTTCTTTTTTTCCCCTAAGCTTCCCACCTTCCCTTCTTTAAATATTTTCTTCCTATTTCACATTATATATTATACAGTTTGATCCTTGTTTACACTTTCAGTTTCTCAAACCAGAAAATCTATTTGATATTAACATGTCTCTCCTATTTATTTCACTGAATTGTATCACCTCAACGTGCATTCATTTAGCTAAAAATGTCTCTAATTTCTCATTTTTAATGGCTGAATAATACTCCATTTTATTAAAACACAAAAGCATTTTCTTTATCCAGTTTCCAGTTGATGGAAAATTAGGTGGTTTCCAAATTTCAGCTATTACAAGGTGTGCTGCTATGAACGTGGGTGTGCATACATCACTGTGGTATGATTCTTTTAATTCTTTGGGGAAGATACACACTAGGGGAATACCTTGATAAAATGGGACCTCTAAACCTAGTTCTTTGAGATATTCTATACTTAACTTTCACAGTGTTTGGACCAGTCTACACTTCCACCCATAGTGGTGCAGAGTCTCTTTTTCACCAAAGAGTGTTGCTAGCATTTATTTTTGTTTGATTTCATGATAGGAGCATATCTTTCTGGGTTGAAATAGAATCTCAGTGGTGTATTCATTTGCATCTCTCAAATGACCAGTGATGAACATTATTTCATATGTTTGTTCACTGCTTTTAGTTCTTTGTCTAAGAAATGTCTTCATTTCAGATGCCCATTTTTGCAATGAGTCTTTAAATTTGGGCAGTCCCATTTTTGTAAGTTCTTTATATATTCTATAGAGTAGACCTTTCTCTGAGGAACAGCTAGTCAAAATGTTTTCCCACATTGTGGGTTGTGTCTTCACTGTGTTGGTGATTTCTCTTGCTGTGCAAAAGCTTTATAATAAGATGAAATTCCAGTTGTTGATTCTTTGCACTAGTTCACAGGAGACTGCAGTTTTGTTCATGAAATCTTTTCCTATGCCAATGTCTTCAAGGATTCTACCTAACCACTCTTCCAGCCACATTAGTGTTTCTCTTTTTAAATTTAGATCTTTGATCCATTTAATTTTAGTTTAGAGCACGGTGACAGATATAGGTCTAGTTTTAATCTTTGGGAGGTTAAAACCCAATTTTTTGGGCAACATTTATTAAAGACACTAGTTTCCACCAGTGAGGTTGTTTGGTTCCTTTGTCAAAATAAGGTGGCTGAGCACGTCTACATCTTCTAATTCCACTGATCTTTGGGTGTGTTTCCTTGCCAGAACCATGCTGATTTTTGTTGTTGTTGTTGTTGTTGTTTTGTTTCTGTTTTTTTTTTTTTTTTTAATCACAGTAGCTTTGTAGTGTAGTTTCAAGTTGGGGATTGCAATACCCCTTACCTTTATTGCCTAGAATTGCCTAGAATTGCTTTTGCTATTCTAGGTCTCCTCTTGTTCCAAATGATTTTTTTGAATTGTTTTCTCAAGTTATGTAAAGTATGTTGGTGGAATTTCATTTGGGACTGAATTGAATCTGTATACTAGTTTTGGAAATATGGCCATTTTGAATATACTGGTTCTTCCTTCCCAGGACAGTCTTTCAATTTTCTGATATCCTCTTTGAGCTCTTTTTTCAGAGTGCTAATGTTTGCAGAGAATAATTGTTTTTTCCTTCTTTTAGTTGATTCCTAGGTATTTTATTTTTTGGATGCTATTATGAAAGGAGTTATTTCTCCAATTCCTCTCTCAGTGAGTCTGTTGTTTGTATATAGGGAAGCTATCGATTTTTGAGGGTTGATCATGTACCAAAGATACTAATGAATTTGGTTATTAGGTTGGGAAAATGTTTTGTGGAGCTCTTGGGGTCTTTTATATAGAGTATCATGTTATCTGCAAATAATGACAATTTAACATCTTCATTTTCTATCCTTATTCTTTTTATTTCTTTCTCATGTCTGATGGTTGAGGATAATGATTCCAGAACTATATTGAACAGGCATGGTGATAGTGGATATTCTCATCTTGCTCCTGATTTTAGTGTCATGGATTTCAGTTTTTGACCATTTAGAATGATGTTGGCTGTTGGTTTTTCATAGACAGCTTTTTATTAGGTTGAAATAAAGACAATCTATTTTAATTATCTGCGCTTTTTAAAATCATGAATGGGTGTTGGAATTTGTCAACTGCTTTTTCTGCATCTATTGAGATGATCATATGGTTTCTATCTTTGGCTCTGTTAATATAGTGTGTTAAATGTATTGATATGCCTAGTATGCACCATCCCTGCATCCCTGGGATGAATCCCACTGGGTCAAGGTGTATGACCTTCTTGATGATCTTCTGCATTCCTTTTGCCATGTCTTATTGAGGATTTTTTCATCTACATTCATTAGGAAGATTGGGCTATAGTTCTCTTTTTCATTTGGGTCTTTCTCTGCTTTGGGGATCAAGATGATTCTTGCTTCCAGGAATTAAGTTGGGAGAATTACCTCTCTTTAAATTTCGTTGATGAATTTAAACTGTAGTGGCAGTAGTTTTCCTAACACAATTTTTTTCTGTTGCAAAATTTCCTTGTAAGATTGTTTTCATTGTGTCCCATAAATTCTGATATGTTTTATTGGCATTGTCACTTAATTGTAGAAATTGTCTAATTTCTTCTTTAAATTCCTCTGTGACCCATTTGTTTTTCATGAGTGTATTGTTCAATTTCTATGTGTTTATGAAGTTCTGGTGATTTCTTTTGCTGTTGATCTCTAATTTCTTTGCTCTAAGATCTAATTATACAAAATAAAACAAAACAAAAAAGATCCCAACTATCCTCTACAAAAAAACAATGTAACTATCAAACTTTTATGTTAGTTCATGGAGATTTGTGACAGACAATATGTAGAGAAATTTAAAAATAAATTGTACTATGTTCTTATTAGAGTCTGATAATTTATTACAGAATCAAAAATAATATAATACTTATGATAAATAATAAGTAAAATGAAATGCTTGTTTTTTATTAGATACTGCATGCTAATTGTACTTTAGATATTATTTGGAGGAGATCATATCTTTGTCATCCATTTATGTTTCCATAACTACTCAATTTCACGTATATAGCACAACTGGGGTTATGGGACCACTCACCTTTCATTCACCTGAATTTGGGCAACAGCTCCTAGCCAACTCTCCTTCCACTGTACTGAGAGGCAGGAATGTGACTAACAAGCACCCAGAAAATTCCTAAAACTTCAGGCCAGGGCAACTACAATTACCTTTCCTCATTCAAAATTCATTAACGGTGCATACACATGGGCTGCTTCTCATGCATGTAATTCTAACAGTAAATTTTGGATAAGATCATGTACAGTAGATACACTTGAGATTATTCGGCACCCTGTCATTCATTTTGTCAATCATATCCCGAGAGACAAAATGAGAGGTGACCTGGGTGGTTTTTATATTTTCAAATGCAAAATCCTGACTTATCTTCGTTCCTTTGCTCCCCATGCCCACACCACTTCTTTTCCTGCTCATGACACTTGTTTTGCTTCTGCTGGCATGAACCTGCTTGCTACTGTAGCATTTTCTCCAGTTAACTTGAATTACATATAGCTTGTCTTAGTTAATTTTCTCTCATTGCTGAGACAAAATACTTGACACCCAAAGTTAAAGGGGGAACGGTTTGTTTGGCTTACAGTTTGTAGAGGCTTCAGGCTACAATTGGCTGGGTGGCAGGTGGCAGACTGGCATTGTGGAATAGAAACAACATGGCTTGCACAAAGTAGCCAAAGCAACAAGGGACCTTGATATCACTTTTCTGCACTTTTTATCCCATCCAGCCTACCAGGACTGGGGTGATGCTAAACTAATTACTCCGTTAATCACATCCCCTTCATACCAGTATCACATAGTGCAGATTCAGCTTCCTGTGAAAAAGCAGGAGGCTTCGGGGGACATCTAAATACAAGTCATAACATATCCTTGTATTTTACCATCTTATGACTAACTTACAATTTTTGCTCTTCAAGAAGCCAGATACTCATCTGGAATCTATCCCCAAATTGATTTAAATAGCTACTATTTCTTCATATATTTTCTTACTTACAAAATTTTGGACCACCTAGACTTTAACAAACAAATTTTTTTTTTCAATTTTTCAATTTTATTTTATTTTTTCATTGAGTTTATTTGTAATTTTTAAGTAAGCATCACAGTTACAGTTATCATAGGGATCTTGTACCTTTACAGGACAGATCTTGGTTCTCATTTTTCCCCATTCCCCTGCCCTCCCTTCACCCGTCTCCCCTCCGCTATATACAATGATTCAATTTTTTCCTTTCCTCATATTTTTCCTTTCCTTTATTTCCTTTCCCCTACCCATCCCACTTCCCCTACCATTGTAGCCCTTTTCTTCCTATTTCAAATTGTCAGTTATACCATTTGGATCTTATTTATACTTCTAGTGTTTCCCACTGGAGAAACGATTCTGTATTTACACATGTGTCTTATTTATTTCACTTAGGAGTGTAGCCTATATTTTGGCTCACGTATTAGTTCTTAGTTGGCTTCATTGTAGTACAGTATGGCAGTTTTGGATGGCATGGCAAAGGATATCTGCTTATAATACAGCAGGTGGGAAGTGAAGAGAGAGTCAGGGTAAAACCTGGGGCCATCCTCGCTCTAACTTTCCTCTTCTAACTGGACCTCGCCTTCTCTGAGAAAATCTGCTATAAAGCCTGTAATCCAGTCACCTTCCAAAAGCCCTGCATTTGAGCTCATAAGCCTCTTGGAGGACATTTAGATAGGAACCATAACACATGTCATATTAGGCATTTAATAACAAAATCTCAAAGGCCAATGCAATGTACTTGATAATATGAATACCCTAGATTTTTTAACCTGTTGAGAACATTGAAAATAATAAAGGAAATATGTTTTGCTATAAATTTTCTAAAGTTTTGGGCCTTAAAATTTTCGCTTTGAATTATTTTTTAATCATTAAATCAGATACTTTAGGAGTGTCCTAGTCACATCTATAGGACATTACATTTATTTTTATATGATGTTTGAATATTGCATTAATTAGATTTACCTTTACTGGGACAAAATATTTGATACCTAATACTTTAAAGAGGAGTTATAAGATGGGTGTGGTGGCACATTCCTGCAGTTGCACCACTCAGAAAGCTGAGGCAGGAGGATCGCTGTGAGTTCGAGACCAGTCTGGACTACATAGTGAGTTCTAGGTGAGTCTCAACTACATAGTGAGACCCTGTCTCAAAAATAAATAAATAAATAAATATAAAGAGGAGTTATATTTTGGCCCATGATTTCATGGTTGCTGTCCATAGTTGGCTAACTCCAAAGCAGAAACATCATGGTTGAAAGCCATGGTGGAACAAATCTGCTCAGTCCATGTTTTCTAGAAAGCAAGCAGAAGAACATCAAAAGAGAGATATATTCCAAAGAGATACCTCCAGTGGCCAAACTCCAACAGATCACCACCTCCAAATGTCACATTCAGCTATGCATATTGGTGTATTATATATACAATAATGAATACAGCAGCTAAATTTTATAATCAACTCTTCAGGTGTTTATTCATAGAGAATAATTGAAAATTAAGCATGACTATAGTTGTCTTTCAATAAACATCAAGATTATACATTAGTATAACTATATGGACAAATGCTAAATGTTCCTCATATCTGTTTTCTCTTTTCTTCATAGTGGAATAACTCCTGATATTTACACAGGCACATTCTAGATAGTCATCCCAAGATTCTCTTGTACATTTCTTTTTCTTTTTCCTCCGGTATACAGTACAGTTACATTCATCATTGGGATCTTGTACCTTCACATGACAGGTCTTAGTTCTCATTTTTTCCCCTTGTCACTGCCCTCCCTTCACTCTCTCCACCCTTCCTAATTTAAAAGAACTTTGTTTGCATTTTTTCATTTTCTCCAATTTTTTCTTTTGCCTTACTTGCTTTCCACTTCCCTTACATCTTCAACCCTTTTCTTTCTATTTCACATTGTTAATTATACCATTTGATTTTACTTACACTTTTACTTTTTCATGGCAGAGAAACTATTTGGTCTTTACACATGTGTGTCTTATTTATTTCACTTAAGAGTATGTATCCATTTTCCTATAAATGACTAGTTTCTCATTCTCCTGGCTGTGTAGTACTACATTTTGTGTAAATCTTCTTTATCAAGTCTCCAACTGATGGGCAAATGGGTTGTTTCCAAGTTTAGGTATTGCAAACTGTGCTGCTATAAACATGTGTGCACATACATACTGTGCTTTTGTTGTTGTTGTTGTTGTTGCTGTTGTTGTCATTGTTTGTTGTTGTTTTTTTGAGACAGGCTCTCACTATGTAGTTGAGATTGACCTGGAACTCACTATGTAGTCCAGGCTGGTCTTGAACTCACAGCAATCCTCCTGCCTCAGCCTCCCTTATTCTGGGATTACAGGCATGTGCTACCACACCAAGCAGTGGTATAATTCTTTTAATTCTTTTGGAAAGATACCCAGCAGAGGGATGGCTGGATCAAATGGGACCTCTAGTCCTAGTTCTCTGAGGTATCTCCATATAGATTTTCAGAGTGGTTGCACCAGTCTGTACTCCCACCCAAAATGGAGAAGGGTTCCTTTCTCCCCACAACCCCACCAACATTTATTATTAGTTAATTTCTTGACAGCAAAGGTACTTTCTGGGGTGATGTGGAATCTTAGTGTTGTTTTCATCCACACCTCTCAAATGACCAGTGATGTGCAATACATTTTTATACATTATTTGCTGCTTTTACTTCTTTGTCTAAGAAATGTCTGTTCATTTTGTATGTCCACTTTTGAATCTGGTCTTTATATTTTGGGGACCTGATTTTTTTTATTTCTTTATATATTCTAGCTAATAGTCCTTTGTCTGAGGAGCAGCTGCTAATTTTTCCCCTAATTATAGGTTGTTTCTTGGCTCTGTTGGTGGTTTCTTTTGCAGTGCAGATTTTGTTTGTTTGTTTGTTTGAGACAGGGTCTCACTAGGTAGTTGAGACTTACCTGGAACTCACTATGTAGTTCAGGCTGGTCTTGAACTCACAGTAATCCTCCTTTCTCAGTCTCCTGAGTGCTGAGATTACAGGCATGTGCCACCAAGACCAGCCTGAGAAGTAGATTTTTAATAAGATGATATCACAGTTGTTGATTCTTTCTGCTAGTTCCATGCTACTGAGGATTTGTTTATAAAGTATTTTCCTATATCAATGTCTTTAAGAGGGCAGCCTAACTTATATTCCTGCAAATATAGTGACACATTTTTAAAAAAATATTTAGATCCTTAATCCACTTAGATTTTAGTTTAGTGTATGGTGAAAGCTAAGGGTCTAGTTTTAATCTTTGGCAGGTTGAAATCCAGTTTTTCAAACACCATTTATTAAAAAGGCTATCTTTCCTCCAGTGAGAATGGTTAGTTCCTTTTTCAAAGAAGAGGTAGCTGAGTACATTTGGAGTTGTTTCTGTATATTCAAATCTATTCCATTGATCCCCAGGTCAGTTTTGTTTTTTACAGTGACATGCTGTTTTTATCACAGTAGCTTTGTAGTATAGTTTCAGATTGGGAATTGTTATACCCCAGGCCATGTCTCTATTTCCTGGAATGTTTTTTCCTATTCTAGGTCTCATCTGGTTCCAAATAAATTTTTTGAATTATTTGCTGTACTTCTGTGAAATATGCTGTTGGAATTTCAAACAGAATTGCACTGGATCTCTATAGTAGTTTTGATAGTATGGCCATTTTCTCTATATTGATTCTTCCCATCCAGGATCAGGGGATATCTTTCCATTTTCTTATATCCTCTTTGATCTCTTTTTTCAGTGTGCTGTAGTTTTCAATGTAGAGGTCTTTTGCTTCTTTTGTTAGATTGCTTCCTAGATACTTCATTTTTTTGGATGCTATTGTGAAAGGAATTCATTCCATAATTTCTCTCTCAGTGAGTCTGTTATTTTCATACATCTCTTGTATGTTTCTGTGAACTTGTAATTGCATTTTTGCCATTGATATTTGAAGAGAAGTGGTGTAGACACCATCAACAAATATTGTTAAAGAAGCAAATTTGGAGCTGGGCCTGGTTGCACAAGCCTGTAACCCTAGCCCTCAGGAGGCAGAGCTAGGAGAATGGTGAGTTCCAGGTCACCTCACACTACATAGTGTGTTTCTGTTTAAAAATTTTAAAAATAGAATTTTCTTCAACAGTTTTTCCTGCATGCTTGCTGGATTGTATAAAATTCTTCAAACTTGAAGAAGCACCTTGTAATTTATGATCAACAGCATTTGTTAAGGAGAACACAGTAATAAGATTATAGGTGTCTTTCCTTTCCTTGATGTAAAAGGTGTGCTATCGGCTCTGCTCTTAGTTAGTATAAAATTAATTTATATCACCTTCTAGCAACATTTACTTTAGGTTTCATTAATCTTTCATTGAAACAGGACTTCAGTATGAAACCTCTCTGATGTCTTTATTGGATGGATGTAATCTGTAAAGGTCCATGGTAGTTTATACAGAATAGCATTTGTGTGCACTGTAGCATGAAAAAAGAAAGCCCCCCACCCCGAGTTGTTCATTGTAGAGACCCTATTTTCAAATTAAAATTTTAAAATGTAATTAATACAATCAGTTTTACCTTGTTATGTGGTGACATAGTATGAATTAAATAAGATTTGTTAGGCTCTATGGATCCATCAAAGCTATAAAATTTTAGTGATCAGAATTTATGATAAAAATGACTTTGAGATTTTCTATGTTATGCTTTGTATTTCACTGTCACTACTGACCTATAACTCTTATTAAGATGCAATTTTCTCTTCTTTAGCTGCCCTGGGACCTAGAATAGCCATTAGTGAGTACCTCAACACAGATAACCATACCTCCTATTGATCTTCTGTTGGCAGGTTCACTTTTCTAACAGAATACATCACAAATGTTCTGTGCCATGTTATTCACAAGAAAAAGCAACAATACTTTGTGCACAGCTGCTTTAATAAAAGCTCTTTTTCTAGCATATGAACTAATTGTCAAGGATATTTCAATGACCGTTTCTCTATTGATAAAAATATTATTAAAGTAAAATAATATTAAAAAGATGATGAAAATCTATACCTTTCTCAAGCCCAAATGAAAATATAAAGTTATTCAAACTGTTCATTAAAATATTTACAGCATTTGAATATGTTCCCATTTCTTTCTTCTTGTTTGCAATTTATGAATATCACTGATTTTAATTTCATGCAACCACTGATAATTGTGAAATGATATTTCAGTAATTTGACTTTTGGTATATTATTTTTGTGCAAACTTGTTTTATACAAGGATTGAACAGAAAAATATCCAAAAGAATAACAATTTATGAGAAAATGCCCTAATATTGTACTTCTTTTGAATATACATTAAGTATCTAAACTGCATAGCTTAGTTGTTATTTATTTCAACCATTCTTCAGTTTTCAAATCATTGCTATTTGGAAAAACAATACTGGTATCAATTTATACTCCATTTTCTGAAAGTTTTTTTTTTTTTTTTTGCCTAATACCTTCTTATACCATAAAATCTCTCTATAGTCTTGAGAGTAACACATGGCCATACATTCCTAAGGAAGTTAGTGAAATTAATAATTCTACAAACTCAAAGATTTATGTTAACAAAATATCTACTATATACCAAGTTTAGCACTTTTTACTGTTTATCTGAATTATTTTTCAAAAATATGACATGCTGCATACTTTTATTTTCATCCCTGTATATTAAAAGAGAATCACAGTTTAAAAGAAACATGTCTGAGCTCCAGATTCAATTGTAGTGTTGGGATTTAAATTCATATCAAATCTAGCTCCCTTTTCAAACTACTGTAGCAAAAATAAAAGTGAACATGGAAACTCAGCAGAATGGTTAGAAGGGGAAAACATCGTGTTAACACCTCATGCTTGTACTGAGTATGCAAGTTATGTCCATGTTGCATAAAACCTGTTATCATAGATGAGTAATAAATGAATATTAATGGTTAGCAAAATATGACCTTAGGGAAAAAATTCTAGGCCATTGCCAGTTTTTATAAATAAAATATGATTGGAATGTAGCCACATTTGTTACTTCAAGTACTGTCTATGGTCACATTTTTACCTAAGGATGGTAGAATTTAGTGTTAGACACCATATGGACAACAAAGACTAAAAAAAATGCTCTTTGGGCTTTTACACAAAATTCTTGGAAACATATGATATATGTTGTTATTTTTTTCAGGTACTTAAGACTTCAAAGAGTCCATTTTATTTTTGTATAGTAGGATGTGGAGCTGAAGTGTACTTTTTAAACTATCGATGATGAAAACTTTTTGAACATTCATAAGTACAAATGAATTTTTCTTATCTCTGTATAGAAAATAACAATGCCAAATTGTTGTCAAATAAAGAGATAAAAGAAGTTAAATTTAGAATATAGGACTATATTACACAGATAATAGAGAAATTTTCTTCTAAAGCATTTTTTTCAGAATTTATGTTTATTTATGGTACATTTTTTTCCTGTTCAGATTGAATTTCACTCTACTTTGGCATATTTATTGCTCTTACTCATCATTTTCAGCAATTGAAGTTCATTTTATATGCAGTAGATACTGTTTAATTTTGATTATTTTATTTTATTAAACGCATCATGCTCCACTATATTCAGATGTAGGAAAAATAAATGATTGAAATATACAAAAAAGATTAGGAATAACAAATTGTATTTACTTCAAAAAATTTTAGACTTGTAAGGAAATTAAGAAAAGTGAATATCTTTACTAAAACACAGTTACAATCTTTCAAAAGGTATAAGCTAAGGGTCACAGTATGGCATGCTGTATAATGTTAGGCTTCAGAGAACAAACATAAAAGTTTTATTTAATTAATCTTACATCAAAAATATATGCAAAGGTATGTAAATTAGTTTTGAAATTAGAAGCTGTTTTTTACACCATAGATTTAGATATATGGTGAATAAAATTTTGATTGTAGAAAAAAATTAAGGGAATATGGACAGATAACTATCACTTTTCTACTTTGCTTTGACTATTCAAAATTAATACCTTATATTATCTTTAAAAGTCATTGAATGGTTGGGACTTCAACTTAATTTTAGAGTCCCTCCCCAGGCTGACTTAGAAGCACAAAAAAATCATTGATTTAGGAGTAATTCAAAGAAATCCATGTTGTTTCAGCTCCTGTGTGTATATTTACTTAACTAAAATTCAATAAAATTGAGTCAGTTGATGCATTTGAAATATAATCAGATCCCAGGTTCTTGTGATAATAGTAAAACATGAAGGCAAGGATTTTAAGAAGTGATTTTCTTATTAAGAAGAAGAAAAAGGGAAGAAAATTTACAAAGAACATTTATGTTACTGATTTTTAAAAACAATATCACCAAAGTCCTCTACATAATAGAAAAAGAATATCAAGTGTTTCAAAGAAAATAGAACTATTTTTATGAAGTTCCAATCTATAAGTCTTGCTTTATGTGAGGAATTATCCCAATTCTTATTAGACACATACTTTTTGTTCTCTTCTAGCTAATGTTTTCATTTTCAATTTGAAAATAGTGTCTACTATATGTAAATTAATTCACAACATAGGAAAGTTCAAGACATATTTTCTTAAAACATTCTGTATATGTAGCTTATAATATATAGCCTACATTATTATTAAATTGTCTGCATAAGAAGGGAAGACATCCTCTAGGTAAAATGAGTATGAAAGTAAAATATACCCATGTACTATCTAGAGAAACTGTTGGTTATTTTGAAATGCTTAACACAATGTATTAATTTTCCTTAAGTTTTAAGCATGTTATAAATGATATATACTAAAAGTCACTGGTTTTAGATAAATAAAACAGATGGTATTTGAGCTTTTTGTAAGTGTTCAGATTTTGTGCTTTGTAAGATAGCATGGTGTTAATTATACACTTTTATCAAAGCCTAAAATTAAGATAAAAAATAACAAAAAAGAAAACCTCTGCACGATGAACATTAACTTTAAATCATTTAATTCCTACTTGGAGCAATTAACCTCAGTTGATCAACCTTTATACACAATTCATAACATCAATCATTATTATTTGATTTTGAAGCAAAGTTCTATATGTAATCCTTGATTTATCATTAAGACATGCTTACATATATCCTTACAAGTATCTTTAAAAACATATGCATGTTATATTTCTTATGAAGTATTCAATTTACTCTGAAAATGCGTATCTTTATAAAGATGCCATGGACCAAGCCTGAAGATGGCCTTTTGCCTAATCCCTACATCCTTTCTCCTTCATAGATTAGATAGTCAACCAGATCTTCTTTCTTATTATTTTCTAATTTTTCTTTATCTCCCACTGGTCTCCGCAGTTTTGGACATTGCTGTGTGTGTTATGGCATGAGAAAGGTTTCAAGGTATTAATAACTCTTTAGTACTTATCAAAATGTACACAAATCCTCAGCAATATTCCAAGGACTTCAGTTTCCCTAAAACAGGTCAGCTATGATAAGCTGGGCCACATTATCGATATTATTGTGCTGTTATCTTTTCTAATTTATGGTGCTTTCCTTAGACAACAGAAAGAAAAACATTATCTACTTTCTGATGAAAGGCAAAAATAGTGGGATTTCCATTTAAAGTAAATTCTTTTAGATATTCTTAGTGCATTTTCTTACAGCCTTTGGAACATCTCTGTGGGTTAATAACAAGATGTAGCTGCCTCTTATTGTTACTTTAGGATAAAGGCGGAATGTACAAGAGTGAGCAAATACAGTCTTTGTGGAATTTAACTCAAATCAGAGTTTAGACTATGCCAGAGATTATATTAGATTTACATTACTTGAAATTATTAAAACTCACATACCTTACCCATTAAATAGAATGAATGTATTAAACAAATAAAATATACATGCATGAAAATAATGAATAATGGATAAAACGTTTTTATTATCTTTAAAAACATGTTCCATCATATTTTTTAAATGAGAAAAAAAATCACAAAATAAACTGTTATTGTTTTTGTTTTTTTTTTTTGGTACCGAGAATTGAACTCGGGTCTTTGCGTTTGCAAGGTAGGCCACCGAACCACTGAGCTAAATCCCTGGACCTATAAACTATTTTCTAATCAACATTTAGTTAATTCCTCCATGGAATTAACTCCAAGAAAGGCTCTAGATTTAGGAGTTAATATACTCAAAAGGGATAATGCAATTCTCATAAGGTATAATGCAATGTTTCATGCTTGACTTTGAGTACAGAGCTAATAGTTTATGTACTTCTGTATTTTGAGAAAATTGCACAGTTTTGGCTTCATTGCAAGTTGTCAATATATATTTGTGTGCTGAGCAAAAATATTTGGAAAATAAATTCATGACTTCCAGGTTGCATTTTCACTGAAATCAGAGAAAAAAGAATATTGAATATACAAGGAGTATGGAGACAGACCGCTGGAGGTCAAATTGAAGTTCTACTTACAATACCCAATGTCATATTCATCAATTGTGTGTGCTTCAGTAAATGCCTCCAAGTCAATGGCTCATAAACACAAATCATGGGTGTGTAAGTTGGATATGATGGTGCCTGGAGTTGAGCACCTATGTTGTATATGAGTCCACTCATCAGGCGCTTCTCCTGGCGCTGAGCGTAGGATTTTAGGAGGATCAAGGCTAGTGAAGGAGTACTGCCTACAGCTTGTGCTGACACTGCCACACGGCCACAGCCTCTGAATGTACTGCTGGTTTAAAACAAATTCATGTGGCCCAACCCAAAGTTCATGGGGTAGAAACATAATCATCTCCCTATTGAGTGAAGCAGAAAAATTCTAGTTCACAGGGAATAGATTTGAATTTATAGTATAGAGGAAAAGTAAATGGACCATTTGCCCAGTACTTCCTTGTTCGTTTTTTCTCCTTGTTATGTTAATAAGTGCATAGAATTAATAAAGTTGCTATGAAAATTAAGACATTACACATAGACAGTGTAGTAATTCGAATGTATCAAGTACAATATTAATATTTTCCATTAAGATTAGGCATTATTTTTCACTGGCTTAGTGATACAAAGTTATTTGTATCTTATTGTAGGAAATAAGTAATTCAAGAGGGAGAAGGACAAACCTAGGCATTAACTTCCTGTAATGGAGGACAGATTTTTAGGAATGATTTACTTTTGAACTGCACAGTAATTTTGTCCTACAGAAAGCTTAAATTAGGCAACATTATAAGAAACAACACAGCTAATAATGCACTGAACTTTGGGTATTTCAATATTCAGAATGAAAAGGAATGACTTAGGACAAATGGAAAGTTCGGTACAAACTGACAAAAGTGCACACATCAAAATAATATGTAGAACAATTGCTTTGAAAAGAATCTAATATTCTCTTTCCTTTGAGTTTTTTATTTAAACTTAATTTTGGACATATCATATTCATACTCCAATGTATGTCACCTGTTTTCAATCTCAGTATTACTTGAATACCTCCTGCCTTGAATATTTCACATCAATAAGATACATTCATTTGCTATTTCTAGTATCTAACTTTTGTTTAATGTTTATCTCATTTTTTTTTTTGCAAATACTCAAAATTCACACTGTAGAGACAGAAATTATCCAGTTCTGATAAACACTTCCCAAATATTTATACCTTCCCTACTTTGATATTTTAGAATTTAACACTGTGCATTTTACATAATTTATATATTTCCTGCTTCTTATATATCTTTTTTCTCTAGAATTTAATACTTATAATTTCAAGAATGTTTGCCCTTTTCCTTCACCTCCTAGACTCTTGTGTTTGAAGAGTTCTTAGCCTGTAGTAAATTTTAAGTTTATATTTTTAAACATAGTGATCACATAAAGGAACATTCACTTATTTTTTACTAAATTCTTAGATGCATGTCTGTTGTTGAAATATTGTCTGCCTTTTGCTTCTTTTGTTTGTTTCTTTGTTTATTGGATCAAACTCAGAAGCTTGCACTTGCAAGCACGCAGAGGCACCACTGAGATACATCCCTAGCCCTCTTTTTATTTTTTAATATAATGCACTATTTAATTCCTTTTTTCTCATTGCCTTTATTATTAAAGTCTGTCTCAGAGTTCTTTACTTTTTGTCCTATTTTAAGGTACAAGACTATAACTTAGATATTATGTAAGTATTTTCTCAACCTTCATAATTGCATTTATATTCCTAGTTTTAAAAAAAGCTGAATACTGATTAATCTAAACTTACATTTATATCTTATATATCTTGTTGGATCTCCAAACTCATGTATTTCTCTGCCTATGTAACTGTGTTTTATTTTTCTAAATGTCTCAAGTTTCTCATAAGCAGAATGACAGTTTTTATTTCCCTCTTCCTAATCCTTTCCTCGTCCAGCATTTCCCAAAAGCATACCACCATTCATCTAGAGAAAAATTCAGAATCCTTGGATTCTGAATACTTATTATCTTTGATCAACCAGATCCATCATCAGAGGTTTAAGTGCGATAGGTGATCACAAGCTTAAACACTGAGCTCCCATTTTTACACTAAAATTCTTCCCAATGTATTTGCTTCTTTCCTTCTTAGGTATCATTTCATAAATATAAGCTATGTCATTTTTAATCTTGACTCATTGTTACTGCCATGATTTTTTGTCCTTTCTTCACTCAGAAGCCAAAACACTTAAAATATTATGCAATCTCCATATGTTCTCCATGTTTAAATAATTTTAAACTGAATTTGAAAAATGATCCAAATTACTTTAAAGGTTTGTAACTTCTTTCTAGGTGATCTGTTCTTGAAGAACTGTTCCGTGTGATCTTACCATATGCTCCCTTACTACACTTGCTTCTAGTGTGCTGTTCTAGGAAAGATAAGCCTGCCCCCACTTCTCTATGAATGTGAACTTTTTCCCATAAACCTATACTCATTTTCACTACACTGTTTTGTTTTTTTGTTGTTGTTGTTTTGTTTTTTTTTTGTTTTTTTTGTTTTTGTTTTTGTACAGGGGATTGAACTCGGGCCCTTGCGCTTGCAAGGCAGGACACCGAACTGCTGAGCTAAATCTCCTGCCCTGTCACTACACTCTTTATATGGTTCTTTCTCTCTCTCTTTCCTGAGAATCAGTCCATGCCTAAACTATAGTTCTTTCCAAGGAATAGTATGCTTACATTTCACAACATCAAATTTTAATTCCCTGGGCCAGGGATTTAACTCAGTGGTTCTGGTGCCTACTTGCAAGTGCAAGTTCATGAGTTTGATCCCCGCTACCAAAATAAAAAAAATTAAAAAAAATCAATTCCTTTACATCATTGCTGGCAGATAATTATAGTGCCTGTTGTAGGTTCCATTTTGGCTAGAATGTGATTTTTCTATTCATAGCGATATCCTTCCATTAACCCTGTATGTGCCATAAATCAAGAAATATGAAATTATTGTCTAATGAAACAATAAAAATATTTTATTTTAATCACTTAATATTTGACTTATAATAATTTTAATTTCAATATAAACTGAAAAATATCCTCTGGGCAGGTAATTTTTACTCTGAAAGATTCAATAGTTTGAAAGAGTAGCTTTTTGGCTATATTTTATCTAGTGGAAGTAAAGATTACACAGAGATAGTTAATAGCATGAAAAAATAATATAGTCCTGGTAGGAAAATTACCCAGATGTTGTATGTATTCAAAGACTTATATAGTGCTATGTGATTATAAGCTTAAATTTCAAAACTTCATCTTATAGAAGCCAATATGATTGAAAGTTTGTTTTTCCACCTCACATCTTTATTCTTTTTCATGTCTAGAATAAAACACTCATAGCTTGATTTTCATTAGTATTTGAATATTGTTACAAATATTTAAAAAATGCTAAATCATTACTTTGAACAGCATTCCATGGCATAATCTTACATGCTGTGTATATCAAAGTTCTGCTATAACCTGATTATTCAGCATGTTGGATGAAACTGTAATGGTGGTTAATCAAATGTTCTGGTTGAATTAAAGTTTATTTATGTTGATGTAAATGGTTCAATTGTCCACTGTTCTAAAGCTTTAAAATAAATGCAGCTATTTGGAGAAAAGAAATTTAATTTTTTGTTTATTCCCAAAGAATTTGTTACATACATTTCTCCCACTTCTCAAAATACAGAACAATGTGGCAAAAGTTCCAGAGTATAAATGCTTGAAAAAATAAATTGCTTTTTCTCTTCTAAGAAGCTTTATAATCAGAACCATATTTTAAAGTGAAAATCTCTATTATAGTATAATATGGAAGTTTCTATAACAGCAGAAACATCAGAAAATGTTTGGGATGTGAAGATTTTTGGTCCATTCTTGTACTCACTAGAATCATATTCTGAAATAAATTGACAATTAATATTTCATATTTCTTTAAAATTTTTCAATCCATAAATATGTTATTACTGCAAGACTAAAAAATGATAACTTTGTTTTCTATTGTATTTTGATAGATAGCATTCCTGGTAAATTCTCATATACATTGTATGAATGAATTTTCAGAATATTGAAATCAGATAAATATGATTTATTATATTTTGTGTATTAGGAAGTTTATTTCCAAATATCTTGCCTTATGGTTTTTGGTGGAATTTAGATCCCATCCTCTGTCTAGTTTTTCAAAATATAGCTAAGTAAATAAAAATATTGTACTGGATATACTATTTTCAACAAAAATAATAACATTGTTTTTATATTATTGATTAATATAGGTTATTCCTTGGTGTATTAATATATTTTATTTTATTAATAGAAGTCTAGGAAAGAAATTAGAAGATACTGGTAGTGTCTGTCATAAAAAGAATGACATTATTATATATTTGTCTTTCTAACATTTCATAAATAAAAATTGTAAAGGCTAGTTAATTGAGAAGTACTAATATCAATGGAAAACAGACTTCAAAAACTGTTCATAGAGACTATTGAAATATGACTATTTATATACAACTTTAATTATATATCAGAGGGACTGAGGCAGAAACAGAAACATCCTGTAGGATATCATCCATAGCAACTTATATCTTAGAAACAACTATATAGAAATAGATGTGTGGAATGGAAAAGAATAAAAAAAAATTCACTGAAAAATCTGCCCTATACAACAGGGAGTATAATTCATCCAATCATTTGTCATTCTCAAAAGTGTGAGTGGACAAGTGACTGTCAAAAAGCTTTAAAAAAATTAAGAATTAAGTAGAAAGCCTTGAGTTGTGGGTATCCTAGAACAAAACTTTCCTCAGGATTGTCAGTGGCTCAACATTTTTGTTTTCACATTAATGTATTTGGAAAAGTCAAATGTGACATACTCAATCAACTTTCCAAGTATCTCATTTCTATATATAATGAGAATTCAATATTAACTATATATTTTAATATGTTTAGACATAAGAACAGGGAAACTCAGATAAATAATTAAAGAACAAAGTAAGAAAAAATACAAAATGTAACCTTATAGAAATTGAAATATCCAAATAACAAACACACTTAACAAATAAACAAGAAAATCAATAGTGTGCTGCAACAAAAACACAATAGAGAACTACATATAGAAAGGGATATTTCTGGAATATCAATAAATCTTTGTAAAGGATAAAATAAACAGAAAGAAAGAAAAATATCTAAACATAAAGGTATAATATAAAGAGGACACAATTATGAAAACAAAAAACCCATGAAGAATTAACCCACAAATGATGAAATGAGTGTAAGATTAATAATGGTTAATATATAAAAAATTGGAAATTGGATTGAAATCTTCACTCAACGTACACAGGCAGAAAAAACCTACACAAATTATATCATTTTGATATTAAGGGAACTAATATGCAAACAAAGTTCCCCTGACAGCATAAAGACTTTATTACCATCCTTTAAAGTATAGCTAGCATGGTAACAGAGTAATTAAAAATTAGACTGGCAGACCTCAGGGAGTAGTGGTTTGGACCAGAGTGGTGCAGCTTCAGGCAGGTTCAAGCAGGGCCCTGCTCCAACCCCAGTTTCTTGGGTATCCAAGGGCTTGCCTGGAAAAAAGCTGCATAGGTACACAAGCAACAGCCAGAAATTTGGCCCAATACCATGAAGCCAGGCCAGACACCAGGTACTGGGGTTCACTGTTCCCAGGAGAGTCAACAACTAAGCCCCCAGACAACAACTGCATGGGGGTCAGGGCCTAGCCAGAAGCATGACTAGATACCATCTCAAGTGTGCAGGGGCCCCAGCCAGAATCCAACCCAGACAACAGATAAGATCAGGGATCCAGAAGGCCACCATCCTGAACACAGGAATTGGCATACTGGTGAGCAAAAGAGAAAAGGCCACTTAGTGGCTTACTAAGAATTGAAGACCACTGGGTGAGCAAAGGTTGACTCATCAATTGAAATGAGAAGACATGTAAACAAGTCTCAAATTCAGATTTCTAGATCACCTAAGGCAAGCCCAGAGGGCAGCAAGATAGAACAATCTGATACTCAACCACCTGGACTTCTAAACTGGCAAAGAAAGTGGATATGGAAAAAGGGAAATCAGAAATAATTGATCTGATAACAACAGAGCTTTTGCCCATAGTACAAGGTATTATTAATAAATCTAGAGCAGACACAGATTAAAACAAAATAGAGCAGCCAAGGAACATGATGGAATCCCAACACAGGAAACAAATGCAATCCATAAAACAGATGTAAACAGAAATCTAGGAGACTAAAGATTCTGTTGAAAATTTATGCAGCAGAATGAGCCAATGTGAGCACAGAATTTCATATATAGAAGATAGAATTGCAATTAGTGAACAGGAAAAGAAAAATTTCTTAAAAATCTAAAGGGACAATGGGAAATCAATCCAGCAGCTGCTAGATGATGTAAAGAAGAATAATACAAGACTGATCAGAGTTAATGAAGTAAGATGAGAGAGTGCAGATGACATTAAAAAAAAAAAAAACTCACAGAAGTAATGGCAAAAAGTTCCCAAGTAGGGGAAAATAATTCAACATACAGATAAGTGAGGTACACAGGACTCTAAATAGCAATGATTAAAAAAGAAAAACACTGCACATAGGCATATAATAGTTAAGATTTCAGAAACCCAACAGAAGAATAAAATTCAAAAAGCAGTTGAAGAAAATAAACAGATCACATACAAAGCCTTCTCAATACAAACACTCAAGGCAAGAAGAGCTTAGAGTGAGATATTTCAAATCCAAAAGGTAAACAACCTCCAACCCAGACTGATGTACCCTGCAAAACTATCATTTCAAAAATTAATGGAGAAATAAGATACTTGCATGACACAGAACACCCAAGGAACTTCATGAATACCAAAGCAGCACTACAAAACATTTTAAACAATATCCTAGGTAAAGACAATGAAGGTCTCAACCCTCAAAGCCAACAGAAAGAATCATTAGGCAAGACAAGAAATTAAATGCAAAAGGGAAGAATCCAACAAGAGGAAAAGATCATGATAAGGATAAGTCAGTACATATTAGTTATAAACATTGAATTTAATGGTCTCAATTTACCTATCAAAAGAAATAGATTGGCAGAATGGGTCAAGAACCAAGATCCAACAATATGCTGCATAGAAAAAGCACACTTAGTTAAAAAAGAAACTCCTAGACTGAAAGTTAAATGGAGAATAATACCCCATGTGACAGTAGCCTGAAAAAAAGCAGAAGTAGCTATGCTCTTTGGAGATCAAATGGATTTCAAACCAACACTGTTCAAGAGGTTCAAGGGAAGGGAACTACATTCTTTAAGGGAACAATCCATGAGGAAGAGATAACAATCATAAGTATATATGCACCAAGCACTAGTGTACCCAATTATATAAAACAAATGCTAATGGACATGAAAAATCAAATAAATACTAATTCAATAATAGTGGGGGACCTCAATATCCCACTATCAAAAACATGAAGAAGGAAATACCACAAATCAAACTCTTGAACAAATGAACTTAACAGATATTTGTGTGAGAGTACTATTCTTTTCAGTTGCACACCATTGTTCTCCAAAATAGACCAAATACTTGCTTATAAAACATGTTTAAGTAAGTGCAAAGGAATTGAAGTTAACCCCTGTATACTCTCTGAGCATAGTGAGATGAAATTGGAGATCAATATCAAAAGAAACCACAAGAATTCCATAAACACATGGAAATTGAACAACACACTTCTGAATAACCAATGGGTCAAAGAGTAAATTAAAGAAAGCAGTTTCTACATTTAAATGACAATGTCAATACATCATATCAGAATCTCTGGGATACAATGAAAGCAGTCCTATGAGGGAATTTCATAGCAGTGAATACTCAGATTGTCTTTCTCTCTAAGAATTTTTTGCTATTCTAGGACTCTTCTTATTCTAAATGAATTTTGGATTGTTTTCTCAAGGTCAATGAAGTATGCTACTGGAATTTCAACTGGGATTATATTGAATCTCTACAGCAGTTTCAGAAGTATGGCCATTTTCTCTGTTTATTCTTCCTACCCAGGAGCAAGGACTGTCTTTCCATTTTCCTATATCATCTTCAATCTATTTTTTCAGAGTTCTATAGTTTTAAGAGTAGAGGTCTTTGATTTCTTTTGTTAAGTTGATTCATAAGTCTTTCAATATTTTGGAAAGGTGTTATGAAAAGCATTGTTAGCCCAATTTCTCTCTCAGTGAGTCTGTTTTTTGTGTACAGGAAAGCTACTGATTTTTGTGTGTTGACCACATATCCAGCTACTTTAGTGAATTGGTTATTAAGTCTAGAAGACTTTTGGTGGAGATCCTGGGGTGGTCTATATCATCTGCAAATAGTAACAATTTAACTTTTTTGTTTCCTACCCTTGTCCCTTTTATTTCATTCTCTTGTCTAATTGCTAGGGCTAATATTTACAAAGCTATATTGAACAGGAGTGGGGATAATAGACATCCTTGTTTTGTTCCTGATTTTAGTGTGAAAGGTTTCAGTATAGAAGCAAGTTATAGCTTAGAATTGTGTGGTTCTGCATTTTAGAAGGATAAGATCAATTTCATATAGGTTTGGACAAATTCTATGACAAGTAACTGAAAATACAAAATTTAAGAAAATAAAGTAATCATGCTACATTAATTGGCTTACAAGTAAAATATGTAACTGACAGTAATAGTAATAAATTCTTTTTTATTTTCAGATTTTTGAAATCAAAACTTGCCTGAGAGATTCACATTAAAGTTGTGGATTTTAATCATTAATGCATTTAAAATTTTAATATTGGTCTATTTCATATAAGACATTGTCTCCAAACTCAGAAGAGGGAAAGGCATGTGATAGAAATTCAGTCTCCCAGGTCCAAATACACTGAAAATACAATTGTTCTTTTTTTGGTGAAAATTACTTTCTTGATTTCTCCAAAGTCCCACAAACTATTTGGTCCTGGTAACAAAAGTAAAATTGACTTTGACATTAATATTATGTTTAGATTTATATTTCTAATGAAACAGAAGTAATTATTTTTATGCATAAATGTATTTCAATGACCATAAACTTGTTGACTTAAACTTTTATTACAAGTGTGGAAGTCTAAAATTTAAAATCAACGTGTCCTCAGGATTAGGCCTCTTCCAATAATACTAGAGAAGAATGCTTCTTTAAGGTTTTGGTTTTTCTGTCTTTGTATTGTAGTACCATCATTCTAATCATTGATTATTCTTAAGACTACTCTTTGTGCAGTTGAATCTCAAATATCCCTTTTGGCTTTTGTTGTTAGGTCTTCTACCAAATCTAAGATGACCTCATCTTGAGATCTTTTATTTAATTATATTTTAGAAAAACATTTTTCACATAAAATGATAGTTATAGGCTTGGAAAAGAAGAAAATTAAGATCCTTTGTTGACTACCAATTATGGAATGCTACAATTTACAAAGATACTATTTTTAATGTGTTTCAGGAAAAATGGGAGGCATAAAGTTAGTTGAAGAAAAAGATAACTTTTAGGATTAGTTTGTAAAAGTTTATTAGCATTAAATGACTGCAGCTTGTGTTTCCATAAAAAAAAACTGAAACTTATGTTGTTATCTACATATGATACAAAATTCAAAACCTTGATTGAGAACCAAAATTACATTTTTTCCTTTACGTAAAAACTTTTTAATTGATGTTGAATATGTAAACATGTGTCTGTGTCTGTGGAGTATTTTAAAAATTAGTTGTTTTTTTTTAACACAAATTCAACTTCTCTAAATTTAGTTCTTTGGAAATTTGAATAAATATTTGATGCTGAATTTATGCAGAAGAGACAAAAAATGTGTATTTTCTGTTACAGATGAGGCTTAAGTAGATATAAAATAATATATGGCTATATATTTAGCTATTAACAATATGTGATCCAAACTTCAATATGTTCCTTTTATGTATGCAATATTCTGACGTGAGCTTCTGTACTATTTGGCAACATGATTAAATCTTCATGTAGATCAGTTGAAATAAATACTAATATAGATCAAAGTAAACCAAAAAAGGAAAAAAAAAACTATTCACAAGAGAAATGTGCATCTGTCTTCTTTCGTCAGTAGGGTTTTTATTAGAAACCAGCCACATGCAACCATTAATAAAATGTCTAGGTTGGCATTTTCAGTATAACAGTGGTAAAGAATAATAGAAAAACAAAACATATAACACACAAAGCCTAACATACTTAGTATATGACCTTTTACAGAAATCCTTTTCCCAACTAGGTGGTTACTATTTATAATTTAAGAGTTTGAGATATGGGAAGTGGGACTGTGGAGCTGAATTGTTATTTAAATTAAATTTAAATAGGCACAGGTAACTCCTGGCAAGCCTACCCGACAGTGCAGAGAGTATTGGATGTGTGATAAATAATAAAATAATTTTAGTTAAAAATCTTAAATAATAAATTGACAGCATATTTTTGAAAACACAGGCTATAACTGCATTCATTGCTTTATTCTCAAGATACCATATGAGAAAAGGGAATGGAAAGTTTTTGAATGCAATAATAGTGTTAAATTTCTTTAAGAGGTCACAGAAATAATCTTTTTCTAGGCATGCCTCATGCATGAGACAGTTGATCACTTTATTATAAAATAATGTAGTTATAAAAAGGTATTGAAGAAATTTTTTGAAATGTGGTAAGAAGTTTTCCTTAGCATTTTTTTTTTTTTTTTTTTTTTTTTTTTTTTTTGGTACTGGGGAGGCCACGGAACCGCTGAGCTAAATCCTCGGCCCTCCCTAGCATCTTAAGAAGAAATATATGCTTTAATTTACTGAAAAGGTTTGGTCAAAATTTAGCTTTCTTTTTTTTTTTTACATGGAAATTATTTTAATAGCTTGAACATTTCCACAATTATGATTAAAAGTATAAAAATAAATATATATATATATTTTATATATAAAAGTATATAATTCAATTTACTCATTCTTAGTGAAATTTTTTTTTGGGTAAACTCATTTGGTAAGGAATAATCTGAGTTCATTTCCTATGCAAATGTAAGTTTTATGAAATGACAGCAATATTCTCAACTACATTCTTATAAATAGTCACATTGAAGTTTGAATTTTAGAAAATATTCTCTGATTTGCTACTTTAGGAAAGTGAACTAACATTGCTCAGTTCATCCCATTCAGTGACTATTAATGATGGGTTTAAAGAGCTTCAAGTAGATGTTATTGAATGACAATAAAATATGATACTGAAAATTAAATATGATAATGTTGGTATATTAAAACTCTGCAGATACCTTGGGATGTGTTGCTCTAAATATAAAAAAACATTGTGGATATATTATATTCATCTTTGAAGCACTTGCTGTGGTGAACAGCTGCATTCTACTATAAAATAGGATATAGTTAAATATTTTTCAATGTTAAATGATTCAAATTGTCTTATTGTTTTCTACAAGGCAAAATGTGAAAAGTACACTGAAATTTTATTATAAAAAAGACAAGGAGCAGGAGTCTGGAACCAAATAAAAGGAATAACAGATCATATATATATACATATATATATATATATATGTATATATATATGTATATATATATAAATGAATTTCAAATATAAATGTATCCCTTAATATTATAATTTTTATGTAAACCAATTTATACTTTTAATAATATGAAATTGTATATATCAAAAAAAATCAGCCTAATAATTTAGCTTTATTTTTATTATTAAACTTTTTTGATTTTTATTCTGGTTTGCTTGTTTATATTTAATATGTTGACTTTGTAGATATTTGAATATATGACTTAAGCAGTAGACAGATCAAAAGTGACTTTAGTACATTGAGAGAAAAATAAAAAACATTTGCTTTGTAATGCAAATATCCTCATGTTACAAAAGATGGTAAATTTTACAGTTACTAAGATAATGTATAAAATGACATCATATTATTATTTATAATTATGCTTGATGGAATAATTAGAAACAATATTGTTAAATTATAAGAGGTAATTTTACTGTGGTGTGTTAAATGTAATAAATAAATCTTCCTCAACAAAAACAGAAAATCAATTGAGAGACCCCCCCAAAATTATTTGGAATTGTGGAGAGAAAAACTATTATAGAAACCTTTAAAAATGGAGAAATCATGTCCTTCTTGATGCTTGATTTGAATTCACAAGGTTATTATTCACTATAATAGTTTTCAGCAAGATTTGATTGTTTCAATATATTGCCCCATTGCCTTGACTAAAACTATTTAGAATATATTTAAGATTTTTAATAACAGACCATACTGAAGTAAAAAAAAAATAACTTGCTTTGTAATAAATCTGATAAGACCTCCACTTACTGAGAACAGTGAAGAAAGTGAGAGAGCAAGAAGTGAATGCTAACTTTTTCCCATGAAATAACCTCTTTCCTTCCTTTACAATGATTACTATACAAGTATTTTGAAATATATATATAACAAAATACCCACTGAAATATTGTTTAGTAATCACCCAATATTCTGACCCCATAAAACTAACTTTTTTATTGAAGACAAAAGTTGGAAAAAAAATAGGCAAAATAAAGCATAGTGTCTACTTACCTAACAATTGTCTCACTGGCCCAAGGACATAATCAGGGAATGTTTATTGTCATATATTAACAGACAATTTCATCTTGTCAACATGATGATCAATAATGAGTAGCAAGTATTTTTCCCACACTTGTTGATTATTTTCATATTTTCTTGAGAAATATCCATTCTGATCTTAGCCCATTTTAAAAATTAACTTTATTGATACAATTTAGATGTGCATAACAATCACATTCATCATATGGAATTTATACTTATATGATATATCTTAATGATATATAATACTTCTTTTTTAATTGAGTTTATTGGTACATTTTAGGTATACAGTACAGTTACATTCATTACTGGGATCTTGTACCTTTACATGACAGGTCTTGGTTCTCATTTTGTCCCCTTGTCCATGCCCTCCCTTCATCCCCTCTTCCCCTCCCCATTTACAAACACTTCATTTCCATTTTTCATTTTCTTATATTTTTTCCATTTCCTTTATTCCCTTTCCCCTACCCTTCCCACTTCCCCTACACCTTTAGCCCTTTTCTTCCTATTTCACATGGTCAATTATCTCATTAGGATCTTATGTACTATTATAGTTTTTCTTATTCTTTCCACCCCCGCTTCAACCCTCTTCCCTTCTTTATTTACAAAGGTTTTGTTTCAAGTTTATCTTTCTTTTCTTGCTTTTCCTTTTAACTCATTTTAAATTGGATATGTTTTATTGTTGAAAGTTTGAGTTATTTGTGTATTATATATAATAATCTATTGTTTGATTAATTGTTTGCAAATATTTTCACCATTCTGAAGTTTTTCTCTTAACTTTGTTGATCATTGCCCTTTTTGTGGAAAGCTTTCTAAATTTTATAAAATCTCAGTTGTCTATTTTAACTTCTGTTGCCTGTGCTTCTCAGGTCCTATTGTAAACTATCTTTGCTATTGCAATGTCTGGATGTTTTCCCCATATATTTTTGTATAGTAATTTCATTACTGATTTTGACTCTTTTGAAGAGAAGAAATCATATATATTTTTAATTATCTGTTTAGAATCATCATTTGTTTCCTTGTGACTTAATTTAGGCTTTGCTACATTGACAATAATATCAAAGTAACATTACTATGTATCTGTTATTGTACTTGATGAGGTATTAATCTATTCAATTATTAAAGTTATTGTTTTAATCATTTGATGAATATAACTTCTCTGCCATTTGATTCATGTTGTTTTACCTATTGAAAAGCATATGTGTTCAGTGAAAGACTACATGTTTACTATATACATATTGCATTCTTCAGTATACTATCATTTTATTCATTCACTGTCCTCATTATTGCACTTTGGTTTTATATTTTATACATTTATTTAGAATCTGTTAATATAAATGTTCTGATGTTCAAATTATTTGTGATTTGGTCAAGGAGCAAAGCTTTTTCACATTGATTTCTATATCCTCTTTACATGCTCCTTTAATTTTGACCACCCTATTCTCAAAGACAACAAGATATTTAAACTGTTTTATCCTTTCCATGATGCAGAACTAGAAAACAAGTACTTTTGCCTTTTTTAGTAGATAATTATATTTAGAAAGTAAATCTGCCTTCTAGTTATTCCCATAGTGATATTATACTCACTAATTACAATATTCTCCATGGATATGCCTAGGCAACCTGAATAGAAATAAATATGCACACAAATATAAACACTTAATTAAATATATATTTCTCTAGTTACCTATTCATTTACTTACTAAACTTCAAAATTATGTCACCTTGATGTACCAGATTAACACCAATGAAACCATTCTAGTTTTATTCCCATTCTGTATTTCTTAATTCAATTTCTTCATTACTCACAGGAAGTTGTCTTTTATTAGCTTTAATTCATTTATATTATTATGCTCCCATAACTAAATAATATTCCCTTTCTGCTTTTACCTCTTCCTCTCACAAATATCTTCTATTCCCTGCTTAAGTTGACTTCCTTTTAGGTCAGTTCACCATACCATATGTTTCTCCTTTTTCTATTAAAAAATCATATTTTACTTTTTAAAATACCTAAATATCATTTTGTACCTCTTTGTTATCACAGACATTACATGACTCAAAGTTATATTTTCTAACTTAAACAATAATGCTCACAGAAAATTTTTGTTGAATGATTAACACGAACAAAAAAATATATTACATAGCTGTACAAATGCCACATGATACTGACATTATTTAAGGCTAGCATCCCCAGAGGAGAAACATTTGATAACAAATTGTCATGGTAAGATTGTTTTTCTCTCATTAAAATAGTACTGAGATATTTTGTTTTAATTTCAAAAATATAATTGTGTGGGCTGGGGATTTAGCTCAGCGGTTTGGTGGCCTGCCTTGCAAGCACAAGGATCCAAGTTTGATCCCCGGTACAAAAAGAAAAAAAAACACCAAAAACAAAAATACATAATTATGTATTTTCCAAAGTTAGTATAGTTGCTTACTTTGTTAAGTATTAGCATATATTTCTTATATATTAATATTAATATAGATCAATAATGCTGAACTTTTCAGAAATGAGTGTCTAAACTGCAACACAAAACCCTCTTATTTACCACAAAAATGCAAAGAATACAGTTAAAACTCAATACTGGGGTTTTAGTTTAGAATAAATAACTCAAATATTAACATTGTCTGTCTTAAAAGAAAAGTAAATAACGTGTGCTATAGTTGTGCCGCACTGCTCCAAGTAGACGTGAAAGAGACTTCGTCACCTCATGAATATTCATGACTATGTGATACTTTTAATATGTGTATATGTGATTAAAATCAGGGTAGATAAGATGATTCTCAAGGCTTTTTGTTTAAGGATTAGATCGTGTGAGACTGTAATTTATATAGAGGACAATATAAAAAATTAAAGAGCAGATTACATAAAAGCATAGTTTTTTAGATACAAAATATTCTGATTCATAATCATAGTTTTCTTATTGTTTATGTGTTTCTAAAAAAGTTAGGATAGTAAGTTGTGTTTCAATCTCCATCTGTCAAATGATGAATAAAGATTATCTACCCTGTGGATTAGGATAAAGACTAAATATGTTACTGGTATAAAATTGTCTGTCCTATAGTATGCACTGTGTTAGCTATTATTATTATTGCAATATAAAATATTCTTTTCTCATAGATGATTTAACAATGGGTGTTCTCAGAGAATCTACAATATAGTAATTTATTAAATTTTACCTTTCACTGGAAATCTTTTATATCCCTAACTATATTTGAAAACCAAATTTGTGAATCCCAACTCATTTACTTATACATACTAGGACAAGCCAATGTTATCTAATTTGATTTTTCAGCTCTAAGCCGCCTTACTCTCTTTAATGAATCTCCCTCCAGCCAATTTGAATAAGGAAATTGTTAAGTGGCAAATATTTTAGTAAGTTTAGTAAAAGAAACACATAACTGTGGCTATCTGGGGAGAACAGCTTGTATTTGCCAGCGAACTAGCCAGAAGGCACATTTAGCAATTTTTTTTAGTCATTTTGCATTTGACAAGCAAAGAATACCCACTGTTTCATGTGTTTCCAAAGGAAGTGTTGTCCACTTTTATTCGCTCTTTCCTATACTTCTTTAAACACCTGAGCAATAACTATTTTCTCCTCATCCTGCCCAGCATGAGCTAGGTATCAATATCTTTTTTTTTTTTTTTTTGTTCTCTCCTGTTTTATAGGACAGATGTCCTTCAATTGAGTAGACTGGTGCTGATTCCTAGTATCAAAGGCTATTCCACTATCTATTGCCTTCAAAGACATTTCAAAGTAACCTTTCATCTCTCTTCCTTGTGGACTATCATTATTGAAACTTGCATTTTTAATGCTACAGGCCTGCTGACCACCACATCTGAAAGCATAAGGACTGTATGCAAAATTCTACCCCGCTGTGCTTTTCCTTGCTGCCTTGTGAATCTGAGATCCAGTGCAGAAAGTCATGGGGTTTGATGTTTCATTTTGAATGGGAGCTTTGTTGTTTTGGCACCAGAAAAGAAAAAAAAACTATGGAGAATTGTTAGTTTACAAAGTTGGATGATTCTAAAATGCCTTCTTAAAAAAAAAAAAAGAAAAAAACAAAACAAACTCAAATATAAAAGGCTTTGGAAATGTTGTAAGGCAGTAATCAGGGAACTGCTCCTAGTTGTAAGTATATAGTAATTTTTGGTTTACTATATTTGGTTAACTTTAGAAATGTAGATGTTTTAGACTCAAGATAGATCATGTCAGCTCTTTATAAGAACACTAGATAATGAAATAATTCATTATAGTATATTTTAACACTGAATGTAAACATAAAACATCATTAGTATTAAAATAACTCCCATAAAGACTTTTCAATCCTTGATTCTCCTAGAAAAAGATTGACTCTCCTAGAAAAGTGTGTATACCTTGCTCATTATATTACAAAATAAATCAGACATCTATTCCACCATGGTGTTGAAAATACAGGAACTAATTTTTGAAACTGAGGAAAGTTTCAAAATTTTATACTTAACAAAGGTAAGCAATAGGATAGAAAGACACACTAAAAAATTCTTGAGACCTTTCTACCGCAGAGTATGGCAGACAGTTATTCAAAGGACAGATCAGTAAGAGAAGAAATTTTCTGCACATAGGAGATTTCCTTACCGTACCAATCCTTGAAGCATCCTTTCTAGTAAAAACAAAATAATTCTCGTGTTAACCTTATCTTTAATGGTCATGAGAAACAGCATATCATAGCTGAAAAACTAAACAACTAGCAAGGATTAAGTATGAATAGTGTTTCAGTTTCATTCAGTCAAAAAATTTCAATAAACTAAATGAGAAAATAAAAAAATTCATTAAGTATCTACTGTACTTAGAATGAGTAATAGCACCATCATGCTTTGTGTTTATTCAATCAAAAATTTTATTAGGAATCTATGGAGTTCAGATGCTATGCTACAATAGTTGTATGGTACAACTGTAAATGTTAAGAAAAAAACAAAACAAAGGAAGGAAGGAATAAAAGAATGAATGAAAGAGAAAAAATATCCTACATTAAAATTATATGACATTATGATACCAAGAAAGATATATAAACCCTGAAAATCAGCCTTTTAGTATATAAAATAGAAGCCATAAGAACTTCCTATCTGATGTTTTGAAACAAAATTGGTTACTTTCTTTCCATAATCAAGAAAGAGTAAATGTTCCTTGTCATCTTGTTCTCATCATCATCATGCGCTCCATCACCACCATCATCATAAGGACACTATTACAACATACAAAAGCATAAATTTTAGAATCACCTAAATTACATGATAACTTTACAAAACACTTTCAGTAATCTGGAACAGTATTTGCTTTTTCCAGTGGTTATCAGAGTTCAAGTAAAATTGGTTTTACAACAGGTACCTAAAGAAGTCCTAGATCCAGAAGCAAAAGAGAGATAACTACCATCATGAAAATATGTGGAAATAAAGAACCCACTGGTAAAGTAGACCCACATACAGAAATAGAAAATTATTTTTCTCGATAAAATAAGCTACCAAATCACTAACATGAGAGAGGTACAATGGAACAAAGGATAATAAAATAAATAGAAGAAATTAAACAAAATTAAAAGAGTTCAATTATACAATATTTGTAGACTAAAATGATATTTCATATAATTTCTCTAAAATGATAAATGAAATTATTATATTTCACCTGTATTATAAACAGGACAAACAATGCTACTTAAATTTTTTACAAGATGATTGAAAACAATTTATGCCTTCTTTATAAAATGGCCCCGAGAGATGATATATACATTTTGCAGCATAGTGCATGCAAGAACATTTCTAAAATATTTTATGAGATACTAATTTAAAGATTTAATAATATACATTTGTAAGATTTTTATATGGTTGGAAATACCAATTAAATTGTTTAAAAAGATAAATTGTATTAGAAGAATTTTTCAGATCACAACGTTTTTAGGCTGGTCTAAATTTGGGTAACAGTCTTTTGCTAATGTCTTTTAAAATTCAAAGCCACCTATTCAACTGCATTTTATTTCATTCCATCAAGATTCTTTGATTTTTATGCTCTACAGTTTTCTAATACTAATATCCAAGTGTAGTTATGATATTCTTTTCACCTTAAAACACAAATGGTACAATTGGGTGGCAGGTATGTGAATATATTTTTATTACTTCAATTACATGGCTCTTATTTATATTAAAAATTGAGTATTTTGGTACTATAATTACATCCCCCTTTTATATTCCCACAACTTTCAGGACTAAAAATCATATAAATCAGCCCACACAGCTACCTGCATTTCAGGTCTAGATTGAGGCTTATTTATTCTTTGTCTGTCTACAATCCTCTTTTCAGGCTGCTTTTTAACTATTATTTAACCTACATTAACTCCCTCCTTTACTTACTTTGATCTGTTTAATTTATTTTGGGTTCTATGACATATTTCTATTTTTTTCACATGTTCAAATCACTCTGTGGAAAACGGCCTCTAATATCACATAGACTGTGCACGATTGAGGGCATTGTGCCACATATTCCAACTATGCTAGGAAAAATGGCACAAAAAGAAATATAAAAAAGACGATGAAATTAGAAGAAACAGTTTAACCAAATAGTACATGGAATTTGAGTTCTAGGAACAGCACATGAGGCGAGGGTCATGCTTAACAAGAAGCCAAACTGCAAAAAGATGTTACATCTGAACGAGACATATACCTGATGCTTTCAGCACATAACAGAATGTTATTTGTAATACTCATAGTGATAACCTCATCACTAGTTTTGAAAACATTATTTTTAATATCATACCTATATTAATCCACATGATTTTCCTATAAATATAGAATATATTTACTCCTTCTCAACCGTACAACTCATAAATGAGGGAAGCTAACCAAAAGTAGGTATAAGGGAAAACTGACGGTGTGTATAGCAACACATTATCAATATATAAGGAGGTTTTCAATGAATAATAAAATAATCATAAAATATTATAAAATCCAGTGAATTGTGCTCATTTCACAAGGTCAGTTACAAATGAAAAGCAATTAAAATATTAATTCTAGTGGTTAAATAGCTGTTACTATGAATGAGATTTCCTGGGTGATTAATCCCTTCTATTTTAAAAACATTTTGAGATCTGAGATGATATTTAATTTCTCATACATCTGTTATTTATTTGTTTATTTATTTTTGGTACTGGGGATCGAACTCGGGTCCTTGAACTTCATACATCTATTTTTTTTAAATTTAAAAGTTTCATTGTAAGAACGTACTAGTTTCACACAAAGTGGATTTTTTTACTTGAAAAACTTGAAGCATTTGTAGATAAATAGATGCACCTTACTAACAAAGTGTTAAGTGAAATAAACCAAACATGCAAATTTTAATATTGCATGTATTCTCTTACATGAGAAACCTAAAATATAAATAAAAACAAAATAAAAGATGGATAATAAGAAGAAGGGAGATCTTTCACAAATGTGAACAGGAATAAAAGAGGGGAAGAAGGGATGGAAGAAGGAAGCAAAAGGGGATATAAAAATAATCAAAGAAAAGCTGGAAATAGAATAATTTTAATTTGGAAGGGGAACAACTATTGGAGGGAGAGGTAGGGCTATGAAGGGAAGAGGACAAAAGAGTTTAGGAAGTGCTATGTGCGTGTGCACACTCCCTTGATTAATGTAATCATTGCGTAGTGCAAATGTACTAAAAATGAGGAAAAATTTACTTGGCAATGATTAAACAATCATACAATACACGATGCATACAATTATCAATTGACATTTAGTGTATGTACTATATCTTTATATATCTCCATTTTTCCTGTCTCAACATATTGCGGAGCATCTCTTCATCAGAAAAATATATTAAACTAATTGGATTTTAAAAAATTATTAAACTATCACATTTTAATCTGAAATGAAATAATTTAGAAATATAATGGTATTTCTGAAGTGGCCCAATTATAGGTAATGTTTTTATGAAATCTGGGCTTATGATACTTTCTAGACTTTACATAAAGTTGGTATTTGATCTTCTCTTTATCGTAATGAAGAGAGATGGCTCATGTTTGTAAAAAGGCAAAGCAAATCATTTTATAATAAAAATAATTACTATAAAGAGAAAAATTTCTATTTCACCTATGTCTAACCTAATTTCTTAGCAATAAATAATTTTATCTTTGTTCTTACACCTTCTATTGTGCATTCCTTTCTTAGTATGTTATGTTTATTCTGCTTTTAAAATTCATCTCCCTATTTATTTTACACTCAGAAGAAGGATTAATATGAGTCACAGTGCTTACTTTTTGACTGTCTCTTTTTCCGTCCAACTTAGTTATTATCTAGATGCTACTGGCTACTATTAAATTAAGGGTCAAAAAACTCATTCATGTCCATGAAACAGGGAATTAATCAGCCCTTTTTCTCTCCCTTGGATGTCTGCCCTTCCTTACCCCTCCGAGCCCTGAGCCTGGAGGTGTCTGAACTTATACTCGTTAGATTGGCTTTCACTTTTAATTGTACAAACTGGTGTTTCCTTCTTCACAAACATCAATTAAACCAATGCCATAGTCTCTGCCTCCCCCCAAATTAATTTATTTTCTCATGTTCATTTTACTGTTTGTTTGAATGTATTTTTAGTGATTTTTGTTTTAATTTTCAATTGTTTTATTCTGATTTAAATTGGCTTTCAAAAGAGAAAATACAGTGTGTGCTCTTGTTTTTGATGTTCATGTTTGTCTTTCTACAGTTGTTAATGATTCAATAAAATTATATGTTTAAGGGTCAGAAAAAGAAGTGCTAAGGATTAAATCACTATTTGAAAAATTTTTATTCAAATTTTGTTTAATGTAAATTATATGAATTTGTGAACTATACAACCTTTATTGAGAGAGAAGTCATATTTGTCAGGAACTGTGGGTAGTACAATTTATTAATGAATTTTATTATTCTTAAGATAGTATTTGCATTTTAGTACCTTTAACACCCCCCCAAGTGGCTTATAATCTCTCGAATATTACATATAATATACATTCTCTCAATTTGATGTATATTGCATATATGTGTATATGTATGTATATATATGTATGTGTATATATATATACATATACACATACATATATATATATATATATATATATACTGTTTTAAAGCCTTTCACAATTGTATAACAGAAAGAACAAACAGTATTTCTCATGTAAAGTGTGTTTCTGTATATTTTATAAAAAAATCTTATCTCAAATGCATCGTACCAGAAATGTCATCTTATAATAAAGCAACTACACAAATGTGTCTTTGTTTATAGAACTGTACCTGCAGACAATGCAAATTACAGAATATATGCCACATAAAGAGATGCATTTGGAACTACACCAGGTGCGTGGTAACCACATTAAATCAGGGAGATATCCAGTTTATGTTCTACAAAAATAATTAGTAACTATTTTTAAAATCAGCATCATAAAACTTATATCAAATATAATATTTATGAATATAATGCTCCCTTGAAAATACTGTGATATGCCTAAAGTGTAAGCCAGGGTCAGAATTAAGGAGAGCAGACAAGGCAGCTTTGCAGAAATAATATATGTTTTTATAATTTCTATTGCAGGAAGTAGAAGAGAAGTGTTTCAATCAGCCATCTTCTAAAATGTGAGATCAAGGTCATCGGTGAAAGTTAAACAGCAGTGTGTCAAAAAGGAAAATACAGCCTTAATAAACTACTTCTCAAAAGGAACATGGCTTACTTAGCATGACAGAATACAAGTATTAGATAGAAACCCTTCCATCTGTGTACGTTTCCAAGTATATCACAAAGTAGATGTGTTTTCTGTGCCAGTTTTTCAGTTTCTATTCTTTAGGGCAGCTTTTTTCATGTCTTTAAGCAACCAGAGTTAGTTGTTAAATTCCAGGGAGCATGCTGTGCTGAATAGATTTTAAAATTCTGAACTTCACTCTTAATATAGCTAAAACCATTCCCTGACCGATCCATTTCATTGTATATCTCATTATGGTCCCATGCTAATTTGGAGTTGGATATAGACGAGTGTAAAGAGATGAGTGGTTATTGATGTAATAGTTGTTTTCTGTAATTTGCTGCACTTGTTTTCAGCCATTACTATTTTTCTCCACCTGGTAACACACTGAAAAACTTTTAAACTCAAGTGGTTTGTATTGCAGATGTGAACCTTTAATAGTAAATAATTGGCTTCAGTCAATAGTTTCTATTGCATTTCATGACAGGTAAGTGTACTGAGTTTCATGAAATGGCATATCAAGGGTGTGTTTATAACCCATTAGCAGTCAAAAACAAAGCTGCTTTATGAATTGTTTTTCTAATGAATTTATTCTAACACATAACCACGATGTGTATACTCCTGGCATTTGGAAATACTGAAGGAAATTTGTGAAACAAAATATCCATAAATTATGAGGTCTTCTAGCACTTTGTTCCTTCTCTCTATATTTCCTGTATTAGGGGTGTATCAATTCATTTTATTTAAATTAAAATTGGTGGAATATGTTTTAACTCAGGATCTGAAATACCTAAAGGAAAAAAGCACTCTTCAGTTTTCTCCCCCAAATTAATTACTTTATTAAAGCAGTTCAGATGTTTCCAGTACCTATGAGGTATTGATAAGGTAGCAGTAAGGTATCTATAACATATATATAAAAATAAATAATAATACATAACATAAATTGTTATGAGGGACTAGCCTTCTTTTCAGCTCCTCCTAGTAATTTTTAAACCTACAAAAACTTGCTGATACATTCTATGCATTACTTGATTTAGGGTCTCAGATATGCAAGACAAAAATATTGTCCCCAACTTATGGAATATTTTTTGTAGGTTTTCAATTTTCAATCTTATCAAAAAGATTCTCCTAGCATTTATTTGGTCAAATTTCTATGAAAATAAGTGGGAAATTTATTTAAGTGGTAGGACAATAATGTATGGCCACACAGGAGCCCTCTGAATCATACTACAGACATTGTAGGTTGTGATCAAGTTTTTAGAATAAATAGTAAGTGGTTTCTGCAGAATAATCAGTGGAGATTTATTTTCAAAAATAAGTTATTTCATTTAAACAAAAATTCACAGTATAAAACTTAAATACAGATAAAATCATGCAGATATTTGATAAATGCATTTATTATTACAGGATCCATAAAATAACCTGAAAACAATCAACTTAAAGCATGTTTTGTAAGAATTAAAGTCTCAGTTCCACTCCACGGAGGGTGAACATCCAAAAAGTCTCCACGATGCTGAATCCTATAGCCCAACCATGGCTCTGGAGGCAAGACACAGGGCCTTACTTTTGAAAGCCATGAACAGCCAAAAGGGCCTCCATGATGCTGGGACCTATAGTTCAGTGAGGCACTGGGAGCTTGATGGAGGAATGAGAAACCCAGGAAGGAACACACCAGGCTAGATGGTGAACAGGCCTTCATTAGTCTGGCCAGATGGCACTCTCAAAACCAAGTAGCTGGCTCAGAGAGATGCCAGCTCAGGGGCTGAGGTCCTTTTTTTAGGGGAGTAAAAAGGAGAGTTAACATTTTAGACTTGCAGGCAGGGGACAAAGGTCTGTTGATTTGAGCTGATGGTCAGCAGCCACATACTCGGCAGTCACATATTGATGAGTAACAGATATCTATAGGATGTTTCAAAGTTCATCAAGACATTCTGGATGAGCAAATAGTTTGACAATTAACTTGGGGTCTCTATGTCTAGAACCACTAACTTACATGTTAATTTGGATCCGGACTTCAAACAGTACAAGATTGCCTTACATTCCTAAGCCAGGGTTAGAACAAAGGTCAGGGCTATGTCTACAATGGCAGGGGGTTAGAGCACTGTCCCCTGGGCCCTTTGTCATTTAGCATGGGCTTGTAATTCAAGTCTTACAATTTAATTACCAATTGAATGTATGTTTGAGGTTGTCTATTATTTATATAATGTGACAATTTCAATTTACACTTTTTTCAATAGATTTTGATATTAGACTTGTTTTTAAGTCTGTTTCTGCTACTTAATAGTAACCATAAAAAATAATTTATCTGTTCTTATGGATTTTACCTGTCAAGAAAAGTCTATAATTATATTAAAATGTTCATCATCATAATTAATAAATTTACAAAATAAAATAATGCATGTAAACAAATTATAGTTGTATTTCATGTATATGCATAAAGCACACTTTTTTTTATTTAAAAAAATTAAAGCAACCCAAACTAAATACTGAAAAACAGTAAAAAATTATTAAATGGAAAATTCACTTCTGCCTATGAGGTAGTGATTTCTACATTACAAATTCTTCTGCAGATAATAAGAAAATATAAGGAACAACAAAACATATTAGAAGGAAATTAAATTCCATACCAGTGTCTCTTGAGATTATACATATGTTCAACCAATGTAAATCATCAATGGTATTAAGAAAATAATGAACTAAAAACACTACATTTCCATAGAGAAGAGAATAAAATCATTTTACAATATGACACACCCAATTGATTATATAAAATCTCAATTAGTTTACAATAAAGGGAAAATTTTTCAAGCTGATAATGCTGGCAAAAAACAAAGATCTATAGCTTATATCACATTGCTGCTTATATTGTAATGTGATTTTTGGTTTCACATGATATGCAGCAAGTGAGGTTTTGCTAATAACATAGTGATGTATATTGAGAAGTGAAATATTGAACATTTTCATCTGAAGATTAGACACAAGACAAAGTTAATTTCATAAAATCTTTTCAAAATCGTGCTGTAGAAAATAGGCAAACAAGAAATAAAAGTTACATAGAGAAGAGAATAAAAAAGTTGTAAGAATTATATATAAAATTAATAAAACTGCATTCATGAACTAATGATAACTAATGTGAATTTAGCAAAATAACAGAAAACAAGGTATAATAACAAATATATAACATTTGTACATACTAATAATTGAGAAGTTAAAGTTTTTAAAAATGGATTTATAAATCCATTAGCAACATATTTTAATGAGAAGAAAATTTAACAAAATATGTGCATTACTTTTTGACTAAAAATTAAAATAATCACTATGAGAAATAATAAAAAAGTCAAAGAAGCAAAGACATACACTGAATTCATTGAGGGCAGGGCATAAGGAAAAAATAAGAACCAATATATGTCATGTAAAAGTACAAGATCCCAATGATGAATGTAACTGTATTGTATACCTAAAGTGAATCAATAAATTTAATGGGAAAAAAAAGAAACACCACAAATAAATAATAACATTTTATTGTATAAATATTAATTTACACATCCAGTGCATGCTCATTCAAAATACCAAAGTAATACTTTTTGGAAATTTATATGTCAATGCTAAAATTAGGAATTTCAAATTGGTTAACATGGTAAAATTATCTTTAAAATGAACAAAATTTTGAAGGAATAAAATACTAAATTTTGATAAGGAAATATAAAATTAGGAAATAGGTGTACAAATTGACAAAATGTATTGGGGTCAATTGATTTTTGACAAAAGATTAAAGCAAATCGATATTTAGAAGAAAACACTTTTAAAATAATGGACTGAAATATATTGAGAGTACACTTCAATCCTCAGCACTCATTATTTATTTGTAATATTTTGACATAATCAGAGACTTAAATGAAAAAGTAAAAGCTATATTGTTTCTTGGGGGAAAAAGACTAGTAGTGCATACCTTCAAGAACTGAGGAAAAATGTAGAATAAATTGTGAAAAGTATAAAAGAAAACAATTTTTTCATGTCAACCACACTAATACAGACTAGTCTAAAGTATTTTGGGACTATGTTTGTGTGTATGTAAAGTATGTATGAATAATGACATATATTCAAACTATATGCTTAAAATTTATGACTTCTAAAAACGTTACAAAATTACCAAAATAATTTTATTGACTTTAAAGTGTATGATAGTAGATACTAAACACATAAAAGGTATTCAGGATTATTACTATCATCTGGGAAATGCACTTTGTACCTCAAATGAGAACACTCATATAATAGAATGTTTAAAATTTAAAAGATTATTACAAATGTTGTTAAAGGTATGAATTTATCAGCACTCATCAATATTGTTGATAAGAAAATAAAATTGTATACTACAAACATTTAACAATATCTTAAAAAGTTGAACACACACCTACCATATGTCCCCAAAATTTTCCTCATGAGTATAGCATTTTCAAAGAATTGATGTCCACAAAGAGACCACCTCTAAAATATGTTATAATGTAGGCAAAAATAATATTTTGGGGAAAAACAATTAAACAAATGTAGAAGTGGTCTCTTTTGGATGAAAGTGACTAAAAAAAGCAATGAAGAAAGTTTCTGGGATCATTTATTATGAGGTATGGGAGATAGGCATGCATGTGTTGTAAAAGTTCACTGATTATGAGCTTAATATTTTATTTTTCTATTTGTGACTTCTAAATGTCTTTAAACAAACACTGAATGCTAGAGGATTATAAGCAAAATTTTAAAAATTGCATGCCAATAAGTTGCAGAATCTAAAAGAAATAGATTTTTAGATAAATATGAATTACCAAAATTGAACCAATAAGATAAATACAACAAATTGTCAAATAATAGGCAAAAATTGAGGTAATGATAACAACAACAACAACAAAAACAATAGGCCTGCCAATAAAAAGCGAAGGACTGGAAGTATTCACAGATGAATCCCACAAGAACCTCAGAGAAGAACTAATGCAAATATTCCTGAAACTCTCCCATAAAATTGAAAGGGAAGCAATATCACCAAACTCATTCCTTGAAGCTAACATTACTCTAAAAAAAAAAAAAAAAAGCAGGGACCAACCACCACCACCTACAATAACAACAAATGACACCATCCTTAATGAACTTGTATGTAAAAATCTTCAACAAGATACTTTAAAAAAAAGCACAAAAAATCATTAAAAAGATCATACATTATGGCCAAGTTGTGTTCATCTCAGGGATTCAGGATGATTTCATTGTATATTACAATAAATGCAATATACCCCATAAACAGAAATAAGGGTAAAAGTCAGAAAAATCTCAATAAGTGCAGAAAAATTATTTCATAAAATCCAAAAGGCATCATGATAATAATAAAAAAAAAACCTGGACAAAAGTTGTTATAGAAAGAATTTGCCTTAAAATTATGAAATCTATTAATGTCAAACCCAACATCATATTAAGTAGGAATAAGCCTGATAGAATCCTCACAAATCAGGAAAAAGATGGTGTCCACTTTTAACACTTTTGTACTATATACAAAATATGTTTCAATAGTTTAGCCAGAACAATTAGCTTAGAGAAATAAAAGGGATTCAAATGGAAAGGAAGAAGTCAAAACATTCTTCTTTGCACATGACATGATCCTTTACAAAAATGACCTAAAAAGAACTCCACCAGAAGACACTCAGAACTAAACAAGTTAATAATTGTGCAGGATTAAAAAATAAACACAAAGTCAATGGCATTTATATTCAAGGAAAATGAATCCAATGAAAAAGAAGTGAGAAAAATAATTATGATCACAATAGCTTAAACAATTAAGTATCTGGAAATTAATCTACCCAAGGAAGTAAAATATCTCTATAGTGAGACCTGTTTTGTTCTGGAAAGGGGGGAGGGAGAGAGAAAGAGAGAGAGAGACAGAGAGATAGAGAGAGAGAGAGAGAGAGAGAGAGAGACTGAAGACATTAGAAATGTAGAAACATGTCCTCTGTTCCTGGATAGGAAGAACAAACATCATCCCAATGGCCATATTATCAAAAATAATATATAGATTTAGTTCTATACCCATCAAAATACCATCAGCTTTTCTCACAGAACTAAAAAAGTATTCTAAATTGTATATGGAGACAGAAGAGACCCAAAAGACATAAGCAATCCTGGACAACAAGAACAAAACAGGAGTACTTAATATATCAGACTTCAAGTTAGACTACATGGCCACAAGTAGTACAGCAAAAACAGCATGATAGGGGCTGGGGATTTAGCTCAGTGGTTCCACTGCCTGCCTTGCAAGTGTAAGGACCTGAATTTGATCCCCGGTAACAACAACAACAACAACAAAAAAAACCATGATATTTGCACAAAAACACACATTAACAAATGGAATAGAATGGAGGATGCTAAAATAGCCATAAACACTTCAAAACTAGCTGATTGTTTGACAAAAGGACCAATAATGTATGTTAAAGAGTTGGCTTCTTTATCATGGCTGGAACAAACTGGTTATCCACATGTAGAAGACAAAATATTAATCAATATACCTCATTCTATATTGAAATGCAATAAAAATATATCGAGGACATATATATAAAACAGAAACACTGAGTACAAAATAAAATATATAAAACTCAAGTTATGGGCAATTCAAATGAACTGATACTTGACAAAAGAAGAAATACAAATAATAAGTACATAAAAATGTGCAACATCTTTAGTCATTAGAGAAATGTAAATGAAAACAGCACTGAGATTCTTCTTAGTCCAGTAAGAATGTCCATTATTAAGTATTAACAATTGAAAGAGACAAAGCACTTTAAGAAATAGTTTCAGTAGAGATGGGAAGGGGTTCCGGGGAAAGCAAGAGAGGGGAGGATAGGGGATGACAGGAGGAGTAGCGGACTGATCAAGATGCACTATCTCAAACTCCAAAGCTGAATGTAATCACTGTATATCACAATCACACACTAATTCAAAAATACTAAATACTAACGTATGAATTTGTTTCTCACAGTGAGATAGGTTAAAAAGACTGAAGCTACCTTTTGCATATAGTAACAATAAATGAAAAAATAGGGGAGAAAAGCATCTACTTTCTAGCTTTTTGGAAATAATATACATTTTCAATGGAGAAAGTTGAAAATGAATTCTTTGGTCTTGGATTACAAAATGGAAGTGTCAGTAGAAATATGTGCTGCACGTGTGTGTGTGTGTGTGTGTGTGTGTGTGTGTGTGTGTGTGTGTTGTGGTCTCTATTTAAAATGTCCCCCAAATAATCTCATGTGTTTGGAAGTTTATTCGATCACAGTAGCACTATGCTCATTAGTAGATTCACACAGTGTTCAGTTCAGTAGATAAATGTACTGTTTGGGGCAAGAACCCCACTGGCAGTGTGTCCCTGGGTGTGAGACCTGGAAGGGTATATACTCGTCCCTGGTTCCTCTTCTCTTTGCTTCCAGATGCCGCGCAATGCGCAGCTGTCCTCTGTTAGGCCCTTCCACCATGCAGATTCTGCCTTGTAGACAGCTAACCAGGGACTGAACCTACTGGCATCTGTAAGGAAAATGAAAATCTCTTCCTTTAATTTGTGCTTCTCAGGTATTTTGTCCCTGTGACTGGAAAGCGGCTGAAACAATCTGTGACAGGAATTCAGGCTGCAGAGGAGAAGCTCTGCCTTCTATGAGAGACTAGAGACAATGTTCTATCAATGACAATAAATACCCCTAATACTTAATTTCAGTTTCTAATTGACATCCTCCCATGAAAGAAGCTAATGGGCCTTGGAGGAAATGCTGAATCCAGGGTTGAATCACAAAAAATAGAAAACAAGCTTAAAATTTTTGTTCCAGAAAGCAAAACAGTACTCAAATAATGGGGTCAACATGGCAATAGAACACAGGAGGTAATTCAGTGCTGCTCCCGCTGGGCAATTCTGCAATAATTTAATTATGAAAATAATAGTGATCTTTACTGATTATCACTGAATAATGTCACATGTGATAGGAAGGAAAGAAGATTCTTCCTTGTAGTAAGATGCCAGATGTTTGAAGATATACAAACTTTAACAGATGATGTTAAATTAAATTCAGAAATTGGACTTTTTTAAGATTCACAAAGTACATTTTCACAAATTATTTATTAACAAAACAGTACTGTGTAACTATGCAGTCAGAAATGCAGGTAGGCACAACTCTTAATGGATAGTGAAATGCAATAATAAATAAGATATTATCTTACAATGCTTGATGTTATACTGAGGACACAACATCACTTTTGCAATAATCCTACTGATATGAATATTATTGCCTGAATCTAATCAAAAGTAACCATCTGAAAACTTAAATTGAAAGGCATTCTGAGCTATACTCCAAAAATGTATTATGCAACTTCTAAGGAAATGTCCCCAATAAAGCAAACCAAATAACTAAATATAAAAACATCGATATTGAAATCACGACTGGTGGGGAAAACAACTACTATAAAGAACATTATTAGGATGTTTGGTGACATTGGAATATTGACTGTGGATTAGATGATAGCATTGTTTCAATATTGCTTTTTGGTTTGATGGCTTCTGTAAGAATCTAAGAGAATTGGTTGTGTTTAATAAATGCACAATGCATACTTATGATCAAAGGGTATACATAGCATTTTAACTATGCTTCCAAATTATTTACTGTGATGCTCATATATATGTAAATACGTGTGCATAGGCTAGTAATGTTAAGAAAGAAGGTATAGCAATAAGCCAAGGGTGTATAATGATTCTGTTTTAAGTACTTTTGAAATTTTCTTTGTCTCAATTACATCAAATTAAAATTTCAAAATAGTGTATAATAAGGAGATTAAAAAACAAAATTAATAAGATAAGAATGTTGCAGATGGCTTCATATAATAGAAGTAGGTAGTTCTTAAGTTTAGCATTTTATAATTCTTTGTTTTACTATATTTCTCTTTTCTATGTATTTCTTTTCACTGTGTATTATATCACATATTAGACATTAAAATTTTTGAGCTGCATGGCAAAATTTGATGAAGCAATTACTGAATTCACAATTTAAAACTTACTGTAAAGAGCTTTATTTTATTGTTTATTATAGCAATGAGCCATTTTAATACTTTAGTCACATAAAATAAAATAGAGAGAAAATAATTAATTTATATCAAACTATATAGGCTGGAATAGTGTGACATTTCTGCCTAGAGGCAGTGATATTCTCAGGCCTGAAAAATCACTTCTCACCATCACATGTATTAACCGTCATTTCTGGTGCACCACATTAGTTTCTCAAATACATGATTTTGCATATCCAAAAATGAAATATTTTGTATTAGCTTTCATTTTATTTCTAGTACATCAGTTTTTTTAGTCAGTGGAGATCACTTGTGTAGGTTGATGCTTTCAGAGTGCATTACTGTTTCTCTCCATTTAACCACTCAGTATTGAAAGAAAGAGACTTTCACTTTGTAACTCTCCTTGATAGACTGCTGAAGCGCAAAGCTACTGATTATTTTGCATTATTGAAAACACAAAGCATTGCCATATTGTTCTGAACTTGAAATAAACCTGAAATTAACCTACTCATATCAAGATGTGAAGCTGATTATGCTTAAAATTTTATATAAGAATTTAGGATATTTTTACTATTATAGAAAAATATTTCAACAATTACATCTGACAAAACATCATATGTATATACACATGACTTGCATGTGGCTTTCAAAGAAGTATTAACTTTCTGAAGTTGTCTGGTATGGGAATTATGGTAAACTTTCTGTTGGAATTTTGACACTATTGATTGTTATAATCAAAATAAAATAAGTAATTTTCTTTCCAAACTGTTAAAGTACTCATTTAAACATAAGAAATGTGACTCATATATTGATTAAATAATTGTGTCTAAATTATAGTGAGGAGCTATCTAAAAATGTGTTTCACTTTACTAAGAATATAAGAATCTTTTTTCTGAAGATGCTTAACTGTTTTTAAATTTAAAAAAACTCAGGGAAAAGTGAACAAATCAAACCTTTCACATTCTATATAGAAGCAACACTGTACAAAGCTATTGAAATCAAATGTTTATTTTTTCATTTTGAACCCCATCATAATCAGGTTATTCCACTTGAATTAAAACACCTCTTCATTTTGGACCACATACAGCTACAAGCAAGTTGAAAATTTCCTTTTTATTAGAGGTAGCAATTTTCATCAAGTCAACCATAAAATATAACACAACTATAAATAAAAGTATAGAGAGTTGAAAGTTTATTATAAGAACCCTGTAAAATATTCCAAAGTTAAAGATGTAAACATCAATTTTAAGTAGTAATTTTCAGCTGATCATTGCAAATAACTTGTGTTCCTTGATATGTATATTCAAGGTTAGATATACAACTTAAATTGCCAAGGCTGTTTATTATTGTCAACTCAAAGATTATGATTTGCTAATTTTGGAGAAAATTTTATTTCATTTTATTTTATTCTTTTAAGTCTGAGCAATTATAACCAACAATATAAGAAACAATAAATCTTACTTTTCACTAAAAACATTAATTGTTGTAATTTCCTTTATAGAATTAATAAGTGCAATAGTTATGGCTTCCTAATTATCACAGTAACAACTGACAGAAAACCGTGCTTCATTTGAAAATTAAATTTAGAATGTTTTTTAATCTCATTACAACTAAAAATAATAAATAAGATACTGCAGAGTACACGCGTATTTGTCACCATGCAGTCAGATCAGAGGTCGCACACAAAATAAATAGCTGTGCTGAGCGTGTAATTAGACTGCAACAGATATGTGCTCTTAGGAAGTATCCATCACCAAATTCTTCCTCCTCTTTCCTTATTTCCTTTTTTGCTCCCCTTCCTCCTCTGCATGTGGTGCCCTACATGAATGTAGAACTTGCTGAATTTTGCTTGAATTACTTTAATGATACAAATGGTAAGCAAAACATCGTGTTCATGTACTGAATAAGTGTTAGAGGTAAGAAAGCAAAATTGGAAAATGGTTGTAGTCATAATATTATTGATGCAGAAAATTTTCATAATAAATGCGTCATTTTTCTCTTGGAATAAAGCAACAGAATTTTAAATAAACAAAATGTCATGATATTACTGTTTTAGAATAAAAATGCTAAAAATAGTGTGAATTACAAACAAAAGCGTTTAGGTAAATGCATTACGATACAATTACTATGCGTATTTACTATACGTTTATTTTATTGCAATAGGTAAGGGCCATTGGATGTAAAATGATTACTTTTGTTTTTTTATTTATGTTTTGATACTGGTGATCAAACTCTGGATGTTAAGCTTGTGAGGCAGGCAGCGAAACCACTGAGCCAAATCCCCAGACCATGATTACATTTATTGGTGAAAATAAGAAAAAATAGGTCCGGGTATCTGTATATGTCTCTGTGTGTGCTTGTAAGAATAACTGTATCCCTTCTCCAATGTCCTGTTAATTCATTCACTTCATAGTATAGTCTTATACTATACTATGAATTATAGTTCAAATTTTAATAAAACTAACTTTCTCCATCATTAGTGACACCTGTTGGTAGTTGACGATACTTCTCATGTTGTCCTTTCAATGTGCCCTTTCAGAATTCAAGTGTTGCCAATATGAAAGTGTGGTCAAGGAAAATGGTTTAGGCAATGAGGGTTTATCTCTACTTACTTTGATGAATCTCTGAGAAAAGAGCCTTCATCCATTCCGTTAGCTGGCTCTTCCGTTGCTGTGGTGTATTTGGTCTTGGCAGAGAGGCCCTAAGCTAGAAGCCAAAGTTTTGATCTCAGACTTCCTATCATTTAAATCTCTGAGAAATTATCCATTTTGATATTTTGTTATTGCAGTGCAAATGCTTCTCATACTTATTCACCTATTGCATTCTGAAGGAGTACCTGAAAAGCAAGGGAAAATATCTCAGATTCTCACTTATCAGAGCTGTTAGAAGTTTACTGGTCCAGAGCTTCGATGTTCATTGCTATTAATGGCTTTTTGCTTTATTGGTGCTAACTCTGATACATATACACCGCTAAGGTTTTACACACCAATAACATTTTTATCTGGAGCTTGCTGTGAATTTTAGTCACTAATTGTGTCTTTAATATTAAACTCTTATTAACCATCTACTCTCTTAACATGTTCTTTACAGACAGACTTCCTTAGCTTAACATAAAGTGCAAAGTACAGTTTTTCTAGAAAAATGATTTACAAATTGTGGGTTTTAAGATATCAATATATATGAAATAAATTTTATGAATCATTACAAAAATTTTATTTAACATAGTAAAGTATCAAAAACAGTATACTGCATCTCAATGAACAGGAGTAGTATTTGTTTATACAGCTTTTTTTTTTTTCTTTTTTGGCATTGGGAATTGCATTCAGGATCTTGCACTTGCAAGGCAGGTAGCAGAACCACTGAGCTAAATCCCCAGCCCTGTTTATAAAGCTTTTATGTGCTAAATTGAATTTGTTCCTCCAAAGAGATCCTGTAGATTTTTCAAACTAAGCAATAATAATAATAATTTATATTTATAGAAAAGTGTATATTGATATTTGTACAATATTTGAACTTTCTGAAGCTCTTTTTACCTTTGTGGTGGTTAATTTTAGATTAAAATTTGACCAGTTAAAGTATTCCTAGAGAGCCAGGGATTTAGCTCAGTGGTGTCTCAGCCTGCCTTGCAAGTGGAAGGTCCCAAGTTTGATCACAGGTACTTAAAAAAAAAAAAAAAGAACGCCTAGAGGCTGCAAAGCATTATTTCAGGTGTATCTGTGAAGGTGTTTGCAGAAGCACTGACAAATGAGTCAGTGAACAGAATGAGGAGAATTTAGTCTTCGAAGGGGTGGATTAATAAAAAGTACAGAAAAGGATTTCCCTTCTACTGGAAACTAGGGTACAGTCTTCCTTCCCTGGGACATCAAAATTTCAGGATCTCCAACCTTGATCTCCAGGATCCACAGCAGCAACCTCTCACGTACTCAGGCTCTCAGCCTTGGACTAAGAATTACTTTTGGCTGCCCTACCTCTGAAACTTACAGGGTAAACTAAACTTCATTACTGATTCTCTCTCTCTCTCTCTCTCTCTCTCTCTCTCTCTCTCTCTCTCTCTCTCTGTCTCTCTCTCTCTCTATCCTCTGCCCCATTCATTCTGTTTCTCTGGAGAACCCTGATGGGCTAGCATACATTCTGAGAAAATAGAAACTAAAACATTTTAAATGACAGCCCTAGGTCATAGTTCCAGCTGGTAAAAAATCTGGAACTCAAATTTCTTTCAAAACAAATAATGTTCTTAAACTTGATCAACAAACTTATCATGATGAATCTACACATGACAGTAAACAATTTTGACAAACATTGTTGAACTAGTTTAACTTTGGTACCTGGGATGCTACTGCTTCTTTTCATACATCAAGCTCTCTACAAATATTATTTCTGATGTAGACAGTATTTTACAAGTATGTGTGCAATAAAGATTGAATTCTGTGTCAAAATCTTATAACATGTTTACTTACAAAGGGTCTAAGACATGAAACTTTAAAAGTTTTATCAAAATAATTTTTCTTAAATTAATGTTTGTATCTAGGCAGAATATATATGAAGTGATGCTTAACCTTAGAGATGTAGATTTTTTTCCCTTTTATGACCAAGAAACTAACAAAGATATCTTAACAAAGAAAGCAATATTTATTTATTTATATTAACAAGGGTAAAACACAGCTATAGCCATTTAGCAAAAACTGCTTCTAGTTTTTTGGATCAGTTTTCAGTACATTTTGAAATGATATCAATTAACTTTCAGATCTATGCAGATCCCATGATTCTGACTGGCAACAGAGAATCAGGCAGTTCTGTCAGTTCAGCTCATTCTCCTATCCAAAAAGTCTACCACTAGTGTGACTTTCTAATGACAAATGACAAAAATCTCCTACTTAGATTGTGACATAGAATATATGTAGTCAATTATTGGAATAACACTAATTAGAATTCCCAGTGCCAGATACTGTTTGGACTATAGAATATTTTATTTAATTTGCTACTCTAAATAGCCTACAGATATGTCACTTTGTTAGTGTCATTTTTGTTGTTTAGGACTTTACAATGTATATTACTTAAATTTTTTTCTTTTTTTTCCCCTTGGCACTTGGAATAAAACTTGGGTCCTTGTGCTTGCGGGGCAGGCAGTGAAATCACTAAGCTAAATCACTGGCCCCAAAATATTTCTAAAATGGATAAGATTTGGTCAGCAAACAAAATCTCAAATATTCAAAATACTGAAAATAAATACTAGAAAAATAAAATAATGAAATAATCTAAATGATAAAGTAATCAACTAAGGTGGGAAAAAATCAGAAATTATGGATACTTTGAAATGAAAAAAATGAGTAATTACAAAGAGTGGGGACAATTAAAATCATATCTGTTATCCTGTACTCTTATTTTATCAAAATGTTTTATAACTATTACTTTGAAGTATGTGTTATTAACTCATATTTTAAAACAAGGAGCACAAATGGCTCTGGGATTGATTATAGTACATATAGATCTAGTGTTACTAGATACTTACTTGGTGTTTTTCTTACTTAGTTTTAGTTTCAAGGTTATTTTTTGAAGTTCTTAGTAAATATATGCCTTTGTGTGTGTGTGTGTGTGTGTGTGTGTTTTACATAGATACATTATATTCAAAATCAAAATACATTCATATATTCTCAAAATGGATAGATTGTGGAAGTTACAAGAAATGTATTAATTAAAATGTACTACTGTTTTATTTTAAATGGGAATATTAATAATATTCTAAAAATAAAGGCAGCATCAAAGAGATAGTGAAACTTTAAATAGTAGTTAATAGTTCTTATTTTGTAATAAGAAACATAATGTGAGCATTATAATAACGTTATTTTTGCAAATTATAATTTAATCCAGAATAGATAGTTGTAAAATTCTTGTAATTTAAGTGTGGTCCTACTCATGGGAGCTAAAATTGTAACTGAATAGTAAAGGCAGTTTTTAGAGGCATGTAATGAAAACAAAAAAAGAATAAAATAAGAAAAAATAATACTCAGAAACCATTACAATGATATTCTAATATGCAAAAACAAAGGTAACTGAAAAGAAATGTTCAGTATCTATGCATTTTTAATTCATGAAAAACAGGCTAAGCTTTAGCAATGACAAAGTATAACTGACATTGAAGGCTTACCCACAGTAAGCTAAATAGCTAAGCTTCTGAGAAAATCAGAATGCTATAGGCCTCTCAGCAAGAATTTTTCATTAAAAAAACAGACCTCATTGTCTTTAAGAAAATGGTTTAAAGGCTCAAAAATGCAATTCTCTCCCTTTCTATTTGTATAGAATAATAATGGGCATTTTCCAAATTGTAAAGACAAGCGTGGTAAAAAACGCTCAGACTCTTATCAGTATTTATAAATTCAATGATCTCTTGTCTCTGTGATATTGAGTATTTAGAAATGCTGACTAAGAAACAGCATGACTTCTGTTTGACTTTCTCATTCATGTGAAATACTTCCTGTCATAATCTCCCACATAACCACTTAAAATCCCCACAGTTAAAAAAAAATGTAAACACAATAGAAAAACACCAGCTAATTTGTTAACCACAATCACACTCAATAACAATTTCTAACTCAATACTGAGCATTATTTTCATTGATCAAAAATATGTTTTTACCAGATCCGTGGTTATAGATACAGTAGGTGACATCATTGCAATAGTTTTAAAGAATGTAGCCTGAGTTACAAAGAGAGAGAGAGAGAGAGAGGCAGAGGAAGAGAGGGAAAAGAGAGGAGGGAGAGAATGATTTTGAAAAAGTCTGACCATCTAGTGAGATGTGTGTATTGAAATAAACACTTTTATATCTGAAAATATCACACCCATTATTGAGATAATGAAGAGAATACAGAATGTTTAAATAGGTTTCTTTCTCAAGTCTTATAGCTAGAATGTACCACTTGTAATAAATATGTATTGTGTGGTAACTATGAGAAAAAATGATAGATCGCTAGATTCTTACAGCTGAATGAAGAATTTGTCTTTTTTTTATTTCTTCTCTTTTATTAGAATATAGTCATGATACAAATACATACCTTAAGGAAAATTGGTAAATATATCTTGATCTTTTTAACTACTCTTTCTCTTCCCTTTGAAATGAACACTGAAGAGATGGCTGTTAACACAGTTTAGAGAACACTAGCCATGATATTAATGATATTTAAAGGTATGTTCTTGAAATAAATGGAGACAGGAAGATAAAATTGCCCATTTAATTTTATTTTTTTCTCATTTTTTTCCTTTTCCCTTATTTTCTTTCCACTACCCTTCCCACTTCCCCTACACCTTTAGCCCTTTTCTTCCTATTTCACATTGTCAATTATATTATTATGTACAATTATATATTATGTACAATTATAGTTTTTCACACCAGAGAAACTAATCAGTATTTATACAAGTGTGACTCATTTATTTCACTTGAGTATAACTCAATATGCATCCATTGTCCTATGAATGACTCTAGTTTCTCATTATTTATGGCTGAGTAGTATTCCATTTTATAGAAAAACCACATCTTCTTTATCCAGTCTCCAACTGATGGGCAAATGGGCTGTTTCCAAGTTTTAGCTATTACAAACTGTGCTGCTATAAACATGGGTGTGCATATATCACTGTGGTATGATTCTTTTAATTATTTTGGAAAGATACCTAGCAGAGGGATGGCTGGATCAAATGGAACCTCCAGTCCAAGCTCTTTGAGGTATCTCCATATTGACTTCCATAGTGGTTGCACCAGTCTGCACTCCCAGCAACAATGGAGAAGGGTTCCTTTGTCCCCACAACCCCGCCAACATTTGTTATTGTTTGATTTCTTCATAGCAGCCATTCTTTGGCCTATTTAATTTTAAAATAAAATGGTTATTCAATTCTGTTTGCTATCATAAATAAACATAATGAAGGAATTAATTTTGTAAATTTTATCATATATTTGTATTCTACTTGACATTTTGCTCATCAAAGTCTAAAGTTTAAGCATTTGTCAAAAGCATTGGTATTTTCTCCAAGTTTACTATTAATGATTATGCAAAATTGCAATGTATTTTTGTACAAATGAATTTTTCTTTCATTAGTAAAGAATCCAATTTTGATTTTCAAGAGTATAGACAATATTTTGTACTTATCTTGAGGAAAGCTAACTTTAGGGATATACTACTTGGGTTTCCAACTAATATAGTTGGCAAACTACCCAATATCCACAGCTTAAAGAAAAAGAGATTTTTTGGTCTCACAATTTCAGAAGATTTTGTCCATGTAAACTGGTTTGAATGCAGGGACATCAAGGCAGAAGGGCATGGCATAACGGAACTGTTTAGTTCATTGTGGCTGGCAAGCAGATCAGAGGAGGTGCATCAGGGAGGAAAAGGTGAGGGTGTAGACACAGAGTCCAAGGCCATTCCTCCATGATTCATCCAGGCAAACCCAGAGGTATGGAATAAATCCCTGGACTTACTGAACCCCTGGGCTTCTCCCAAACCAGTCACATATACAATGCACCTTAAGCATCCCAAGGGCTACATGAACACTTAAGTTGAAACTGCTGTAAAGTGAATTTTGTTTTCAATTTGTCCTTCAAAATAGTTTGTCTTAGCTATACTTTTAGCTCTTTATTGAAAATGTTCGTTTTGGTCTAACCCCATGTTCTTTTCTTTTGCTTGGCACGTTAGTAAATTAGATTTTCCCTTCCTATCATACTCAGGTACATCAGTATGAATTCCAACAAGCAGTATACTTTACTTCCAGAAATTCCTTGTTCAGTTTTTATGTATCCAGCCTCATTCTCTGTTCCCATTTAATTTGATGAATTCTAATCCATATCCAAGATGATGATGCAAAACAAGTGTTGAAGCCTAGGACACTGAATGTTTGTGAAGAAGAGCATCCCACTGTCATGTGTGTGTGTGTGTGTGTGTGTGTGTGTGGTGTGTATTATAAAACTATTAAATGGGAAGAATTAGAAAAATTGCATTTTGGCTTTGCTTGAAACATGTTGTACTATTATTCTCCTTACTATAAAGACAAACACAATTATCAGAAACTAATGAGCCACATGATCTTAAGCAGTATTATGTTAAAATGTGCCACCTGGACCAGTTACGGCAAACCTATGGCATGCTTGCCACAGAGGGCTGCTTTTTATCATTGAAAACTCTAAAAGTATCAGCATCACTGCACTAGGCTAGTGTGTGTGTATGTGTGTGTGTGTGTGTGTGTGTGTGTGTGTAGTGTGTGTGTGTGGTACCAGGGGTCAAACTCAGGACCTTGTGCTTGCCTCCTAGACTAATGTTTTTAACCTTAGATAGAGAAATTGATAATAATGAAGCAATTATAATGAGATTTATTCACAGTTGGAGATATGGGAAAGAAACAAATTACATAAAGAAAACAATCTAGAAAAATCTGTGAATGTGCAGTGATGCTGATACTTTTAGAGTTTTCAATGATAAAAAGCAGCCCTCTGTGGCAAGCATGCCATAGGTTTGCCATAACTGGTCCAGGTGGCACATTTTAATATAAGACTGCTTAAGATCATGTGGCTCATTAGTTTCTGAATCTGCAGATGCTTTTGTTGAAGCATCAACTTTATGAGATAGTAGGAAAAATACTGGATACTTAATCCAAAGATTTGCACTTGGAGAGAGATTTGAAATGAGAGTAATTGCTTAAATTTGGCAAGACCCACTCATAAAGCATTAAGAAGAGTACAGGTAGATTGGTGAGTAGAGGTTCAGTATTCCATGAAAGTGAGCACGACACTACTGAGCTGCACAAATATAAGACAGTCTACATCTTCAGAAATTCTACATTTTTGTACAGCTTCTCAACACAAACCCCACCAAATCCTTCTAAAATATGTGGAGAGCCCAGACAAAGTTTCTTTTGTGGTATAAAATTTAGGGAGAAGAAAAGGAGCTGCTTGCTTGGAGAAAGAAGTCCTACAGGGAATCTTCCTCTATATCACCCCCATAGAAGCACAATTTGTTTCAATGTCCAGAAACTCAAAGACCACAAACCAACCAATTGCAACTAAAGAAAGGAATCAAGCAATGGCACCTCTGCTCTTCCTCACTAAAAAAGCAAATATTTAAGTGTTTCTTCAGAATTACTGAAAAGGCTGTATTAAGACATTCAAAGACACAGTGTTTCAAATGACTAAGAATCAGAAAAACATAATATGCCACTTCTACCACTCACATAATCAGGCTAACCAAATTTTAGCAAGAAGAGAATTACTGTATTCTGACACTCTCCAAGTTGCAGTACTGAGTGAAAACTGGAGCTGATGTTGGAATATACATTGGAAAAAGAAGCAAATAAACAAAACAATAGAACCTTGGCAAATTAGATTCCACCCTTACCATGAAGTATAGATTAAGAAACGTCAAAGCTCCGAAGCACTGAGATTCACCTTAGACACGATGAATCTCAATCCCAGAGCTCTGCTCCAGCTCAGTATACATCATGTGCTTAGAATGTGGAAAGCTTCTGATTAAAAAAAAAAAAAAAAAAAAAGGAAAAGGAAAAGAAAGGAGGGAGAGAGAGAGAGAGAAAGAGAGAGAGAGGAGGGGCAAGAAAGAGAGAGAGAGACCAAAAAGGGAGAAAGGGAGAAATGGCAGGGAAGATGGAAAATTTAATATCATCCTCTCAACTCTTGAACATTCTAACCTTAGTTTGGCAACACTGATAATTGATAATGAAGGCTAATTCAGACAACATTGGGCTGTACCACCCAAATAAAAAACAACATCTTTGTTATCTTCCATAATCGGTATATCAGCAAAGAGCACAGGCTGTGTAATAACACATAGTTGATTCAAGATTTTTTCAGAGTAGTGATAAATCAGTCCCTTCTTTTCAAATGTTACCTTGATAGCTTGTGACTAAAATTTACCCTGTTTTAGTATCTTATACTTAATTCTATACCTTTTCACAAAGAATTAATTTCATGGACTTCAGTTATGATCAAGCAAAGGACTATTGATTCGTGCCCCAATGGATGTAGAGTAATAACGTTTCACTGATCTTGTAACTAATTACAGTATCCTAATTTGTTGTAGAGTACCAAATGTTAAAATAAAGTTTTATTTATAAGATACATAGCTGTTGTTTTCTTTATACACCCATATTTAGAGAAAAAGTCAGCTATTGCTCTCAATTGGTGTTAGTGCAAATTCTGTCAGTAAAACAGCGAGATTCATTATGGTTTTGATCAGAGCAGCAACATATTGATTAGAGAAAACAATCACAACAGAAAGTACTTAGACATAAGCCTATAAATGGTGTAAAGTTCTTAAACAAATCTGAGGGATTTTATTCCTTAAATTCTTTTAGGTAAAGCAAAACAAAAAACACACAAAACAATGAAAAGAAAAACTTTATCCCAAATCTTCATTATGGATTAATCTCACTCACACAGATTAACTTATTATTTGTAATTATCCAAATTTTCAAGGCAAAAAACTGCCATTGGAAATTAATTTTTGATTTAATTTCCATATCATGGTCAGATAACTTGTTTAGCTTCTTCTATATTTTAAGGTAATAAACAAACCCTAGAATTCAATACTTAAAACAACGCATGCATGTTTTTGCTTATGCTACCTGCCCATCTACGCTTGCCTAGGAGCCATCCCCAAATTCTCTTTTCCTACATTATCACTACAATTAAAGTACTTATAATAATTTTGACCAAACTTACAGGAAAATTTTATGTTCTCTATTTCCCCAATGCATTTTTCATCATCTTACAAACTTTCCCTTGTTTCCTTCAAATAGGCTATAACCATTTTTTTTCAGAATACATGCAGGTTGTGAATAAAATGAAATGGACCTATTTACCACTCATCTACCATTAATTTCCTGCCACCGGAGAGTAGCCATTTATAATGCTACTGTTTCTAAATAATCAGCACTATTCTTCTTGAAGTTGCCAAAAGCAACCTTTGAATTCAAAGACCATCTAGCAAAATCTTGCTTAGCTGTGAAAATAAGCCTGAGGATGCTCCACCAAGCATACAGGCAACTAGCTAAATCATTTACAATAATCCACAACAAAGAAGCTTTTAAATAGAAAAGCAACTGGGTTGGAAACTTTTCCTCATGAGCAATAGTAACAGCAAGGCAAGGACAAATAAATGAAAGATGTATGCACACTAGTTCATAGAACCAAACCACTGAGAAGATTGTGTTATGTTACAAAGTACTACAAGCGCTCAATTTTAAAGTTATATCTATTGGAATACTGCCTGAAAATACTAGTGTTATAAAAAAAACTGCTTATGTGTTACTCCACGTGAAATAAGTATTATTCATGTCATTGAAAGTGACAGTATAAATAGTAACTTAGTAATGTATGCACTGAAATACCTAAGCATGAACATTTCCCTGTTGTGCGGGCTAGCAGCAAAATTGTTATAAAACATATTTTCATAGTTGATAGTTTTAAAGTGGATAGTGGATAGTTTTAAAAGGAAGTGGTACATTTCCATTTTTATCAATTGTGGGACATATAAAACTTGATGCACCCAGGAGGTAGAAGTAGCTATCATGTAGGTGGTAAAATAAAACCTATTGCAAAAAAAAATAAAAGTTTTCATCTTTAGTATCAGAACAGGTTATCAGCAATAGGAAGAAAAATAAAATATGACAAGGCTTATTATGTAAATAAAAAGAGATTTTCATTATAAGAGATGCTTTTGCTCTAGGAGAAGCAGTATACAAGTGACAAAGAGATAAATTTGCAATCAGAAAATCTATATTTAAAGCCACCAGTTTTCCACTAACAAAGAAGCAGTTTCATGTCAGTTATTTGAACTGTCTAAGTAAGGGTCTTCAGGTGATAAATGGGAAAATATTTTCTCATTGTGTGTGAATATTTAATATAATTCTCTAAAGTCCAGAGCATTACCCCATGGAAAGTCAGTATTTTTTTCACTTATTATTATTTTATTCTTTTTTAATACAGGATGGCCACTTAACTGAGAATCAAAAAATCTTGATCCCAGGCAGGACAGTAACTCATCACCTCGTTTTTCCACTTTACTCCAAATGTTTCATTTTCATAAAGCATAACCTATGAAAAAAAGTGGGAAGATTCATGAATTCAGACAGGTTTTTTTTGGGGGGGTGTATTTCTCATGAACTAAGCATAGGACACAAAGGAGACAAAGATGGAAAGGCAAAGGATTCTGTCCTCCAAACATCGTGTCTCAGGCTAATCAGAGACACTGAGAGCCATGAAGCAAGGCAATCTTCTTCACTAAATGCTGTTAGAGGACAGAGAAAAGATTCACTAAAACTGCCCTGGAAAAGCCAGACTTTCATCTTTGCGGCTAAGTGTACTGAATGTGTTTGTGTGTGTGTGTGTGTGTGTGTGTGTGTGTTTAAATTAAATTTATTTTGGTAAAAGACACATTTCCATTAATCCCCATAAAATACACCTTCAATTGAATACACTTATATCAGCATTCTTGCCACTATCTAAAGCAATTGTAGAAGCCCTCTTTTGTGTCTATAGTTGAACAATCCTGACTGCCTTCATGTCCTGAATTACTTCAAAATATTTACCTTTCACAGTTATTTTGACTTTGGAAAAGATCCAGACATTCACAGTGCCAAATTCAGTAAATAAGATGGTTGGGACACAATGTAACATGTTTACTAGCCTGCCTTTCTGTTGCATCAGGCTTGGCAGCAGCATTCAACATATTTTGCATCACACCTCTTTTAAAATAAACCTTACAAAAGAGGCTAAAAACCTTAGAAAGAGAACTTTCAAAACTGCTTAAGAAAATGCCAATAATGGTGAAGATATAATTGTGTTCCAAGTAAGAATGAGTATTTTTTAGAGTTTAAAGTCAATGTGTCTTTCACTGTAATGCATTTTTACAATTTCAGCACATCTATTTTGATCAGCTTTTTAAGTAATACATACACATGTGGACATGTGTATAGATAAATTTATGTAGGTATACTTTTTATGTACATATATGAGCATATTATATACCTCTATAAAAGGGTATCTCAGTTTATGAATTTAATTTGTTTTATCATTATGAGAAAGATGGCTGCATTTGTGTTTGCATGGGAAACATGGCCACAGTCATGTTTGTACCCCTATGAGTTTGCAATTGGAAGTGAAATTTTGCTGATCACTTTTGTCTAGGAAACAAACTGGTTGCAAACAGAAGCCTTCATGAACTGAGGTACTACTGTATGTAAATATATGGCATATTTGTGTGTACAAATGCACACACCTACAGAATCTGGAGATAGGGAAGGTTTAATTACTTTCCACAAGGAAGAGCAAAGTCTAGGATGAGAAGGAAAATGACTGACTCGATTGAATTGGCAGAACAGTTAGTTCAAGGCCTCTCATCCTGAGACAAGAAAGTCCATGTGGAGGTCTCCAAAGAGGCTTTATCACAGTTTCTAGAGATAAGCTTCACATCGAGATTTGAACAAGTATTTGTAAAAAACTATGAAAAATTGGACACATAGTAAAAGCACAACTGAATACTGGAGGAAAAAGAGAAAGGGCGGTGAGGCCCAGTGCTCTTCACCTTAACATTGTTTTGGAATGTCTCTGAGGTATGATCATATATCAAGAATCAACAAGGCAAAATGTTCATTTGATTCACGTTTGAGAGAAAAGCTGTTGTCAGAAGGACAGGCACAAAGCATACTGATTAAATCTACTCATGAGTTCATTTAGCTGATGAGAAAACTTGTACTTCCAGTCCCCAGTGCATTCCTGAAAGAGGAAATATAAAAAAGATGGGTTTATCATAGAGGTGTTGACAGGGTTATAAGTGACTAAGGCAAGATTGAACATCAAGGGAAGTGATAATGTCATAGCTCTTCTTTTGAAAATCTCTCAATCCTAGGTTTTTTTTCAGACGGTTGAGTTTTGTTTTTTCCAAAAACAAATATGTAACTACAACAATTTGCTTAACCTCAAAAAGTAATATTTTAAGACAAAAAGTAGTATGGTATTTGCATTATTGATGAACTTTCCATTCTATCAGGAATTTGCTAGGTTTACTTTTGGACCTGTTTGAAGTAAGCTCTTGATTAAAATCTAGCTTGCCATTTTTTGCTTTATTCACTTTATCAGCTACATATCAATGCTAAAATATTGCTTCTACCATTTGAAATTCCAATTACCACTCATTCTCGTATCCAAACTGAACTTGACTCTAATGCTTCACAATCTTGGTGATTATCATGCAAGCAGGGAAGGTGAATTATTCTGAAATTATCCTTTGAAACCATGAAAATTAATAGTATATGTCTCTTGTATCTTTCTGAAGCACAGAGTTACTCCACTGTAGACCCTATAGAAATAAAGTCTGAATTTTTGTAACTACAAAAATAAATAAATAAATAAATAAATAAATATTTTCCTAAAGCATATGGTATGGTAGCATCATGTTTACTGCACATATCACTGGAAAATTATACAATTTTTACATTTTAAATTGAAAACAATGACACACCACATATCATTTAAGGGAAGTTAACATGAAGATAGTACTCCATGTCTTTCCTTTCTTTAATAATACTTTCATGAATATACATCTAGATACAATTATTGCCCTTCTCTGTATCTATAGTCTTTAAAATGTGATCACCAACATATTCTTATTCTTTGTGCATGTCATGAAACGCATTGGTTTTGCCTGGCATTTCTTATTTATATGACTTTTCTTAATTTTTTGAAACTTAAGCAATATGGATTAAAAAGAATGACTCCCTGTGGGAATTTTGTATGTTGACAAAACTTTGGGAAGATATTTCAGTCTCAAAATGCATTGCTAGAATTAGTCCCACAGGATGATATTTACCTACAGCAGTATAATTTTCAATATGTATCCAAATAAACTATTAATAATATTAGAAGGAAATTGGGAACCAGCAGAAGAGAAAATTAAACAAATACACACATATGCTTTTGAAATCTTGAATCATTTCCCCATAGCATTTCATTATTACCCTTCAACCTTTAATTCAATTTGCAGTCATCATATTGGAATTTGTCTTTTTCTTTATTTTTTGAAATTATTCAATTTATATCCAGTCCTCATTTGTAATAGCCTCAGTGCTCATTTCCTCCATTGCTGTCATTATGCATGTCTAGGTGTACTTGCAGTCTGGGCTCCTGGGTTAGTCCAATAATCCAATCATCTGTGTGTGCATTCGATTCTAATTTTTTTCCTATTAAGGACATCACACCTATAATTTCCTGAATTTTTATATTCAAATTTTATGTTGTCCTAAAAGGTGAAAGAAAAAGTAAGGTGAAAGCAAATTGCTATCTATGATTTTAAAGAACAAAAACAAAGTTAAAATTTCTGTTCTCTTCAGCTTCTAGCCCATTTCTCTGTCATTTATAGCAATAATTCTTAAACATATTTGTATTAGTCAGGAAAATCTTACAAATAACACTTTAAAATATTGTCAATCAGAGCTGCCTGCCTACCTGCCTGTCTGCGATCACCCAGCGGCGTGCGTGTGAGCTCCCGGCCTGCGCGGGAGCTCCCGGCCTGCGCGACAACAGACCCAGGAAGGACCCAAGGACCCCAGAGGGGGTTTTTTTCAGCTGCCTGCCTACCTGCCTGTCTGCGATCACCC
>NW_022900950.1:57717436-57717686 GCF_012274545.1 Fukomys damarensis | reverse complement strand
AGAGAATAGATTCATTCATAGGAAAATGGATACATATTGAAGATATACTCCTAAGTGAAATAAATAAGTCCCACATGTGTAAATACCAAATAGTTTCTGTGGTGTGAATATTCTGCAACAATGCATAAGATTCTAATAAGATTACTGACATTTAGAAATGGGAGGAAAGGAGCTAAAGGTGTAGGGAAGGTGTGATACGTAGGGGAAGAACAAAAAGGGAAAAGAAAAAAATGTGAGAGAGAAAAGATGA
>NW_022900950.1:57669557-57717396 GCF_012274545.1 Fukomys damarensis | reverse complement strand
GGGAGGAGAGGAGGGGGTGAAGGGAGGGCAGAGGTAAGGGGAAAAAAATGAGAATCAAGACTTGCCATGTAAAGGTACATGATCCCAACAATGAATGTAACTGTACTGTATCCCTAAATGTACCAATAAACTCAATAAAAAAAAAAAAATATTGTCAATCATTATTCTTGACAGTTTTGAATGAAGTTGCATATCATTATTTTAAAATTTTATTTACATTATTTTAACACCTTTTTCAATCAGTTCATAGTACATTCATAATTTGAAAAATATTGTTCCCTTGGAGTATATGTATTAAAATTTTCAAATATATGATAAAATAAACATTTAGGCATGTTCTAAAACAAAATATGATATAATGCAACAAATTATCATGATGCATCATTCAGATTTTTTATTAGGAATAGAAAGGGAAATGTTTCATGAAACAATCTTGACATCCGAGGTCATATCCACCTTCTCATTTCCTTTTCAGAAATGACGTGATCATAAAATATATCACAGTTAAATTATTTTCACACGTTATTTTAATTGATCTTGAAAATAACTCAGTGAACTGGATATCAATCTAATTTTATAAATGATATACTTTCAGTCAAAACATTATTATATTTGGGACTCAAATTCAGGTCTTTTAATCAGAGTTATTTTGCCGGTACTGATTGTTAGACTTGATCCCTGTCTGGATTAAGAAAGTTTTGTAAAAAAAAAAAGGGGGGGGTGGCCATTTAGCTCAGTGGTTGCCTTGAAACCTAAGGTCTCAATTTCAGTCCCCAGTACCAAAACAGAGAAAGAAAGTTTCAAATATTTGCTTTTAAGAAGCTGACAATTGCTCCCCCATTTGATTCCCATATAATCAATATTACCTGGGTAACTGTACTTGTAATCTTATTGGTTGGTCATGGTTTTGTCAGACCTCATGCCCACCTTGTAAATTTCCATTTGGTCTTATAGTTTTGTCCCACTTTGTACCCACCTCACCACATGGCTTTGCTGTACAAAACATCTGGGAGAAGTAGGGTGAGCAGGCAACCCACTTTCTGACCCTATTTCTGTCTCAGACAGAAGCTTTCTTTCCCTCAATAAATTTTTTTTACTCTAAAAAAAAAAAAAGAAGCTGACATAGTTTTTCTATGTTCTTTTACTTGTACCCTTTACATATGATCTATGGTTTTGTGTTTTCAAATATTCATAACAATTCATGAGTAACTAGAGAAATTATAAGTTTTTCAAAAGATGGAGAGTGCACATTTGATTCCAAAACAGCACAAGAGTTCACTTGTTACAAATTTAGCCAAAACCTTGTAATTTGATCTAGACTAATTAAATTTATTTCTCCAACATTCTATTTAATTAATTATTAGGAATAATAATCATTTCAGGAAAACATATAAGCAAAGATTTTGGAATAATAACTTAAAAATGAGAATTACAAATAATGAAAATATTGTCCTAAAATATTTTGGTTAATTTAAAAAAGTTTCTCATCCCACTCTTGAACTTATGTAAAAGGGCATAAAATTTTTAATGTTAGCTGTATTTATTTGTAAATTCTAATGCCTACAAGTAGTTGTAGGATAAATGGAATCTGGAAGACTTTGTATTTAAAAGCATTTATGAATTCATGAAATATGTACTAAAATATTTAAGACATGTTGAAATGAAACTTAGCAAAAACTATTCACTTCATTAAAAATCATGATTTTTTGTATTTTTGTCTTGTGTCCATCATAAAATAATTCCTAAATATAAAATTATGTCCTTTAATACAAAAGCAGTGTTAAAGGTTTTTCACAGTTGAAATCAATAAATTAAGTGGATGATAGATCTATTTTGGATAAAGAAATTATTGTTTTCAGAGTGTAAATATATTAATTCAGATTAGGAAATATATTTAGTAGTCTCCAAATGCTTGCATATGAAAGAGGCATCAGGAAAGCATGAGAGAAGTTGTAAAAATAAATAAAAAGTGAATGACAAAAATTGGTTGTCATAGTACAGTATGTGTAGTTTGATGATTGGAAGGTGTCTACATTAGTATATTATATACTTCCTGTATTTCATTTAAGGAACAAATGATATGAAGTTTTTCTTTGATTGTAGATGGATGATCTGTGTGTGTGTATGTGTGTGTGTATGTGTGAGAGAGATGGCATTGTTTGAAATGGAGCATTGAAGATTTTCAGTCATAGTTCTCTGTTACCACAAAGAGTTCTCCATTTAATTTTCTATTTCATCTCATGCAACAATTTGGAAATGTTGAACTACTTTGACCTTGACACATGACAATAAAACAGGATACATTATTCTTTTTTAAAAAAATCAAAATTTAGTTTCCTGTAAGAAGTTAGTAATAAAATAAATTGGTTTTCTAATGATATTAAAAACACATATTTAAATATATATATATATATATATATATATAAAGATAAAGATAAAAAATATATAGTCCAAGAAGTTTCTCAATCAAATCCGTGTTTCTTGGCCTGAGTAATACAGAAAGACCCTTTCAATAACAACTGTCTGACACAATGATGTATTTCCTTAGTTCTTTATATGGCAACATATCCTGAATGATTTGCTTGTAGAAAAAAAAATATTTTATTTTGCTGATTTAATGAGGTTTTCCACTTTTACTTTATATTTCTAGGACTTTATATTTCACTAACTCCAGCTACCAAAATGGACACAACTAATTCCCCAAGGTAGAAGTTTAGAAGTAGCAGTAACCTCAGAGAGCATCCAGTCTCTCCCCTTATTGACTTGAACTTAAGTATGGATGTAGAACACCCCAAATGTGAAGCAAATGAATAAATAGATACCAAAATAAAATGGCTTCACCAAGCAAAGCATCCCCTCTCACACCTAATTTCAGGCGGAAAATCTCCATGATTTGATTTGTTGGTTGAGCTTCAACACTGCAGTGCTACTGCACAAGCACAACTGCTGCTCTGAAAGTGCTCTCTGGCTTCCTCAGTGCTGATGCCACAGAAAGATGGTACACAATAGACTAGATTTGCAATTTTAGACTTTTGCTCCACAGTACATTCTCTGTAATGGTGCATTTCCTCTATGAGAAAGATTGAGTTTTTAATGAGTTCTTTTTTGCTTTACATTGAATTTCCAGCACATGATAAAACATGTAATATATCTAAATATTGTGTATTTCAAAATAAATTTATTGGCATTGCAGTTTTTAAAAGAAACTGCTGTAGTGTGTATTTTAATCTCTTCTACTTAGAAATATTAATCATCTGGTTTACTGCTCAAGAGGAAATAATCAGAGAAAATTAGTGAGAAAGTCTGAGAAACCTCTTACATATATTTATAATACAGTTTTGAAAGATTTGTGGCTGATTTTTCTCAATCAGCAGACCAGCATTGAAATATCAATAATATATATAATTAAAAACAGCTTTCCTTACTACTACTATGTAGCTAAGAAATGGTATCACTTTGCTTTCCTGCAGCTAGAACATAATATCAAACACCCACAACTTAGAGAAGAATAAGGTTAATATTTGGTTCATGGTTTCAGGGGATTCAGTTCATGTGTTTTTTTTTCCTGCAATGAAAAAATATAATGCAAGAAGACTGTGGCAGAGTACAGATGTTCAGTTCATGGTATGCTGGAAGCAGAGCAAGCGAACAGTGCCACAGAGGAAGAGGCAGTGACCATAAAAGGTCATGCCTCTGTGACCCATTTAGAAACTCTCAGAACCTGCATATCTTAATCCAATCAAGTCGAAATGTCACAGTGGTCACAATTGTAGTCAAAATTGAAACTAATGAAAATAGTGATTATTATATTATAATATATATATATATGGCCAACCCAATTGACAGTTTTTGAACAGAATTTTAGTAACACCCTTGACTTTAGCCCTTTGTATCAGAGTCTTTGACATTGCTAGATTTAGCAGAAAATAATATAAGGTGTCCAACAGTTTTGAATTTCCACTAACCAGCAACTAATATTACTAGTATCTGTATATTCTACAAAGTATTTAGGATATACTCTTAGTAAAAAATGTTTCTTGTTTAGTTGAATTCAAGTTTAAGGAAATGATCTCTATTTTATGATCTAGAAACTCCATACAATGTGGAGAATCTGCCCAAAAGACTTCTTCAAAATTAGCACCTGGATCACTTTTGCTAAGATAAATTTCAAAGGGAAATTTTTTATTTCCTGTGAGTTTCTATGAATAGTTGAGAGAGCAAGCAACTCAGAGTAGATAAAGCTAGAGTCAGTTCTAGAACTGAATATCACCTTAAAGAAGAAATTTATCAAGAATCAAAAAATTTAGGCAGGGAAAAAAAGATTCTGAGAATCTTGAGCTAGCCTAGATATCACCATATACAGATGAATTCAGGAAAAAAAATCAGATATTCATAGAAAGTGTCTCTCAAATAGACTAAATTAATTTTAAAAATATTATCAAATGCATTTCAAAAATCAACATGAATATTTAAAATATTCTGTGGGATTCAAATTGATTTCACATTTACAATAGATGGTACTATTGCCTTTACGTATTTTTCAGTACTAGGAATTGAACTCTAATGGCTTTGCACATAGTAGATAAATACTCTAAAACACAGCTAACATCCCTAGCAACATTTTCAGTAATCTTGGATAAAATAATCATTAATACTATGTTCAGGAAAGAAGTCACAAAGAAAACAAAAAAAAAATTGTAAGCAATAAATAGAAAATAAGTAACCAGAAAAATTAAAGATGAATAAAAAGAAAAAAAAGGAAACACATGACAACTTAGTTATTAATTAAGTTCTATAGTAGAGAACAGAGAATACACAGATAACAATTGGAAAGCCACAAAAAAATTAATTTTTATATAAGGTGATTTTTTTTTTTTTTTTTTTTTTTTGGTACCAGGGATTGAACTTAGGCCATCGCACTTGCGAGGCAGGCAGCGGAACCACTGAGCCAAATCTCTGGCCCTACATAAGGTGATTTTATAAGACAAAGTATAAGCTAATCCACTAATTAAAACATATACTATTGTTCAATACACCAATATTCTTCTTTAATATAATGACTAAAAATTTAAAAATCATACTCACATGTTTATTTTAATAGGTAATATGAGCTTATATTTATAAAAAATAATTCAAATAGATGAAGCACTCTTTTCATTAAAATCTAAAAGATAAAAAAATCTTGAAAAGATAATGAAAGAGATAAATATACATTGCCTATTAAATAAAAACTGGAAGTAGTTCTAGATATGTACTAATTTTAAAACCTTTTCATCTCTACAATCTGTAAAGTTTTATAATATTATTATGCAATTTTCACAGCTGAGGAGGCTAAAATTCATAGAAATTAAGTATCTGGCAAACTACTAGGATAGAGTCCCTCCCCTCAATCCCAGGGTAAATATAGAATATAATATATATATATTATATTTTCAGGTTCATTGTTAGTGACAGTAACCATATTTTAGGTGTTTTTTTTCTTTTATTACTACATGTTTGCTATACCTAATTGACTACATTCCTTTTGTAGATTTTGCACATGTACATAACAAAACTTAATATTTTCACCCCTTTCCTCCACCCTCCCTTTCTTGATCTCATTACTATTTGAGAAAGATTGATCTCCTTATTTACTAGTCTTTAATTTTGCTCTTAAATCATCTATGCTTTAGATTTCTCATATAAGGTAAAATGTGATACTTTTGCTCATCTGTAAGATTTATTTCCCTTAATACTTTATTTTTAAGTTGTATCTATTTTCCTACAAGTGACGTGTGTTTATCCTTACAGGAGAATATACTCCATTGTTTGTAAATATCACTTTTTATCTACTCATATGTTGATGGACATAGAGGCTACTTCCAAGATTAAGCTATTATAAATTATGCTGCTATAAACATGAGAATTATATCAGGTTTCAGTAGAAGTACAAAGGTCGGCTTATAATGGCTACCTACACAGTCAGATGTGGAAGAATGCAAAAGATCCATCTATGCCGGACATCTGAGGATTCAGTCAAACATCAAACAGATGGAGCTAAATGCAGAGTAACATGTGTTTCCTTTAGGGAATCTGAAGGGTCTTCTTCAAAAGGTTGAAGAGTCTGAATTGCAAGTCTGGGGTAGAGCCGGGGAGACAGACATCTAATGGCAATGGTAAAGATTGCAGCTTCTCTAAAGAAGCAAAAGTGAGACTTCCTTTTTTCCCTTTTTATTCCATCCAAGGTACATGCGTATTGGCTGGAGCCATCCACACTTACAAACAGCATGTCCTCCCTGCTCAATAAGTTAATAATCCAGACACACCCAGAACTGCACCAAAACAATCGGCTAGGAATTTCTTATTCAAGCTAGCATCACTATTAACTATCACAGATGTGCATGTATCACTGTAATATGATGCCTTTAACTCTTTAGGAAGATAACTAGAAATGGAATAGATGGGTTAAATGGCATTTCTTGTTTTAGTTTCGGAAGGACTCTCCGTACTGCCTTTCATGATGTACTAGTTTACATTCCCACTCACCATAGAGGATTCCTTCCTTCCAACTCCCCTAACCCTGCAGCCTTGGCAGTGTTTACTACTTTTCATTTCTTGATGATAGTCATTCTTTCTGGGGAAAGATGGAATTTCAATTTTATTTTAACTGGAAAAGGTATTGCAGAAATTAGTCCTCTGTCTGAAGAATACCTGGCAAAACGTGTTCCCATTTTAGAAGTTGTGTCTTCACTCTGTTTTTTTTTTTTCTTTTCTTTGCAGAAGCTTTTTAATTTGATATGGTCCCATTTCTTGATTCTCCATACTGTTTCCTGTGCAATTGAGGTCCTGTTTAGAAAGTCCTTGCCTATACTGAAGACTTCAAGAGTTTTATCTATTTTATATTTCAAAGATTATGTGTTTCTATTTTAACATTTAGATGCTTGATCCCATTTTAGTTTAGCATATCATGAGAGGTATGGGTCTAGATTCAATCTTTTACACAGGGATAACCAGTTTTCCCAGCACTATTTATTAAAGACAGTGTGTTTGCTCCATTTTAGGTAATTGGCCCCTTTATCAAAGATCACATACTTGAATGTACTTGTGTTGCTTTTTTGCAATTTCTAAGCTATTCCATTGATCTACTGCCCGTTTCTTTTTTCTTCCAGGACCATCCTCATTTTATCACTGTAGTTTCATAATTTCAAATACTGAATAGTGATGCATCCCACTGTACTCTAGTTACCTAGAATTGTGTTTACTAGACTGGATTTCTTCTAGTTCCGTATGAAATTGAGGATTGGACTGCATTCAGCAGAAGGTGGAAGGTGGAGGTTTAGGACAGTTGTGCAGAGACTCCTTCTTGTTCCATCCTGCCACAAGCCAACCAGTGTGGACTGGTTACCCCTGCCCTCAACCTGAGCCCTCTCCCCATACTGAATCCAGTGGAAGGTGGAAGGTGGAGGTCTGAGACAGCCATGCAAAGAACCCTTCTTGCTCTGCCTGCCTTAAGCCAATCAGTAAGGACTGATTTGGCACACTGACATCTCTGTAATATCCCCATGCCCACTATCAGGCCTCCTGATTGTGCCAATTCATGAATTCACACAGCAGAGGCACAGTAGGGCATGCAGGTTGTTTTTCTGAGCTCCAGAAGACAGAACAGAAGTGAACAACTGCAATAAAGTCAGATCAGATCTCCATAGCTGGTAAGTTGAAGAGAGCACACCTTCCATAAGAACTTTGAATATCTTCAGAGAAAGGGCAGAGGGAAACTGTAGTAGAACTTTGCAGAGTTCAACCCTGCATGAGGTCAGGGAACTCAATTTGGACCCAAATTCAGCCTGAATCCCAGGGGTCATGCATTGGCTAGCTGAGACTAAAGGACTTAGTTTGGCAGGTGGCTGTGCACATTGTCTATTATGACAGCAAAAATATAACCTGAAACAGGTCCTTCAAATTCTTTTTCTTCTTTATTTTCCTCATTCCACTCTGCAAATTCTTTCTTTTTCTTTCTTCTTTTGTCCAACTCAGTCTCCCTTTCCCCACATGATTCTTCATCTCCCTTTCTGTTTCATTTCCTGACCTAACTCGGATTTCTTCTTTTACCAATTTTTCTTTTTCTATTTATTTTCTTTTCTTCTCTCATTTTCCTTCACTCAAGGGTCAATAGTTTCAAAGAAAAGTGAGCACTTATTACTGTTATTATATTCTTGTCCTTATTCTTGCACTCTGTCTTTCCCTCTTGTCTTCAACAGTTTGCAAAAGTTTGTGTGGTTATCCTGTGTACTCTGGCTTCACTAGAAACCATCTCCAATTATTCTACCTAACTACTCTTCTCATCGTAACTCTGCTTAAGTTCCCATCCTGAAGTGTAAAGATGTTATATTGAAGAGTTTATTCATTGTAAACATATTTCGGGCTACTCCTTGATTTTGATTTAATTCACATGTGTAAAGGTAATAGATTAATGACTACCACAAATGGTCAATTTGTAAGTTGTGCTTGATCCTATTGTGTTGCTACTGTATCATTTGGGCAAAGGAGTTCGGGTTGATTTACTGAAAATTCTTTTCTGATATTATGAAAATGAGCATATCTATGAGCCATTAGAGACTCAAAAGCTAAAGTATAACTATATCAGGTAGATTTAAGGAATAACCCAGAAATTGCAACAAAGACAATCGAACAACAAAAGTAAAAATGAGAAAATACTTAAGCAAGACACAAAGACAGACTTCCAGTTGATCAACAGCAAATTCTAGGGCAAATGAGGTTGACAACTCTGACAGTGCACTACCAGGATATCTGAGCTCAAATCACAGGAACTAACAAAACAGGCCAATCAGGCTCTAGAAAAAATCAAAACAGAAATAATTTCCCTGATATCTACAGAGATAGGGAGCACAAAGAAAGACATGATTAGAGACTGTAGAATAGAAACTGAAAAAAAAAAAAAAAGATGATCTCAGCACCATGATAGAAGCCATAAAGGCCCAGCATGAGAAAGAAATGGAAACCATGAATGCCCAACATAGGAAAGAAATGGAATCCATGAAACAGATTCAAACAGATATCCAGGGAATTAAAAACTCTATTGAAAGTTTTCACAGCAAGATAAATGAATGTGATGATAGAATTTCAGGTATAGAAGATAGGATTGCAGTCAGTGACTGTGAAAAGAGAACTCTCTTAAAATCAGTAAGGGATCATGAGAAATCAATCCAACAAATCTTAGATGATGCAAAGAAGAATAACACAAGAATGATAGGAATCCATGATGTAGCAGGAGAACATACAAATGACTTAAAAAGGCTGTTCACAGAATTAATGACCAAACACTTCCCAAACAGAGGGAAAGAATTTGACATACAGATAAGTAAGGCATATGGGACTCCAACTAATGATAAACAAAACATCTGCACCTAGAGATATAATAATCAAGATCTCGTTATCCCAACATAAGAACAATATACTACAAGCAGTAAGAGAAAAGAAACAAATCACATGCAAAGGAAAGCCCATCAGAATCACAGTAGACTTTTCAACATAAACTCTCAGATAAAGGAGAGTCTGGAGCAAGGTATTTAAAAGGTATTTAACTATATAAAACCCATATTAAGTAACATGAAAACCCAAATGAGCACTAGTACAATTCTGGTGGGGGATCTAAATACCCCACTATCACAAAAAAGACAGATCATCTAGGCAGGAAATCAATAATGAAATACTAGAATTGAAGCAAGCTTTTGAACATAGTGACTTAATAGAAGTCTATAGAGTGTTCCACCGCACAAAATCAGAATATACATTCTTTTCAGCTGCACATAGTTCATTCTTCATGTTAGACTACATACTAGCTCACAGAACAGGTTTGAGTAAATGCAAAGGAATCAAAGTTATCTTATCTTATATATATTATCAGATAATAGTACAATCAAGCTGGGTATCAGTAGCATAAGAAACTATAGGAACTTTACAAACACATGGAATTTAACAACACTCTCCTGAACAATCAATGGGTAACAGAAGAAATTAAGAAATTTGACATGTTTTTACAAATAAATGATAATTCCAATAGAACATAAAGGAATCTATGGGACACAATGAAAGTAGGTCTACATGGAAAATTCATATCAGTGAATGCCCTCACTAGGAAATCAGAGTGAGCTCAAATACATAACCTAATGATGAATCTTAGACTCCTATAAAAAGAAGACCAAGGGAAATCCAAATCCTGTACAAGAGAGTAAATTATAAAGATTAGAGCAGAAATCAATGCAATGGAAACTAAGAAAATGATACAAAAAACAAATGAATCAAATAGTTCATTTTTTGAAAGAATAAATAAATTTGATAAACCCTTAGCTAACCTTGTCAAAAAAGGGAAGAAAAGGTTCATATCCATGTAATTAGGAATGAAAAAGATGAAGTTACAATAAATCCAGCAGAAATCCAGAAGATCATCAATATCTACTTTGAGAACTTTTATTCTAATAAAATGAAAAAAACACAGAAGAAATGGACAGATTTATAGATACTTATGAATTACCAAAATTGAATGAATAGGACAGACAGATTCTAAACACCCAATTATAAGCAGTGAAATTGAAAATGTAATGAAAACTTTACCAACAAAGAAAAGCCCAGGTCTAATGGATTTATTGCTGAATTTTATAAGACATTTAGAGAAGAACTACTGCCACTACTCTTTAAACATTTCAATTAAATTGAAAGGGAAGCAATACTTCCAAATTAATTCCTGGAAGCAAATGTGATGTTGATTCCCAAACCTGGGAAAGACCAACTAAAAAAGAGAACTACAGGCCAATCTCCTTAATGAATACAAATGCAAAATTCCTTAATAAGATATTGACAAATAGAATACAGAGGATCATCAAAAAGACAATACATCCTGACCAAGTTTCATTTATTCCAGGAATGCAAGGATGGTTCAATCTACATAAATAAATTAATGTAATGAACTATACTAACAGATTCAAGGACAAAAACCATATGATCCTCTAAATAGATGCAGAAAAGGCATTTTACAAAATTTAACAACCATTCATGATATAAAACCTGCAAAAATTGGTATAGATAGTATAGATCTCAACTTAATAAAGGCTATCCATGAAAAACCAACAGCCAACATCATATTAAATGGCCACAAACTGAAAGCATTCATGTTAAATCAGGAACAAGACAAGGAACCTACTATCACCACTCCTCTTCAGCATAGTTCTGGAAACAGCCACAACAATTCTACATGAAAAATAAACTAAAGCAATGAAATTAGAAATGGAAGAATTTAAACTGTCCTTATTTGCTGATGATATGATGATCTACACTGAAGACCCAAATATTTCTATCAAAAGATTTGTAGACTTACTTGACACTTTCAGTAGAGTAGCTGGATACAAGATCAACACTCAAAAGTCAAAAGTCTTCCTATATACAAATAACAGACTCACTGAAAGAGAAATTAGTGAAATAATTCCTTTCACAAAAGCATCCAAAAGAGAATGAATTATCTAGGAATCAATCTAAGAAAGGAAGCAAAAGACTTCTACACTGAAAACTACAGCATTCCGAAAAAAGAGATCTAAGAGGATATAAGAAAATGGAAAGATATCCCCTGCTCCTGGGTAGGAAGACTTGACATAGTGAAAATGGCCACACTACCAAAACTGCTATACAGATTCAATACAATGCCAATTGAAATTCCTGCACTACATTTCACAGAACTAGAAAAACGAATCCAAAAATTCATTTTAAATCAGAAGAGACCTAGAATAGCAAAAACCATCCTAGGCAACAGAGACATGCAGTGGGTATAACAATCCTGAATTTGAAACTATACTACAAAGCCACTGTGATAAAAACAGCACCTTACTTGCAAAGAAAGAGACCCAAGGATCAGTGGAATAGATTGGAAGATGCAGAAACAACTCCAGCTATACTCAGCTATCTCATCGTTGACAAAGGAGCTGACAATCCCCACTGGAGGAAAGATAGCCTCTTTAAAAACTGGTGTTGGAAAAACTGGATTTCAACCTGCCAAAGATTAAAACTAGACCCCTTATCTTTCACCATGCACTAAACTAAAATTCAAGTGGATTAAAGATCTAAATGTTAAAAAAAGAGTCACTGAATTTGCTGGAAGATAAGTTAGGCAGAGCTCTTGATGATATTGGCATAGGAAAAGCCTTCATGAAGAAATCCTCAGTAGAACTAGCACAAAGAATCAATAACTTGGATCTCATCATATTAAAAAACCTTTGACTGCAAAATAAGCCACCAAAAGATCTAAGAGACAACCTAAAATGTGGGATAAAAATGTACCTGCTCCTCACACAAATGTCAATTGTACATAATAAATAAAGAACAAAAAAATCCAGCCCTCCAAATATAAAGATCCAATTAAAAAATTGGCATTAGAAATGAACAGACATTTCTCAGACATAGAAGTAAAAGCAGCAAGTAAATATATGAAAAATGATCGACACCACTGGTCATTCAGGAGATGCCAATGAAAACAACACTGAGATTACACCTCACCCCACAAAGAATGGCTTCTGATAAGAAATCAACCAATAACAAATGTTGGTGGGGATGTGGGGGGAAAGGAAAACTTCCCCTTTATTGGTGGGAGCGCAGACTGGTGCAACCACTATAGAAACCAATATGGAGATTCCTCAAACAACTAGGATTAGGGGTTCCATTTGACCCAGCCATCCTGCTGCTGGGTATCTTTGCAAAAGAATTAAAAGAATCATACCACAGTGATATTTGCACACCCATGTTAATAGCAGCACAGTTTGTAATAGCTAAAACTTGGAAGCAGCCCATTTGGAAACTGGGTAAAGAAGTGGTTTTTCTATAAAATGGAATACTACTCAGCCATAAAGAATGAGAAATTAGAGTCATTTATAGGAAAATGGATGCATATTGATGTTATCCTCAAGTGAAATAAATGTCACACATATGTAAATACCAAATATTTTCTCTGGTGTGACAAACTATAATTGTAAATAAAATCCTAATGCTATATTTGACAATGTGTAATAGGAAGTAGAGGGCTAAATGTGTAGGGGAAGTGGGAAGGGTAGGGGAAAGGCAATAAGGGAAAGAAAAAATATGATAAAATGACGAAATGGAAATAATATTTTCATTAATATGGAAGGGAGAAGGGGGTGAAGGGAGGGCAGGGTTATGGGGGAAAGTGAGAACCAAGACCTGTCATGTATAAATACAAGAGCCCAATGATGAATGTAACTGTACTGTATACCTAAAATATACTAATAAACTCAATAAGGAAAAAGAAAAGGATATTTAGGATTGTTTTCCATTTTCTTTGAAAAATGCTCTTGGCATTTTTGTTGCTAGAGTTTCAATCTTTATGTCAGTTTTGGATCTATGGAAATTTTTTTTTTTTTTTTACTTTTCACATATAAATAATATTTGATTTTCACTTATAAATAATATTTGAGATGGGAAGAAAGGAGCTAAAGGTGTAGGGAAGGTGGGATGGGTAGGGGAATGGTAATAAGGGAAAAGAAAAAAAATGTGAGACAATGAAAAGATAGAAATAAAATGTTTGTAGATGGGGAGGGGAAGAGGGGGTGAAGGGAGGGCAGGGACAAGGGGAAAAATGAGAACCAAGACTTGTCATGTAGAGGTACACGATCCCAACAATGAATGTAACTGTACTGTATCCCTAAAATGGACCAATAAACTCAATTAAAGCTGGAAAAAATAATATTTGCGTGTGTAGATCCAAGAGTTAGTGAGAAAACTTTTTTTCACTGTAGTGAAAAGTAGATAATTTGGCAACATAGATTAATTTTTTAAAAGTTTTTACCTTTTAAGAAAATTATTTTCATTTTACCATTTATTTCACAGTAATAATTGCATAAGATTCCTAATATATGTACATATTTTAAACACATTTATTAATGATATTGAAAATTGGGACATGGAGTAAATGTCCCAATAATAACTCAATGTCTAAATAAATTCTGTTGCATTGATGGAGTGTACAAGTACCCAACTATTAGTGTAATAATATAGGAATCTAAAATGATCATTCATGATTTCTTAGACTTCACCCCAGGACAGTTAATGAGAAAATAAGCCCATTATTATGTCAGGCAATAGGGCTGTTTAAGTTCAAATTCAGTTAGCAAGAGAAAGATTCTATATGCTCCTGCTGGCTCAAGTAGTATGTCACTTGAAATATCATGGAGAGGGCCAAGATCAAAACAGAAAAGTGCCTTCTGGGAACTGAGAGTTACCCTGGGCCAGTGAGTAGCAAGTTAACAGGTGCGTGCCTTAATCCTATAACAAGAAAGTAAATAACACCAACAACCTGAACCATCAAGTAGGTGGATTGTCTCATTGAGTTTTTCCAAGAGTCCACCTGACTGTAGTACTGAAGCCCTGAGCAGACGTTTCAAGTGAATGTGCCCAGATTTCTGACCTAACTCATGAAACTGTGATTTAATAGATAAATATAGTTAAAATATATAAATTATAGAAATTTGTTATTCAATAATAGAAACAATTCCAAAATATTTAATACAAAATAAGAACAGGTCATGATTAATGAAAATTATGAATATAAAATTAAATATTTGACCTAAACATGGTAATTTTAATAAACATTTATGTTTCTTAGATATGAGAAACATAATTGCAGCTAATTATTTAAAATATGTTCATTAAAATTGTATTTGTTTTTTCAATAATGTATTTGGATATATGAATACACACATAATTAGAATAAAATTCTCACCTAAGGACAACAAATATACAATGCAGTAAAGAAAATAAAAATGCGCACACCCACACATATACACACATACAAAGAACTTTCAGAATCTTTACCCCATTCCTCTGCCCTCCTTCAACCCCTCCGCTCCTCCATGTGTAGAAAGATTTTGTTTCAGTTTTTCTTTTTCTTGTTATAGTTCCATTCCCATCTTTATTTTCCCCTACCCCTCCCATTTGCCTTTCTGCTTTGCACTGTTTCTTCCTATTTCAAATTATATATTATACCTTTTATTCCTTATTTATATTTTCAGTTTCTCACACTAGAGAAACTATTTTCTTTTTATGAATATGTGTCATATTTATTTAAGAGTATTGCCTTAATGTCTACCCATTTACCTATAAATGTTGCTAGTTTTTCATTCTTTATGGCTGTGTAGAACTCCATTTTCTTAACACACACACATTTTCTTTATCCAGTCTATTGTTAATGGGCTACTGGGCTGTTTCCAAGTTTTAGAATTCATAAATTGTGTTGCTATGAACATGGGTGCACGTATATTGTCATGGTATGATTCTTTTAATTCTTTAAGAAAAATACCAAGCAGAGGGATAACAGGGTCAAATGGAACCTCCAGTCCTAGATCTTTGAGGTATCTCTATATTGATTTCCACAGTGGTTGCATCAGACTACACTACCACCAGCTGTGGCACAGGGTCCCTTTTTCCCCACAGCACCACCAGCACTTGTCATTGGTTGATTTCATGATAGCAGCCATCCATGCTTTCTGGTGTGATATGGAATCTTAGTGTTGTTTTCATTTGCGTCTCTTGAATGACCAGTGATGTTGAACATTTTTTCATATGTTTATTTGCTATTTCTACTTCTTTGTCTCATATCTGTATGTTCATTTCAGGTACCTGTTTTGGTATTGTGTCTTTTAATTTGGAAGGACTTATTTTTTAAAAGTTATTTATATACTTTAGATAATACACCTGTTTTCTTAAGAAGAGCAGGTGAAATGTTTTTCCCTCATTCTGGATTGTCTCTTCAAACTATTGGTTGCTTCTCTCGCTGTGCAGAAGCTTTCTAATAAGAAGAGATCTCATTTGTTGATTGTTTGTGCTAGTTCACGGGCAACTCAGGTTTTATTCATAAAATCTTTTCCTACACCAGGGTCTTCAAGAGTTCTACCTAACTTTTTCCCAGCTGACTTAGTGTTTCTGTTTTACTATTTAGTTCTTTAATCTATTTTAATTTTAGTTTAGTGCATGGTGGAAGATATGGGTCTATTATTAATCTTTGGCAAGTGGAAACTCAATGTTTTCCAGTACCGTTTATTAGGGTGTTTGGCTCTTACATTGGAGATGAGGTGGCTGAGTTTGTCTGGACTTGTTTCTTCATCTTCTAATCTGTTCAACTGGTCCTCAGGTCTGTTACTTTGCCAGTACCATGTTGTTTTTAATCACAGTAGTTTTGTTGTATAACTTCCAGTTGGGGATTGTGATACCCGCTACCTTAATTTTATTGCCTAAAATTGCTTTTGCTATTCTAGTTCTCTTCTTGTTCCAAATGAATTTTTGGATTTATTTCTCAAGGTCTGTGAAGTATGCTGCCATGATTTCAATTGGGATTGTATTGAACTATATTCCAGTTTTGGAAATATGGCCATTTTCACTATGTTGATTCTTCCTACTCAGCAGCAAGAGATGTATTTCCATTTTCTGATATCCACTTCAATCTATTATTTCACAGTGTTGTAGCATTGTAGTAGAGGTCTTTGATTTCTTTTATTAGGTTGATTCCTAGGTATTTCAATTTTTGAATGCTATGGTGAAAGGGATTGTCCAATTTTTTCTCTTACTGACTCTTTGTTTTGTATACAGAAAAACTATTGATTTTTATTTGTTGACTTTGTGTCCGGCTACTTTTCTGAATTTCATTAGTAAAACTAGAAGACTTTTGGTGGAATTTTTCATCTATTCTAAATAATCACATCATCTACAAATAATGACAATTTGACTTTTTCATTTCCTATCTTTATTCTTTTATTTCTTTCTCTTTTCCAATTGCTATGGCTAATGTTTCCAAAACTATATTGAACAGGAGTTGTATTAGTGGACATTCTTGTCTTCTTCCTGATTTTAGTGTGAAGAATTTCAATTTTGACCATTTAGTACATTACTGGCTGTTGATTTTTCATAGATGGCTTTTATCCGATGAAGGCAGAGACTGTCTATTTCAATTTTTGGGAGGGTTTTTATCATAACTGTATGTTGGATTTTGTCACATGCTTTTTCTGCATCTATTAAAATGATCATATGGTTCTTCTCCTTGGTTTTATTCATATAGTGTATTATATTTATTGATTTGCATATGTTGAATCATCTCTGCATCCCTGGGATGAGTTCTACTTGGTCAGAGTGTATGATCTTCTTAATGATCATTTGAATTCTGTTTGCAACTATGTTATTCAAGATTATTGCATTCATATTCATTAGTGAGATTGGCCTGTAGTTCTCTTTTTTTGGTTGGGCCTTTCTCTACTTTGAGGGTCAATGCAATACTTGCTTCCAGGAATGAATTCTGGAGTATTGCTTCCCTTTCAATTTCACTGAAGAATTTAAATAGGAGTAGCAGTAGTCTCTCTCTAAATGTCTTGTAAAATTCAGCAGTGAAACCATCAAGACCTGGATTTTTCTAAGTTGGTAAATTTTTATTACATGTTCAATTTCATTGATAGATATTGGGTTGCTTAGAATTTTTAGATCATCTTCATTTAACTTTGGTAATTCATACAAATCTAGGAATCTGCCCATTTATTCTGTATTTTCCATTTATTGCCATATAGTTTCTCAAAGTAGGTATTAATGATCCTCTGAAATTCTACTGGGTCTGTTGTGATTTCACACTTATCATTACTAATTGCATGGATTTGGGTCTTTTCTTTCCTCATTTTGATAAGGTTGGCAAAAGTTTTATGATTTTTTTTCTTCATTAGTTTTGTCAATTTTGTTTATCCTTCCAAATAACCAACTCTTGGTTTCAATGATTTTTTTTTTGTATTATTCTCTTTGTCTCCATTGCATGAATTTCTTCCTTGATCTTTGTCATTTCATCCCTTGCATGAGCTTTGGGTTTGCCCTGCTCTTCTTTTTCTAGAAGCTTGAGGTTCAAAATCATGTTGTGCAATTCAATTTGTTCTGTTTTCCTAATATCAGTATTCATTGCTACGATTTTCCCTCACAAGACTGCTTTCACTGTGTCTCATAGATTTTGATAGGTTGTATTGTCATTTCGATTTAATTGTAGGTACTGTCTGATTTCTTCTTTAATTTCCTCTGTGACCCATTGGTTGTTTAGAAGTATGTTGTTCAATTTCCATGTGTTTATGAAATCCTTTTGATATTTTTTGCTATTGATTTCCACTCTTATTGCACTCTTCTATGGGTACTTCAGAAGTCTGGCTAAGCAAGGGACACCACACTGAGGTCCAGAAGCAAGCTATACGACACTAAAAGGGGCATTCAAGCTGCCCATAACCAGAGTGTAGAAAGCCTTCTTGGCCACACTCACTGCATCCCTCTAGTTCCCCAATGACTGATGACTCTCTGGGCTCAGCCAATCTCTGAATGCCACCCACAGTCTTTCTGCGAGTCTCCTCCCTTATGTAAATTAGATCCACACTGTATATCCTGTAACACAACACAATAAAGCTAAAGTGATTCTCTGAAATCCTTCTCAGAGTTGATCTTGTCTCCACGCTTCACCCTTTCTCCACACACTCGAAGGAACCAGAGTAAAACACCAAGAGACTACATCTGGTGTTCCAACATTGGGCCTGCTGGAGAGCAATCCACAGTGTTTCTGATGGGTGAGTAAACCCCATTTCCAGGATGGGGAATCTTTCCTCTCATCAGAGAGAATTGCCTCTCAGGCTCCTCCAAGAGCTCTTGCAATCCAGAGGCCTCCACCTATCTAGCAGTCAGTCCCAGCAATTTTGGTATGTTGTTGTAGCCACATCTCCATGGATTGAAGCAGTCCATATTTTCAATACAGACATTTGGAATCACATTGCAAAAAACACTCAGTGAGCTAAGACTCATGGTAAGATTCAGCTTCCTCTGTGGTTTTTTTTTTTTTTTTTTTTTTGCTATTTTTACCACCCTTGTACATTGCTTTGGCATGCCAGAAAAGAACAGATCCCAGGCCCTCATGGCTGATGCCCCGGTGAATCCCAATCCCCAAGATGGTGGCATCTCATGCTCCTCAGAGAATATGGAAGAGGCACCTCCATTTCTGCCTTCTCCTTCCCCCTGTGAGCCCTCCAGTCTGCCCCTGAGTGATGAACAGCCTGATTCTGGTGGAAACACCAAAGCTCCTCCCGCAATGCCACCTCACAAAGTGAAATTAGCATCTTCCCTACCTCCCCTTCTGGTGCTTGCCTCACCTGCGGTGGATAGGCTTCATCCAATATAGCTGCCCCATATCAAGAGCTGCCATCTTACCCCTCCTGGAAGGGCAATGCTTCAGATTCAGATTCTAGTCAGATTCTGGTGGAGAAGATGAGGCTCTTTCCTGGTTGTTCACCCAATTATGCCTCTGAGAACAACATCACCCCACGGACACCCCTTGGGAATTAGCACTTTCCCTGCAAACCCACAGCCAACAGTCCACAATTCATTGCCCTGATATCCCCATTTCCCTAAAGTTTGGAAGGATTTTCATTAGGCAGTCACAGAGCACAGACCTCATAGCCCATTTTCCTTACAGTTGCTGGACAACTTTGCATACTCCCTTAACTATCCTTGGGACTGGCAAGATTTAGCTCTCCCTGAGAGGAGAGGATCTTCCACTTCCCTGATGCAAGAAATGCTGGACCCCAAAATCCAGCCACCAATGTGTCACCTGGGGTGCCATCAAAAGCTAGGTTTTCCAAGCCTCAAGTATGGCCCCTCCAGGAACTCCCAACCCTATTCTAGGCCCAATGCTGCTGGTCTTGATCTGTGCTGCATTAACTGCCAATAGAGCCACGGAGATAGTATGGTCTTTAGTCCCCCAAACCCCCCATCTTTGTTGGAGGTGATTGGAATAGTACCTTACCCCAAGTCTTCAAAAATGATACCCTGCTTCATCCCACATCTATTACAGGAAATGTATACCAAATTGTTGTTCAATCAATTTGGAGTTTTAACCTGACCTCTGTCCTTTCTGTTTGTTTTACAAATAATGCCTCTGCTACCACCTGCATATACCTAGCAAAAATAGAAGCTGCTACTTTCAACAGAGTTCTCACCTGGTTTGATGCCAGACCCCCAACCCCCAATAAGACACTTCATATCCTCTCACCTCCCTTACCTATTTGCCAGTATCAAGGAACCCCTAACATCAATGTTCCCCTTCACTCCCTGCCTTTTGATTTTTGTTGAACTGCTGCCCCTCAACAGGTCTTTCCTGGAAGGTGATGAGTTGGTCTCCACTTAAGTGCATCAATATGTCTTCCCCACAAGAAGTATACCAGCCTTCCCTTCCTGGCACCTATATCACCTGTGGATCTCTCCCTAACTGCGTTTGGGTCCCCTCAGTCCCTTGTCTCTTAATAGGACTCCAAAAACTGACAGACTGGTTCCTTCTCTTCCTCATGCTGGGAGCTAATGCTTCATTTAATGCAACCACATCCTTCACAACATCTAATACCTCCTTCCACTTTCAGCCTAATGCCACTCTACAGCCCTTTGCCACCCACCTTTCCATCTTATTGTTTTTTGTCATGACAGAGAATCCACTCTGGTGAAGTACCTCCATCCGGTTGGCTTCCTGCATCTCCCCTGATTTAATCAATCATTATGTTTCTTGGTATATTTATATTGGCAGGACTCCTCCAGTGATCTGGCTGCCAACTGAGGTTAAACAAGAATGGCTCAGTGCTGATCCCCTCTTTGAGCTAATGCTACAACTTAGGCCCCAGCATGATTTAGGAATATCAGCTATTGCCTCTATCATGATTTTCCTGATAAGCTTCTATATCTGCCACTGCCATCACCACTACCACCACGGCTAATCAGGTCAGTGCTGCTGATCCTCTCCCTCCAAACACAGTTGGATATGCTCCAAGAAGATTTATTACTCCTAGAGACTAAATTGGCTGCTTGCTGTCATGAAAAATTTTCCTCCATTTGTTTTACACGCTATAGAGCACATAAAGAGACATATTCTAACCTTAGCAATTAGGTGTGGGAAACTTGGGATAATGATTTTAGAGAAAGACTAAAGGAATTAACTCAAAATGTTCTCAATATTAATGACACTCAAACTCTTGATGTAATTATTTTTTCACAAACCTGGGACACTATATGGACTGGGGTTGCTAAGGGATGGAATGCCCTTTCCAGTTGTGTAAAAATTGTCATATTAGGATTCCCCTGTTTCTATTGCTGTGCTCTGATTGTCTTGTGGGTTATAATTAGACAGATTCATCACATAAAGTCTCAAACTTCAACAGCACATACAAATATAGTACTGTTAGTTAAGGCCCTTGAGTCAAAGGAGAAAGGGGGAACCATGTGGGGAGGCTACAAGTCTGGCTAAGCAAGGTGCACCACACCAAGTTCCAGTAGCAAGCTATAGGACACTAAAAGGGGCATGCAGGCTGTCCATAACCAGTGTGTAGAAAGCCTTCTTGGCCAAACTTGGTGCACCCCTCCTGTTCCCCAATGACTGGTGACTCTCTGGGCTCAGTCAGTCTCTGTATGCCACCCAGACTCTTTCTGTGAGTCTGCTCCCTTATGCAAATTAGATCTACACTATATATCTGTGACACAATACAATAAAGCAGAAGTGATTCTCTGAAATCCTCCTCAGAGTTGGTCTTGTCTCTGAGCTTCACCCTCCCTCCACAGGCTCCAAAGAAACAGCATTAAACACCAACAGATTACACTATGGTCTGATAATATACAGGTGATAAGTTCAATTCCTTTGCACTTAAAGATATTCTATGAGTGAGTATGTGGTCTATTTTGGAGAGTGACCCATGCGTAACTGAAAAGAGTGTGTATTCCAATTTTCTGGGGTGGAACACTGTGTAAACAACTGTTAAATTCACTTATTCAAGAATTTGAGTTCTACTATTTCATTATTTGTTTTCATTTCTTTTTTATTGTTTGTTTTCTATCTGATTGATCTATTTGTGCTAGTGAAATATTGACATCTCCCACTAGAATTGTATTAGGGCTTATATGATTATTCATTTCTATAAGTATTTGTTTTATATTATTGGGTGCACTTTTGTTTTTTGCATATATATTTATGATTGTCATCTCTTCCTCTTCAATTGTTCCCTTTAAAATGATTTAATGTCCTTCTTTGCCTCTCTTAATCAGTGTTTGTGTGAAATCAACTTGATCTGTGAAGAGAATAACTCCTCCTCCTTTTAGGAGGGTTCCTGTTGCAAGGAGTATTGATTCCCACCATTTAACTTTCAGACTTTGAGTTTCTTTTTCAATTGTGTGTTTCTTTCATGCAGCATATTGTTGGATCTTGGTGCTTAACCCATTCTTCCATTCTATTTCTTTTGATTAGTGAATTGAGACCATTAAAGTTGATGGCTATAACTAATATGTATTGGCTTATCTTTGTCATGACCTTTTATTTTTGTTAGACTCTCCCCCTTTGCATTTAATTTCTCATCATGTTCAATGAATTCATTCTGCTGGGCTTTCTGGGGTTGTGATGGTCATTGTAATTTCCTAGGATATTGTTTAAATTTTTTTTGAGTGCTGGTTTAATATTCATGAAGTTTCTAAGGTACTCTTTGTCATGAAAGTAGCGTATTTCTCCATCAAAAAAATTTTTTGTACTGGGGTTGAAATTCATGACCTTGCTCTTCTGATGCAGGTGAAAAAACCACTGAGCTAAATCTGCAGCCCTCTGCATCAATTTTGGAAGACAGTTTTACAGGGTACTTAAATCCAGGTTGGAGGTTATTTTCCTTTGGGGCTTGAAATATGTCACTCCATGTTCTTCTTGTCTTGTAGGTTTATGTTGAGAAGTCTGCTGTGATTCTAATGGGGCTTCTTTTTATGTGATTTGTTTATTTTCTATAACTACTTGCAGAATTTTGTTCTTCTGTTTTGTTTCTGGAATTTTAATTATTATATGCCTATGTGTAGATTTTTTTTTATCACAGCTAGACTCCTATAAACCTCACTTTTCTGTATGTTGCCCCCACTCCCCCCAATTTGGGACTTTTCTGTCATTACTTCAGTGGGCATTTTTTTTATGTCATCTGTTGTCTGCCCTGTTTCTTCATTGACTCCAATTGGTCTTGTGTTATTCTTCTTTGAATTGTGTAGCAGCTGCTGGATTGATTTCTCATGGCCCCTTACTATTTTAAAGAATTTTTCATTTCATGGTCACTAATTGCAATTCTATCTTCTATATCTGACATTCTGTCCTCACATTAGCTTGTTCTGCTGCATAATCTGTCAGTGGAGTTTTTAATGTCTCGAAAATCTGTTTGCATCTGTTTCATGGATTCCATTTGTTTCCTGTGTTGGGTTTCCATCTATGCTCCACTATTTGTTTTTATAATCTGTGTATGCTCTAGATTTATTAATCATGTCTTTCACTATGGGCACAATCTCTGCTGTTATCTGAGAAATCATTTGTGATTTCATTTTTTCCAGTTCTTTCATTGCCAGTTCAGGGAGTCCAGGTGTTTGGGTTTCAGACTGTTCCATTGTGTTGCCATTTGGGATTGCCTTAGGTGATCTGGAAGTCTGGTTTTGCAATTTTTTTCTGTGTCTTTTCATTTCAACAGTTGCAGCCTTCTCTGCCTTTGCTAAGGAAACTTTTAGCTCACCCAGTGGTTTTTAATTTTCAGCCAAGTAGCCTTTGCTCTGCTTCTCCCCAGTACAACAATTCCTGGGTTTAGAGTGGTGGTCTTGGTTCAGGAATTTAGTTCAGTGATTCTTCCTCCTGTCTCACAAGTGCAGGGACCCAAGTTTGATCCCCTCCAAAAAAGAATGGTGTTCTTCTATATTCCTGACCTGACACATTGTATGGCCAGGATTCTAGCTGGAACTTCAGCACACTTGGGATGGTATTTAGATGTGCCTTTTGCTGGGGCATCTAATGTAGCTGTTGTCTGAGGGGGGCTTTAGGTAGGAGATGTGTATCCCAGTTCCTGTTGTCTGAGTAGCCTTCTGGCTAGGCTCTTCAGGCACTTATCAGTGATATCAGGGTAAGCCTCTGGCTGTTGCTTATGCTCCTGTGCAATTCTTTTCCACATGGACCCTTGTCTGTAGCCAGTGGTATGGTGGGACTTTAGATGAAGCTTGCACACCTGTGCAGCTTTTTTGGGGCCCTAGCTAGGACCTGACTGCAGCTGTGACACTCTGGTCAACACAGCTGTTCCCCGGTGTGTGGGGGCACTTACTGATGGTGTGGTGGAACTCTGAAAGATGGTTTTGCACCGGTGCAGCTCTTTTCTATGCAGCCTGTGGCTTTGGGATATGCACCTGCATCTCTGGGGGCAGGGCGGGGCATGGCCCTAGCTGGGACCCACCTACAGCCAGGCCACTCTTGTTCACACAGCTGTTCCCTGGTGTGTGCATGCACTTGTTGATGATACGGCAGAATTCTGAAGGACAGTTCTGCACTGGTGCAGCTCTTTTCTAGGTCACCTGTGGCTTTGGGATGTGTGCCTGCATCTCTGGGTTTGGGGCAGGGCCCTAGCTAGGACCTCCCTGCAGCTGTGCGACTCTGGTCCACACAGCTGCTTCCAGGTGTGTGCCTGCATTTACCAATATTATGGCTGAACTCTGGAATGAGACATTTTTGTTTTCATCTATATAGGTACACTTAACACTCCCTCTCCACTATGACATTGCCTAGAGCAATGCCAAAAATTCTAGACATTGTTTATGTTCCTATATATAAATCTCTTTCATGGACTGTGAAATTTATAAATGCTTCTTTGTTTTCTTTTCATTTATGTCTAGCAATTTTGTTTCTTTCTTCATTTCTTTTTCGAATAAGTTTTATTGGTACATTTAAGGTATACAAAATAATGACATTCAAGTGTTGGAAATTCATGTCTTTACATAATCAGTCTTGGTTCTTATTCTTGTCCCTATCCCTCTGTGCTCCCTTCTAACTCTCCCTTCCTCCCTATCAACAAAGACTTTGTTTCCATTATTTTTCATTTGCTTGTATTAATTCCATGCCCTTCTTTCCCTTCCCCTGCTTCTCTCATTTTATCCTCTCTCATTTTTCTTTCTCCTTCCCTACTCCCTCCTCTCTTTAGTTGCCTTTTTCATTAAATTAAACTAGAAATTTCAGATAGTTTATATAGATTAAACTATTTATTTTTTGTACTTTAGGAATCTATTAATATAATATGTGCTTTGCAATTTCAATCCATAGTTGGAAGACTCAAAGGCAGGATGGCGTGAAACAGAGACATGGCAGAGGAGATTACAGTCCACAGCAAGGCAGACAGGAAGCAGCAAGCAGAGAATAGCATCAGCAAGCCTGCCTTGTTTCTGCTTCTTTATATGCCATTCTGGATGCAAGCTTTTTGATTGATACCACCCACAGCCAGAGTGGGGCCTCCATTTTCTATACCCTTTATCCCAGTATCACACCCTTAATCCACATTCACACACCCTAATCCAGACACATTTAAAATTCCCCTTTATGGGAACATCTAGATGCAACCATAGCATTTGGGTTTCTCTTTCTCCATTTAAATTATTCTGCTTATATTGTAATAGAATTATAATTTGTTTACTTTGGAATAAATTTCAGATGTAATCTAGTGAAATATTTTTTTTAAATTTATGGGGCTAAGGGTTAAAACAATTAGAGAAGCAGGGAAGGAATCATAACAGAGAAGGAAACAGGACCTACTTGAGGATTTTGAGTTGTCACTGTGTTCTAGAGTGACACTTCTAAATATTGAATCATTCTGGCATTTTTTGACTGATTAAATGGCTAAATTTGATGAAAGATTTTATTCATATTGTCACAAGATGATAATGTCACTCTTCTGGGGAACACATTTTTAAGAGCAATGTGCTAAAGGACTTCATTATAATTTCAGGGAATTAATAAATTTATAAATAGAATATTTCAGTAAAAACTTCTCTTAATGTTTTTATGTACTTTAAATTAAAGAATATAAATTTATCATAATATATAATAAATTAAATACTGAATAAATTGATATGCAATATTTTACACTTTAAAGCCAAAATTAAAAGTTATCACTATGGTCACTTAACCTTAGGTTAAATTAGTCACTTTATTAAGAAAAAGGCAAATTGAATGTTAATTTTAATAATTTCAGATTATTAAATACAATATTATTGTTAAATACAATAAAATATAATTTCTATGAATTCTAAATTTTTATAAATTTCTAAAATCTGATAATATTCCCTTACTACTCATTATTTTTCACTAATCTATCAAATATAAAAATATAAGAATTTTCTATGTAGTACAAAATAACAGCAAATATAGCTATGATTACGTTTTATGTTGGATCAAAGTTCTAGGAAAGGAATCTAAATATATGACATTAAGCTAAAGAGTAAATGAATGTGATTGATAAAAAGGAATGGGAACCTTTTCTTTCCTTTTTTTGATTCAAAAAAAGGAAAGAAAAGGCTCAGATCCATGCAATTAGGAATGAAAAAGGCGAAGTCACAACAGATCCGAAAGAAATCCAGAGGATCATGAACACCTACTTTGAGAACCTGTACTCTAATAAAATGGAAAACACAGAAGAAATGGACAGATTTCTAGATACTTATGAATTACCAAAGTTGAACGAAGAAGATAAAAACATTTTAAACACCCCAATCACAATCAGTGAAATTGAAAATGTAATTAAAAACTTACCAACAAAGAAAAGCCCAGGCCCTGATGGATTCACTGCTGAATTTTACAAGACATTTAGAGAAGAACTACTACCATTACTCTTCAAACTTTTCAATGAAATTGAAAGAGAAGCTATACTTCCAAATTCATTCCTGGAAGCAAGTATCACTCTGATTCCCAAACCAGAGAAAGATACAACCAAAAAGGAGAACTACAGACCAATCTCCTTAATGAATATAGATGCAAAAATCCTTAATAAGATACTAGCAAACAGAATGCAGAGGATTATTAAGAAGATCATCCATCATGACCAAGTCGGATTTATTCCAGAGATGCAAGGGTGGTTCAACATACGAAAGTCAGTGAATGTAATACATTATATTAACAAACTCAAGGACAAAAACCATATGATCCTCTCAATAGATGCAGAAAAAGCATTTGATAAAATTCAACACCCATTCATGATAAAAACCCTACAAAAAATTGGAATAGATGGTCTATACCTCAATTTAATAAAGGCTATTTATGAAAAACCATCAGCCAACATCATATTGAATGGCCAAAAACTGAAAACCTTCATGTTAAAATCAGGAACAAGACAAGGATGCCCACTATCGCCACTTCTCTTCAATATAGTTCTGGAAACATTAGCCACAGCAATTAGACAAGAGAAAGAAATTAAAGCAATAAAGATAGGAAAGGAAGAAGTTAAACTATCATTATTTGCTGATGATATGATACTCTACATTGAAGATCCAAAAAACTCCACCAAAAGGAATGGGAAAGTACAAGTGCATAGAGGAAGTGATTTCTCTTCATTTGTTTAAGAAATTATGGAGATGGAGATTGAAGTTATTTTACTTCTTTCTCAAGCTTTTTATAGACAGCAATAACAACTAATGAGAAAGAGTTCTGAAGCTGATTATAAAAGGTAATGTTATATCAAACGTCCATTTTCATAATGCATTATCTGTCTTTATTTCGTATCACACTACATTTACAGGACTTATTTTAGCTTGGTCTCAACTGGGTTTTACACTAATGTGCTGATCATTAAATTGAAGAAGTTTTAAAGAGAACCCTCTGGGACATTTGTGACTTTGTCTCTGTGTAGCTATAACCCTAACACCTACTTTCCTTAGTTTCCCCCCAAAATGAATTCTGTTTTCTCAACTCAGATTGCTTTGGAGCTTACAATTAGGAAGTCAGGACAGGTGTGAGGCTCGTTTATCTCTCTTGCTGGTATATCACTCTTCTATATTGGTTGATGTCTGAAGGCAAATTTTTCTTATGTATGTCTATGGTATTGTTTGTTAAGTGGTGAGCTTTAATTTTATCCCTTTTACTCAAAAATTACTCTGAAGTCAAATGTACTTAGTGTACACATTAAGTATTTTTTAGTTCTTAAACAGCCAAGGACAAAAGTCTAAGCAGTGAAGTAGAGCCATTTTCAGCTGTATTCTGTGCCCCAGAAAGCAAAAAGAGCAGCCTAAAAACAATAACCATAACTAAAACTGTAGAGAAATGGAACCAAAAAATATATATTTTTAGAAATAAAAATGTAGTAATTGAAACTGAGGACTCAATAGTTAACAGCAGATTAAGAAGGAAGAAAGAGCTTTATTGAACTGAAAGATAAGTCTAAATGTTGAGGGCTAAAATTAATTAAAATATTTTAAACATAACATATATAGCAAAAGAAACTAATGTTTTAACAAATAAATTATAAAGTTTTGGATTTATATGTGACAAAAACAACCAAGCGTAGCACTATGTATGTCCACGTGAATACCTACAATATTATTTAACTGAGTCTTTTTGTCAAGTGTTTCTGTAGTACACATTTTAAAAATAAATTATATAAAATCTTAAGTTTATGAAAAATAAAGATGAGTCTTCAAATAATGTATATTATGAGCAATGTGCAAGATAAAGAAAAATAAATTGCTTTTAAGAATGTATTTGAATAGGATAGAGTTTTTAGGCAGCTGAAATGTTCTGTCTTTGAAAATCCAATGTCACCTCCCCTGACTAGATTGTTTACTGATGATTTCCACCCAGTATAATCAGACAGTATAGCTGACCCAAAGAAATATAACTCAGTAGGTGTCTTCTGCCTTGAGCTTTCTTTTAGAGTGGATTTTGGGAGACTCAAACTGGAAAAAGGCTGCCCATGTATGAATAAGGACACTGCTAAGCTTACACCTTTTTCTTGTTGTGTCTTATTCTTTCTGTAGTGAAAAAAAATTTAAAATTCAAATTTTGGGAATAGTGAAAATGTCGCACATTGAAAATAAAGAAGAGAAAAATCTTCTAAAATACCAGTGAAAAAATTGGACTGATAACTAATTCACTGTTTAAAATAGTAGGAGTTAGAAATAAGTTGAATATAATTTTTAAAAAGATTTTTGTATTAAGTTTATTGGTACATTTTAGGTATACAGTACAGTTACATTCATCATTGGGATCTTACACCTTTACATGGCTTATCTTGGTTCTTATTTTTCCCCATTCCCAGCCCTCCCTTCACCCCCTAAACCCTTCCCTGTTTACAAATACTTTGTTTCTGTGTCTTTCCTTTTCTCATATTTTTTCTTTTCCCTTTTTAACTTTCCTTTTAACAGCTCTTCCTCAGACAAAAACTACCATCTAGAATATATAAAGAACTAAAAAAATAAAAACAACAATCTCGTGTTTAATATATAAAATGTTTACTAGAACTTTACCAAAAGCAGTATGTTTTAGTGGATGTGTAAGTAAAGATATTTACAAATATTTCTAAAAAATAATTTTATAGCTACCTTATTGCAAATTTGAGAATTTTTAATTGATAAAGATCCTAGAAAAATAGTGTCAACCAGAAAAGAGAAAAAAAAAGTCAACATATAACAAATACTATATATAATTATACAACTTTGGAAGTATAAGCAAATTTTAAAACTACTCATTTTAAGAACTTTTGGAACCCTAAGGATCAAAGCCAAACTCATTAATATGATAGAAGGAAACTATAGGTTTTTCTACAAAAATCATCATCTTTAGTGGTGAAATAAAGAGGAAAACAAAAGATATACAGCTGGAGGTAGGGAGCTTGTTCTTTCTAACCTGGGATGGGGATCAAGAGGTGGAAGGAGGGGGGAAGGAGGAAAAGGGGATGATGAAAGGAATTAACTTTTGTATACACATAACAATTCCTTACAAGGAATGTAAATAGTATATGTTGTAGGCATATATTAATGCAAATCTAAAATTCATTAAGGGAGAAAAGATGTGTATATATTAAAATTTATTTTCCATATTATATCAATAAAAGAAATTTTACATACTATTACTTCACAAAAAACATTTTAATATATGAATATAATATATTTGAAATATATTAATGGTATCAAGTTTGTACTGAGCTCAAATATGAATTGGGAAGTGTTCTCTGGAATAATTTGTATGTAATTTCTCTTTAAATGTAGAATTCAGCAGTGAAACCATCTTAATGATTTGGAGAAATGTTTGTATTTTAAGGGATATTTTAATAGATGCTTCAATATTTTAATAGCTAGAAGAATGTCAAGATTTTACATTTGGCTGTTTAGCATTTTCTTGGATTTTTCCCATTAAATCGATTTTCTATTACAGTTTTGGCAAAACATCTGATATAGCATTTTCATCTTATTTATACCTAGTTCCAGTTTTCTTGATCAATATTAACTGGAGTTTGTCAATAATATTGATCTTTTCAAAGATCAAACATTTAGATTCATTAATTTTCCATATTATTATATCTTTCATTATGCATGTTAATATTATTTCATTCTCTGTCTTTGAATGTCCATAGCTTTATTTTTTCTTTGGGTTTCCTTATCTTTACTTTTCCATTCCTGTTAAAAATTATTTACATGTAAGTTTATTTCTCTTTAAATTACATGTATTTATAGCTATATAAAATCCAATTTAACACAAATCAACAAACTAAGAAATAAAAAAGAAACAACTCCCCTGACTGTGTAGCACCGGATAGGGTCCAGAGCCCATGCAGGCTAGGCAAGTACTTTATCACAGTGGTTCATCCCAAGCCTTCAGATCTTTTATTTACTGTAGTCTATGTTGGTCTAGACACATTTTAGATTTTTCTACACCTTTTGTTTCTTGTTTATTTCCTAAAAATATTCAGTCCTTTCCTCTTTATATTTTTGTACCATTCTTGTCACTGCCTGAATAGTCATGGAAGGCTTCTTTCATACTTTTAGTTGCAATGTTGCAACTCCCATGATATCTTAGATTAGTTGAAAACCTACTTATGGTCATCTTGACTTCGGAAAAGATCCAACAATCATATGCTGATGGATAATATGAATAAGGTAAAAGAGGACACTTCACAGTATTTCTGTAAGGCAGTCTTTATGTTGGTTATACGTTAACAGAAGCATCCACTGTGTTTATGATCACACCTCATAAAGGCACAAATGAGGACTCCTAGGACTGTCCAAAACTGGGATAAGTAAGTTCAAAGTTTATGTGTGTTGGGGGCTACTCTGAGTGAGATTTATGGCAGTGTGTCTTTTTTAGGACACTTATCCAGGAATTTATTTAAGGGGAACACAGGTGAAGTACATGGTGGTCTTCTACATGTTTGACTTTAGGAATGATCTAAGTAATTAATCCAAGTATGGGAGGACAAGGGCCACAGCATACATTCCTTATGACAATTTGTTTCGGCCCTACTTGTACTATGACATTGTAGCCTATCCTATAATATTTAAACATGCACTTTGGGATGTTTTGTGTCGTGGCTCCAAACGTTCATTTATCTCTGGATATTCATCCCTTATATAACTCTGCTCAAGGCACTCATACTTCTTTATCCTCTTCCAGATCAACGAATTTTAAATATATTCTTTTTGAATAGTTAATGAACTCTTAGACTATCTGTTTGTTTCCTATTCTTTTTTTAAAACTTTTAGTGACTGAAGATTCTAACATAGCACCTTAGGTTTACTGAGGATTTCATTCATAGGAATTTTCCTTGTTTCCTTTTCATACCCTCAATCTATTTATTGAAGTGGTCTTTTATGTTTTTCATAGTCTTCCTTAACACATTTAGCTGCATTCTTATGCTCATGGATCTTTTTAGTAATTAATCATTCAAATGCCTGTGTTGTCTTTGATTTTATTAATCATTTTAGATATCAACTTTATAATACTTTTTCTGAAATTTCATTGGCTTCATTGTATGTTCAGCACCTTGGAGTTAAAATTTTTTGGAGGCATTTTATTATCTTGTTTCTTTATTATAGATGTAATTATGGAGTAAGGTTCTTATATCAAATGGGAAAGTTGTCTCTTCTCCTGTTTTACAGAGGTCCTGATGATGAGTGCTATGCCCAAAATTTGGGCACTAATTTGTGAGATTTTTTGCTATGGCCTATTCTGCATGCTAGGTTCAGCACCTAGTATTATTCCAGTGTTTACTGGCACATTTTAGGCATGCAATAGTTATATTAATCTTTTGGAGTTTATATATTTACATGATGTATTTTAGTTCTTATTTTCCCCCATTTTCCTGCTCTCACTTCAACCCCTCCACCTAAGACTTTGTTTCCATTTTTCCTTTTCTCATATTTTTTCCTTCCCCTACCCATCCCACTTCCACTACCACTTTAAATATTTTCTTCATATTTCACATTATCAATTACATGCTTTGATCCTTATTTACACTTTTAGCTTATCACAACAGAGAAACTATTTGGTATTTACACATGTGTGTCCTATTTATTTCACTTAAAGAGTATGGCATCAAAGTACATCTATTTAGCTTTAGGTGACTCTAGTTTCACATTCTTTTTTTATTTTTTTAATTTGAATTTATTGGTACGTTTTAGGTATACAGTAGAGTTACATTCATTATTGGGATTTTGCACCTTTACATGACAGATCTTAGTTCTCATTTTTTTCCTTTGTCCCTGCCCTCCCTTCACCACCTCCTCCCCTCCCCATTTACAAACATTTTATTTACATTTTTTCATTTTCTTATATTTTTTTCTTTTCCCTTATTACCTTTCCCCTCCTCTTCCCACTTTCCCTATACCTTTCGCCCTTTTCTTCCTATTTCATATTGTCAATTATCTCATTAGGGTCTTATGTGATATTATAGATTTTCACACTATTTGGTATTTACACATGTGTGACTTTTTTATTTCACTTAGGAGTATATCCTCAATTTGCATCCATTTTCGTATGAATGAATCTAATTTCTCATTCTTTATGGCTGAGTAGTATGCCATTTTATAGAAAAACCACATCTTCTTTATCCACTTTCCAACTGATGGGCAAATGGGCTGTTTCCAAATTTTAGCTATTACGAACTGTGCTGCTATAAACATGAGTGTTCATATATAACTGTGATATGATTCTTTTAATTATTTTGGAAAGATACCCAGGAGAGGGATGGTTGGGTCAAAGGGAACCAACCTCTAGTCCCAGCTCTTTGAGGTATCTCCATATTGATTTCCATAGTGTTTGCACCAGTATGCACTTCCACCAACAATGGAGGTTCCTTTCTCCCCACAACCGTGCCAACATTTGTTATTGGTTGCTTTCTTGATAGCAGCAATTCTTTTTGGGGTGAGGTGAAATCTCAGTGTTGTTTTCATCTGCATCTCTCGAATGACCAGTGATGTGGAGCATTTTTTCATATATTTATTTGTTTCTTTTACTTCTTTGTCTGAGAAATGTCTGTTCATTGCAGATGTCCATTTTTTAAATTCATATTTGGGGGGCTAATTGTTTTGACTTCTTTATATATTTTAGATAATAGTCCTCTGTCTGAGGAGCAGCTGGTATTTTTTTCCCACATTGTAGGTTGTCTCTCAGTTCTGTTGATGGTTTCTTTTGCAGTGAAGCTTTTTAATAAGATGAGATCCCAGTTGTTGATTCTTTCTTCTAGTTCCCATGCTACTGAGGATTTGTTTAAAAAAAAATATTTTCCTATGTCAATGTCTTCCAGAGTTCTGCCTAACTTACCTTCCAGAAAGTTTAGTGTTTCTGTTTTAATATTTAGATCTTTAATCAACTTGGATTTTAATTTAGTGCATGGTGAGAGATAAGGGTCTAGTTTTAATCTTTGGCAGGTTGAGACCCTGTTTTTCCAACACTATTGATTAAAGAGGCTATCTTACCTCCAGTGGAGATTGTAAGCTCCTTTGTCAAAATTTCTCATTCTTTATGGCTGAATAATAAAAAAGGAAAACAAAATACATCTTCTTTATCCATTCTCCTATATACATACATACACACACACACACACACACACACACACACACATATATGTATGTATATATGTATATATATCATCATATTATATATACATGTATATGCACATATGTGTGTATATATCTATCTATCTCTATCTCTCTATATATAGATGTAGATATATATTCTGACAATTAAGAACTTGTTTTAAGAGATATCTACTATTTCACTATCCCAAGAATAGACAGGAATAATAATAAAATATAATGGCCTCAAAAATTTAAAAAAATATTCAGATTAATCTTTTTCTGTTTTTGTTTTGTTTGTTTGTTTGTTTGTTTTTTGAGACAAGGTCTCCCTTTGAAGTTGAGACTGACCTGGAACTTACTATGTAGCCCAGGCTGGTCTGGAACTCACAGTGATCCTCCTGCCTCAGCCTCCGAGTGCTGGGATCATAGGTATGTGCCGCCACACCCATCCAGATTAATCTTAATTTTACACACACACACACACACACACACACACACACATACACACACATTATATATATAATTATATATATACATTATATATAATGTGTGTATGTATATATATGAAAATATAAAGCTGAAAGGAAAAATTGGCGCTGGGGATTTAGTTCAGTAATTCTACCACCTGCCTCACAAAAGCAACGTTCTGAGAGTTCAATCCCCAGTAACAACAACGACAACAACAAAAAGATTATAGGAAGAAGATTCAGGAGAAAAGATGATATGTGGAAGTAAAGAAAACATATATATGAAAGGAATATCAATGGAAGGTGAAAGAAGAGAGTAGCAGATCATTGAACTACAAGTCAACCTTAGATATTTCTACAAGAAAATTACTGGTGTGGAAATATATGAAAATATTATTTATAAAGGCAAAGGTAAAAGACTAATTTAAGTACTTACCCAGGTTCATTTATACAAAGACCAATCCTAATACGGCAAACCAAAACACTGACAAAGAAGGAAAAAAGAAAGAAAAATAAATAAGGAAAGAAGAAGGGGGGATGAAGGCTGGCTGGAATAAAGTAAAAGGAGAAAGCAATTATCCTGATGTGTTAAAGAAGATGACTCTTTCAAGGTAGACTGGCAATGTTGCTCATTTAATTTATTTGTTTTACATCCACTTTAGGTATATTATATAATGACACTCATCATTGGGAATTTGTTCCTTTACATGACACAGCTTGGTTCTTATTTTTCCCCATTCACTTATTCTCACCTCAACCCGCTTCACTCCAGGATTGCTGATTTTAGACTATCACTTTCAGGAGCCTCTAGTTATCTCAGAAATGTAGCCTGAGTGGCACAGATGTGTTTCCTTCCCGAGGTCTCAGCCTGGGGTACTTAAGCTGAGCTGCAGCTCCCTCTGTATTTATGCCCTATCCCTGCTTCCCAGCTGTGCTGCTATTTTCCCAGACTCTATCCAGGTCACAGTTCCATTGCCTCTTGAACCTGGAAAGACATAGTGAAAATACATACAATGACAGTGGAGTACTTTTCTTACCGCCAGGTCTCTGGGCTTCAGTTGACCCAGCCCTTCAAGTCTCTCTTGGGTCAAGCTTTCTGTCGAGCCAAGTATGGATAGATGCTGACCGAGTTGAGACTTTATGATCAGTATAGCTGAGCTCCCAATATTGCTGCTTCTAGCTCTGCTGTAGCTCACTAAATCTCTCTGGCTTTGGTTACAGACATCTTCAAACTGTCCCCAATACTCTACATCAGCCTTTGGCATTTCTAGCCTCATCGTTCTACCTCTACTTCTTGTTTTTCTGTTTCCACAGTGCACAGGACCTGGGAGGCGTTCCTTGGCAAATGTTTCCCTCTCCAAGACACTTTTTTCTGAAGAAGAAGCTCTGATTCAGCTACAACTAATGGCATTGATGACTATGCTGGGTGGCAAGCGGGAGCTGCTCCCACTGGCTTCTTCCCCTGGTGGACTTTGTACTTCCCTAATAATGATGCACTTTTTAAAGATGAGCTCCAACCAGGGCCAGGATGGAATGGGATTTATCTTCTTATTCCAGCCACATCTGTGCCGGGATTTCCCTGGTTTGCTATCTTCTACCAGTACAGCCGTATACATACTGACTTGGATGCTCTTGTATCTAGCCTGCCATTTTGGGTCTCCATTTCTGGCTTTATATGTTTTGAACCTCTGGATGGTGATACTTTTCTTTAAGAAAAGTTTGACCTTTGCAGGCACCTCTGCTTAGAATTTTAGAATCCATAGCACTCATAAATGTAAGACAGTCTCTACAAAAGATAGACTATTTCTGGTTCATTATTGCTCTGTAGTTACCTTCACTTAAGTATTTAATTAATACTAAGCTCTGTGTCCAACTCTTTCTTTTGGATGAGATTTGAACTAAAATATTATTCTACTAACATAAAATTCTTTGAAGCTCTGCTCAGCTTCCCAATCTCTATAGGCAATGTCTATTATCTCAGGAAAATGTTGCACATAAGGAAAGATTTGACTTTCATAGTTGTCCTCCTTTGATCTTTGACCAAAAGACCCTTGCTGCCTTAAAGGTACTTCAATGATTTAAACTATATAGATTTTTTCATATTATGATAATTGAAAACCACCTATTCTACCACTTTTAGCTAAAGAATATCTCTATAAAATAGCATAGAAAAGATGATATGGTATTTGTGCAAAAAATACCCTCCTTCCCATTAAACATAGCCTTGCAGGAAAATCTTGGTCATTTACGAATTGTAAATCGGGAAAAGATAAGTCATTCAAGTGTGACTGAAATTATTGGTTAAAAGACAAAATAGTTAAATTATGTTTCACACAATATAAATTTTAGACCTATTAAATATTTTATATCCAGGACATAAAATAAATGGAAATGCTTACTTATGAAACTTTTATTTTTTATATTGGGGGTAAAATTTGGGTCCCTGCACTTGCCAGGCAGGCGGTGGAACCACTGAGCTAAATACCTGGCCTTATGCAATTTTCAATTGGAGTTTTTCTTAAACATTCCTTCATACAGAGTATTAAAAAATCAAAATATTGACATATTTAGTGACATGAAATTTAAAATTACAGATGCCCAACCAAAGTCATAATTAACAAGATGCAAATGCAAGCCAAATAAGGGAAAATTATTTTTTCATACATGTAAAATAATACTAAAATACATGTCCAAAATGGGAAAATTATCTGTTCTAAAATAGTGTAGAAATAAATATAAAGCCACAAGAGAACAAACATGTAAGACATAATGAGTTTCTTAGGTACTTATGGAAATTTAAACTTAAACTATGCCACACCATTCATTCCTTGTCTATAAAAATGTCAAAAGTTGGATGTAAAACATTCCGTACATTAGTGACAGCATGTGTCCTTAACATGCCTAATGCCCAGAGTTTGAATATCTCATCAAGAAACAAAATTTTGGTAACTTTAGGCAAAATGAAAATTCTTATTTTTTTATATTGATCATTTAAAATAATATTTTAGAGGCAATCTGATATTGCATGGAAAAATCCTATATGTTTATGGTCCATAATCCAGAAATTATTTTCAGTGTGTACTCGTGAGAAACTTAACCATGAATACACATGAAAAATATTCTATTTTGCCTATATATCTTAAAGAAATAATAGAAATGATCTAACATATTAAGCAATCAATATGAACAAATTGATTTTAATGTATTCTAGAGGAACTCACTTCCTCCAGTATCAATTTCCAAAAATGGCAGTATTGAATGATGATCATTCTAAAGCTATTGGAACATACTGCCCACCCTTCAAAACCCTTGCCATATGTTTATATCAATTTGGCAGAAGTCCTATCCATAGAAGGATTCTCTAATTCGAAGGACATATTCCACCTGCTCTGTGTCCCTACACAGATCTATAACCAGAAAAACTTATTACAAGTCCTGTTCTTCATTCAACCAGCATCTTGCCTACAGGCCTGGATACCTACAACCTACTAAGGGGTGGACCTCCATCCACCCATGTGTCCCCATGAGCAAGGCTGAGTCTCAGTATTATGTTCTCCCATATTGGCTTATTTTTCTTTTTTAAAACAATACCTGAAGTAGCCATGTGACCATCACAAAAACTGATAATCTGATGAATTTTGTCACATTTGAAGATAGTATTAGAGTAGGATAGTTTATTCTCTCAAGCTCAGTATTTTTTCCTCTTACCTACTAAATCTCCATGGAGGATTCCATTCTCTTTCTTTCTTTTCTATGCTTTGTTTCATTGATTTTCAGAATCTAAGTTGATTTAGCTGAAGTTTGAGTTCATAGATGAGCAGCAATAAACAGAACTTTTTTCTCCTTGTCCTCCAATGTTCTTTATAATTCCTGTTTTGAAGAAAAAAAAAGTAATTTACTCAAGTAGGAGGCTAAAAAATTGAAAAAAAAATGATAGTGGAAGTTATTACACGTGAGCACTCAAAGTTTGCAGTTGTATTTTGACATAGAAAAGGAATAAAAAATGGAAGAAAGGTGGGAATGTGTAAGCATCAGGAGAGGATATATGTTCTAATTGGGCTCTGTTCTGTCTGATGCATGTGTGTGTGTGTGTGTGTGTGTGTGTGTAGTCACTTCTGTATACACTGTTTCACAATTTTGATGAAGTTTCATAACAGTGAATTTTTAAAATCACCCTTTGATAATACAGGCACACCTTTTCCTCTAGCATATATTATGAAATATTTTCCATAGAAACAATTCCCAAAAGAAAAAAATGTATCTAAATGATTCAAATTGGGAAGTGGGTGGTAAAAATGTAGTGGTGAAACTTCTGAAATTCTATTTTATGAATTAAATATTTCACCTGTGATGTTGTTAGACAAAGGGAGTACGCCAGAGAGTCTTTTTCCTCACAAAAGCCATCTCCTCATGTTAAATGCTGCTGCTGAACTTTTAACTAACCAAAAATGTAGAGACATGTCCTGACCATGATTCAGTTCTATTGATTTAATACCACTTGTTATTTTTAGATATAATTCTCCATTTCTCAGTTTTTGGAGATGTTTATAGTATGCAGTGTATTTTTATTAGAAATTACTTTGGAAGTACTTCTGAAAGCTGAGTCTACTATTAGTGGTTCAAATAACTGCCTGTGTTATTCAATACAAAATATTTAACCTTTTTAGTTCCCATTATCATTAATTGTAAAAGGAATATTTTGACTTGATTATAATGAAGTCATTTCTAAACTATACTGAACTTTTTCTTGTTTCATTTGTATTTAATTAAATTTGAAATTATAATTTGATAAATTGCCTACACATATATTGAAGTAGTAAAACAAATTTAATTAGTAAATTTTATCTGTTTAGAAGTATAGGTCTGAAAAGGATTGCTATTTTCCACAGTATTTATTAAGTATTAAGCATTTGAAAAACAAAAATATTACTTTATCTAGAAAATAAGAATGTGTCCATATAAGTATCTTGGAACCAATTTTTGTAATCTTTATGTGTTGTACTTCTAATTATATTATATATGTTATGTGTGCATTATATTATTTTTTAGAAGTGAACATAAAGAATTCTAGCAGTTAAATGATGAAAATCTAATATTCTAGAAAGACAGAAGTTTTCATTGCTTAAATGATTTGAACGCAGGCTGCCTGCATAAATTGTATTGCATCTATGCAATTTTACTTTCTGACACAGGGAACAGGTGTGCTACAGTTGGAGAGACAGTTGTGGTTTTATGGGTCCACCTCTCTCGAGTAAATGAGTGTTTGCCACTCACACAAGTCCTCCCTCTAAGCATAGCAAATGCCCCACGTGCATTTATAGTAAAAAACAAAACAAAACAAAAAACCTTAGCACCTTGACAAAAGTAAAAGGTGGATTTTTACCTGTACTGTTTGTGGGTTGGGGTAGGAGGAGACTTTTCTGGTATTGCAGATATTGATTACATAAGAAAATGTTTTCTTCACCAGATACACTTGTAGAAAATATGTTGTGGTTAAAAAAACATGCTAGTTTTAAGCTAGGAAAAATGTATTGCTTACTCCTATCTGCCTTTCAGCTCCAATATGCAAATAAAATGTGAATTGTATTCCATGTCTCAATTTTTAAAAATTAATTTTATTGGAACATTTTAGATGTACAATATAATGACATTCATCATTGGAAATTTGCACCTTTATATAACCAATCTTGCCTCTTATTTTTCCCCATTCCCCTCCCACCTCTTCAACCCCTCAAGCCCTATTTACAAAGATTTTGCTTCCATTTTTCATTTTCTCACATTAACTTCATTCCCTTTTTTTCCTAGATCTACAGTAATAGTGATAATAATATCAAGAAATATTGAAGGAAATATACAGTTCCATTTGTACGCCCAACAAGACCACTTTGTAGACCAAGCTTTGCCAGTTTCCCTTTATATAGGTCAATGGCAAGGTTTATAAAAGCATTATGGACAGCAGTAAATATGGAATAATTATTACTAAGCACCCCTTAGTGGTACAGTTGTCTGGGCAGGGCAGGTGAAACTGAAGATTTGAGTAGTACTTTATGTTCCCTTAACCCCTTACCCTCGAGTTAATTGAAAATTTCTATAAACTATTTCAATATTGCTCATGGTATCTGATGAGTACCAGAACGAGGACATCTGGTTAGAAAAAATTTTAAACTTAAAATTCTATAATTATTATTGTCTTTTAGATACAGTAACTTTTGAATGAAGATACATTTATATTATTAGATATTAATGCATTTAAAAATAGGTGGTGTAAGTACCCTCAAACTATAGTCATTGCATTGGAAAATTAAGCTAAAGAAAAACTTACCCCTTAGAAAATATATTTCTCAGCAAGAAGAAGACAATGCATTTGTTTATTTCTAGTGCAGTTTTGTTTACTTGGTACCATATTTCATTTATGACATATCAGAAAATCTGGTTTGCATAAGGTATTTAGGAAAATAGTATTCCTATCAATGAGAAAAGTCAAAAATATGTAATACACCTAAATAACATCAAGAAAAAGAGAAAAAAAAGCATTAAAATAGTTTTCTTTTTTCCACCCACAAAGTACTGAGGTTTTATTCATGCTGAAGAGCATATATCACCCTATATATTTATCCTGCTCACTGGAGAAAGATATGGAGGCAAAAACATAACTATAAGTATAAACAAGAAAATAAATTTGACTAATAAGAATGCAATTCTTTGTATTTCTTTAAAGGTATAACCAGCACAAAATGTGAGATTATTAAAGAGAAACAACAAAAATAAAATCTACTTCAAATTTAATTCAGGTTGTCCTTAGAACTTCTAATTCATAAGCAAAACATAAATATACAATGGAATTTTGTAAATTTTAAACTTAAAAAAATTAAGTGCTTACATATAAGGAATAAAGGATAAATTAACTAAGTTAATGGTCTAAGTCAAGCAATAAACAACATTTTGCTACAGATGTATTTCATATAATGAGAGAACATAGACAAGAACTTTGCTTTGTAATGTAACATAATCATCTTTATAAAGACAAAAATACAGTCTTCAAAGTATTCTCAGCTTAAATGAATAAAATCACAGTCACACGAGTACAGTACAATTAATTTTCATTGTAATGGAATTTTCCACTTCCTGTAACTTGTCCTTTATTTAATTATTTATTATCTAATATTAAAAACAATCACTGAATCTGACTTACTGTGTTCAGCCTTCTATTAAACTGTTCAATATCTAATATTAAGAAATAATCACTGCTGCTCATCTCCAGGGTTACCTTAGTTTCATTGATAAGGAGCATCTTGTTAGTGCTGATACTGTGCACCTAATTAAAGGTAGTACCTAATCAGAGCCACATGGAAAAGGCATGTTATTTTGCAACTGCAGGTTAACTCCCCTGAATACCAATTAGTATGTAAAAACATTTAGCAGTAATCCTTATTGAGACTCAATAATCCATAGATATTCTATTATTGGAATGTCTGCTTCATCCAAAAGTTTACTTATAGGAAATGATACGAAAGGTAATACAATTTTGAAAAGCATTTTCCGTACATGTAATTAAATAAGGTACAAGATCCCAACAATGAATGTAAGTGTACTGTATCCCTAAAATGTACCAATAAACTCAATTAAAGCTGAACAAAATACTTACATTCTAATTACTAATCTTTTAAACAATATAAAAATATGAGTGTATAATAATGCTTGATGGTTTTAAAAAGCGAATATTTCTCATTTCTATAATATTGTTGCCAGTATACAAATCCTAAATATATATTATTCAAGTGTAGTGTTAAAATATAATGTAAAATAATTTTTAAAACTGTGATTGTTCTGACTACTAAATAACTTATTAAGTGATGAATATTTCTATGAAACATGTAATTTTAGGGGAATAACTTTATTTTCCCATAAGAAATCTAACATATATTTTTAAAATTTTGAATATTTTGAAATTCCTTTTAGGTAGAATCTATTTTAGAAATAAAAAATAAATAAATAAATAAAACAAGGAAATCTTGATATTTAGAACACAATACACAGACAAATAAATTTTAACACACTTATCACAATATCTAAGGATCTCTTTTCTTGATCAGAGCCATATTTAATATTAGAAATAAACCTTACTATTAGAAATTATTTTTTTATTTTTCTGAATATTATAAACAAAGTAAACTGAGATTACTGTTTCTAAAATATGACACATTTCTAAATAGGCAATAAAAAGGATGTATGTACTGTGTTGAGGCATTTTATGGTAATTCTTTCAATCCAAGATTTGTCTTTTATAATTTGATCTTTAAATTAGAGACTAAAGCCACCTGTACATCAACTCCTGATAAATTATGGACATAGTGAGTGGAGGTTTTATACTTAAAGCCCAATATTTCTACCCCTGATTAAGATTGAAAAAGAGAAGCAGAAAAGGGTCATCCCTTGAAGCAAAAACCTTAGCAAATGTTGCATAGTGAAGAGCAGAGCTACTCATACAGACATTTATCTCATGAGAAGAGGAGTGAAAAAGATCTGACTGTCAATTTAATAGTTGTGAACTGAAAAATATGGAAAGACTTGGATATTTTTAATGGACTTTGTCACTTGGAATGCTGATGCTTTACTGGGTTAGGTACTATACAAGTGGAAAAGAAAACCACCTTCCTTTTGGCAATGTCTTAAAACTCCAATAATAACTTTCTACATCTATATACATTTGCAGTTATATTCCAGAGGACCTTTGTAAGTAATTTATTCTAAGCCTGTAACTTTGTAGAGAAGCATCTGAAACTCTAATAACTGTTTATGTGAAGTGAGCTATTATTCATAAAGTCAAGACTAAAATCTAAATACTCTTTCTTATTTTTTCTATTTGATTGAATCATCTTATATTGCACCAATTTCTTGGCTATGCAACTATTTTCATACATGCTATTGCTTCTATTATGATCTTCACCAAAAACATTGTGTTGTACCTCGAGAAGTCAACAGAGAAGGCAGAGTGTCCAGTATACCTGTCATTACAAAAAATTTCAAGCTTTATTTTCAGGTATGTTCTAATGTAGCTTACACTATAATTTTTCCCCAAATGTCCAGTTCATCTAGACAATACAATTCAGAAGCTAAACTGTATTCTGAGAAAAAGAGAAAAATGTTAGCTTTTGTTTTCTTATAAAAAGCTTTAACCTTTCCAATAACAGTACTAGAAATGTCATTTTTCATCTGACTATACAGCAAGCTTCTTATGGATCTCCACAGAACTGCTCAGATTCTTAGTTTCATGGAACTGAGAAAATTGAAGCTATTCATCAGTCCCAAAGAGTAGCATACTGGGATGTAAAACTTTCAATGCCTTTGTTTTGACCTTGTTTTCTTTGGTGAATTCAACATAGCTCAAAGAAACCTGCCTAGTTAAGACTTCAGGGTCACTCTCAATTTAAAATAAATAAGTAAAGTCTCAACTAATATTGATAAATCAAACAGTTAAATTTAAGAGATTGTAAACTTAACAATGTATTAATATTATATAATGATACAAGCTATTTTTTAAAATGATGTAAAAATTGATCATCTTTATTTACCTATTCCACTTATTGATCAATCTATACACTTATTTAGTACACATAAGGTTTATTTTCCCAAATGAACTTGTGAGTATAATTATATTGAATAAACTACTTCTAGCACAGATTAGCATTCTGGGAATGGATAAGTAGTCGTCTCTGTTTATGCAGTAAGTATGTACCCCATAAATCATCAATATTATAGTTTTTGGGCAGATTGGACTTTTGAAATTTTAAAATATGAGAAGACAGGAAGCTAATGCAGGAGGATTTTCATGGAGGATTTTGAGGCCAGCCTGGCCAATATAGTGAGTTCAAGGCCAGCCTGAACTACAAACCAAGGCACTGTCTCCCCACAACATAACCTGAGAAACTTAGAATCAATTCTTCTATAAACTTAGAGTATGATTAGATAATAAAACAATGCCTGATTTTCTAAGCAATTACTGTGACAATGGAATTATCAAAAATCATGAGCATGTCAATTTAGTATTTTAACATATTATGTTCTTTTTATTAATTTTTTTTAACCTGGCAAATAGATATTATTTTTTTTGGTGAGAGAATTCTGACCAAACATTTGAAGGCTTTCAAAGAAAAATTGCCTAAGCTTTCTCAACTCCCATAAATATTCTTTAACCTTGAAATAACTTTCTTAGAACAAAGTGGTGAAAGCATTTTAGTAACTGATTAATGTCATTTTCTATTTATCTTTAAAGTATTTTCTATTGTTTCCCTCTGTACTTTACAAAACTATATTCAGTGGATGTGAAACAAACAAAAAGCCTTAATATTTTAAAGTGTTATGGTAATGCATTGTTATTCAACACTCAGGGTCATGTTTGTGTTTTGCATAAATGTTAAAATTCAAAATAAAACCTCTAGGAACTAAAGAGCTAAGAAAATACAAAAGAGTTTTCTCCTTTTCCAAGTAGAAATTGTGAGTCATTTTTCTATTAAGTGTTACCGCTGATGATACATTTTGAGGTTGAATTTGGAGAATTCTATGTTGTGAATAGGACTTGTTTTATTGTTCATGGTGAAAGAGATGGATTAAATAGGCTAGCTGGATTGATGTTGGTTGGAAGCCCAGGAAGAGAAACAGATAAGTGGATGGACAGATCAACTTCTTCTTATTTTTGTTTATAGATGTTTATTCTCTTTTAATCTATATGAAAATATATCTAATGAAAAATAATAACCAACATAGCATCAGATAGTAGAGGAAATTTGCTTTATTTTTGTGGAGATGTGAGATCACTAACTTTGAAATAATGATTTCAAAGATTTCTACATTAATCTTTCTGCAGATGTTCAATGAAAATTAATCATTTCAATATAAATATTTTTTTCAAAACAATACAGTGAGTAGAGAGATCATTCAACTAGTTTTGCCACATTTTGTTGAGAAAAACACATTTAAAGTTAAACATAAAAGACATGATAAGTGAAGTAAAATGTTCACCAGCCAGTAACAGACCATTCCCTACAGAATTATTACAGCTATATTCAAGGAATAGATCTGAAACACAAAAGTGTGCTTTCAACTTGTTACATAACTGCTTGATATATTTATTTGAACATATTTTCCCTGCTTCCCTATAAAAAGGCACATTATGTATTTAAAAATTTAAGGTGTAAATTTTATGACTGAATCATACACTATGACATGCTAGTTTTATAATAAAATTATAAGTGAATAAAATTATAATAAGTTAAAATAAGAGAATAACTCTTGGTGTATCACTTGGCATACAGGTGTGATAATATTTTTTACTCCTGAATGTTACCTTTTAAAATATGTATTTCATTTATTAGTACCCATTTTTACTACACAGCTATTAGATTCATTTGGGGGAGTAGGTACATGTAGATAACATAGTTTAATTAATTTTTTCTCCTTTCTTATTCCTTTCCATCTAAAGACTCTCATTTCACTTACTAATGACAATTTCCTATTGTTTATTTTTTTGATATCTTTAAATTATTTATGTTTTTAATTTTTCATGTAAAAGAAGATGGGGTATTTCCCTCCTGTGTCTTACTTGTTTAACTTAACATTTTGAATTCAAGTTACATCCATTTTCTTACAAATGACTCAGTTTTGTCCTCTATGGCAAGGCACTGCTTCACTGGGCATAAACACCATATTTTATGTATCAAATCATAAGTTGATGTTTGAATAGACATCTTTCCACATTTAGTCATGCTAAGTTTCGCTGCTATGAACTTTGGTAGGCATATATCTCTGTACTGTGATGTCTTTAACACTGGGAGAAACACATAGTTTGGAAATATCTGGAGTGAATGAAATTTGTAATTTTAATCTTGAGGACTCTGTACAGTGTTTTCCATGATGGTTATACTAGTATATATTTCCACCACCAACATATTAATATTTTATCACAGCTGTTTTGCCAGCATTTGTTATTGTTTGGTCTCTTGATGGCATTCTTTCTGGAGTAAGATGAAATACCAGCATTGCTTTCATTTGCATTTCTCTGATGGCTAGATATGTTGAACATTTTTTTAATGTATTTTTTGGCCACTTGCACTATTACTTCTGAAAAGCTTTTATTCATTTTAGTGGACCATTTGTGGTTTGGATCTTCATTTTCAAGGGGTCTAAATTTGGGGGATTTTTACAGAAACTAGAATTTAGTCATCTGTTGAAGAAGTGTTTAGCAAAGATTTTTTTGTATTCTATTGGTTTGCTTTTCAATGTGTTGATTGTTTCATTTGCTTTGCAAAGATTTTTTTTTTAATTTTATTGAGTTTATTGGTACATTTTAGGGATACAGTACAGTTACATTCATTGTTGGGATAATGTACCTCTACATGGCAAGTCTTGATTCTCATTTTTTCCCCTTACCTCTGCCCTCCCTTCACCCCCTTCTCCCCTGCCCATCTACAAACACTTTATTTGCAAAGATTTTTAATTTGATAAAATCACATTTATTGAATCTTGATGTTATTTCTTGTATACTCGGGATTTTGTTCAGTCCTTACCTGTGGCTATTTATTCAAGGGTTTAATCTGTTCTGTCTTCAAGTAGATTGTTTCTGTCTTTATATTTAGGTCTTTGATCTCTTTTTATTTTATTTTGGAACGTGGTGATTTGTCTAGATTCAGTCTTCTACACGTGTAGTCATTCTGGGGACCAATTTGTTAAAGAAGCAATCTTTCATGAAACATATATTTTTGGTCCCTTTGTCAAAGATCAGATGACTTAACACACCTAGGGTTGTTCTGCATCTTCTCTTCTGTTCAACTCAACCACATGTCTGTTTTTGTAGCATCCTGTTTTCATCAGTGTGGTTTTTCATAAATGCATATTCTTATGCTTTCTGCTTATTTTTTTCATTTTGGCCTACAGTGCCTTCTTAATTCTGGGTCTCTTTAATTTCCATATAGATCTTAGGATTTTTTTCCAGGTCTATGAAAAACGTTATATGTGTTTGGATTGGGATTACATTACATATATAAGTTTTGGTATTCTGGGTATCTTGGCAATATTGGATCTGCTTATAAGGAATGTGGAATCTGTCCATTTTCTGATGTCTTATTTGATTTCCTTTTTCAGAGTACTCTAGTTTTCATTATAGAGGTCCTTCACTGTTTCATTTAGGGTAATTCCTAAGTATCTAAGTTTCTTGATACTTTTGTGAATGATATTGTTTTCTCTAATATTTTTCTTGATGAGTTCTTTATTGTGGTATTGTAACACTACTGATTTCTCTACGTTGATTTTTGTTTTGCTGTGCTACAGAATTTAGCTATTAGTTCTTATAATCTTTTATTGGAAAATTTTCAGGTCTAATCATTAAAGGATCATAGAATATGTAGATAATGAAATTGTGACTTTTTCCTTTACTATACATATTATTTTTAAAGTTTTCTATTTCC
>NW_022900950.1:57639478-57669420 GCF_012274545.1 Fukomys damarensis | reverse complement strand
TTTTTTTTTTTTTTTTTTTTTTTTTTTTTTTACTGGGGATTTAACTCAGGGCCTTATGTGTGTGAGGCAGGAGTAGTGCCACAGAGCTGAAGCCCTGGCTCTCTGATTAATGTTGTTTGTTTGGTACTGGGAATAGAACTTGGGTCACTACTATTGCCATGTAGGCAGCAGAATCACTGGCACTAAATCCCTGGCCTTCTGCCTAATGTTTTGAATACCATAGTGAACAGAAGTGGTGATAGTGGACCTCCTCATTTTGTTCCAGACTTAAGAGGAAAAGCTTTCAACTTCTTTTTTCAGCTTTAATTGAGTTTATTGGTACATTTTAGGGATACAGTACAGTTACATTCATTGTTGGGATCTTGTACCTCTACATGACAAGTCTTGATTCTCATTTTTTCCCCTTACCTCTGCCCTCCCTACACCCCCTCTTCCCCACCCCATCTACAAACACATTATTTTCATCTTTTCATTCTCTCACATTTTTTTTCTTTTCCCTTATTACCCTTCCCCTATCCATCCCACCTTCCCTAAAACTTTTTACTAATTAAATTTTGAGGGTTTTTGTTTGTTTGTTTTTGTTACCAGGGATTGAACTCTGGACCTTGCACTTGCAAGGCATGCAGCAGTACCACTGAATTGAATCCTCGAGTGCACATCTTACCACAAATTGCCTCAGATGCTGCACATGGAACTACAGGACAGGATGTGGTCTTGCTGCATTCTCATTCCTTTCTATCCCTCTCTTTCTAACTTTTGGAATGGAAATGTCTGCCTTGTGCCATTGTATTTTGGAAGTGTTACATTTTGTTTTTATTTGTTTATTGATTTATTTTTTAAAATCAGGTCTTTGATTCATTGTTTTTTTTGTATCGTTATTGTTATTCCATCCACAATTTCGTTAACTTTCACTCTGATTTTTATTATTTCCTTTTTTTCAGGTCAGACAGCATTTGTTTTTTGTTTTTTTGTTTTTTGTTTTTTGTTTTTTGAGACAGGGTCTCACTATGCAGTTGAGACTGACATGGAACTACTATGTAGCGCAGGCTGGTCTTGAATTCACAGCGATCCTCCTGCCTCAGCCTCCAGCGTGCTAGGATTACAGGCATGCGCCACCATGCCTGGCTGTTTTATTTTTCTAGTGTGAGTATTCATAGCAATAAACTTCATCTTAGGACTGCTTTTATTATGTACTTTAGCTTCTAATGTGTTGCATTAGTATTATTGTTTGATTCTAGGAATTATTTTACTTCATCTTTGATTTCTTCTTTGATTCACTGAATATGCAAGTGTATGTTATTTAATGTTTAGGTATTTGTAAAAAAAACGCAGTTTTTTGTGCTTGATTTCTAGTTTCAGTGCATTATGATCAGAGAGTTTACATAGAATAATTCTTACTCTTTTGTATTTATTTAAGCAGGCTGTATGGGCTTGAATATAGTTCATTTTGGAGAAAGTTTCATGTACTGCTGAAAATAATGTATATCATCACTCAGTAGACATCTATTAAATCCATTCGTTCAAGGATATATGGCCATGCTCTGAAATTTCTTTGTTGATTTTTTTTTTTTTTTTTTTTGTACGGGAGATCAAACTTGGGACCTTACACTTGAGAAGCAGGCAGTGAGAACACTGGACTAAATCCCAGGCCCTCTCTTTGTTGAATTTTAGTTAATAAACCTATTTGTGAAAGTGAAATTGTGAGGTCTTCCACTATAATTGTGTTGGTGTTTATTTGCTCTTTTATGACCAATGGTGTTTGTATTATGAAGTTGAATACACTGGTATTTGGTGCTTACATGTGTACAGTTGTTATTTTTTCCCATTGAAATGACCCCTAAAGTAATATGTAATGACAATCTTGGCATCTTTTGATCAGTTTCAGCTTTAAGTCCACTTTTCTAAGACTAAGATTGCTACTCTTGCTCTGTTTTGTCATCTTGGTGTATATGATTTTAGTGTATAGATTTCTTTTTGGTTTACATGTGTCTCTTGTATGTAGCAATCTGTTAAGTTTTGTTTCTTCCCCCAGTCCACTGATATGTTTTTTTTTTAATTGGAGAGTTGAGACCATTTACATTGAGATATCAACTTAAATCTGTTATATCATTATTTTTCTGTGACCCCCTTTTTATTTCTAACTGCCCACCCTTCCTGATATATTCATTCCATTATACTTTTGGGCTTTCTTGGATGTGTTGTCTTTGTCTAGGATATTCTTGAGTACTTTTGGGAGTTTTAGGGGGTTAGATTGTTTTGTTTTGTTTTGTTTGACATGATCTGGTTTTGTAATTCAGATTGGCTTTGAACTCACTATGTTTCCCAGGTTGTCCTTGAACTCTTGGCAATCCTCATGCCTTAGCCACCTGATTGCTGGGATTTTAGGCATGTGCCACCACACCAGGTGATAGATAAGTGGCTAGCATTTTTAAGGTGTTCTTTGTCACAGAATATCCTTCTTTGTTGATTTTGAAAGACTAGTTTGCAGGATATATTAATCTACGTTTCTTTTATTTTAGGGCTTGAAACATTTCACTCCAAAATTTCTTGGTCTTTAAGGTTTGTAAATAAGTCACGTATATGTAAATATCGAATAGTTTCTCTGGTGTGAAAAACTACAATACATAATATCCTAATGAGATAATTGACAATGTGAAATAGGAAGAAAAGGGCTAAAGGTGTAGGGAAAGTGGGAAGGGTAGGGGAAAGGTAATAAGGGAAAAGAAAAAAATATGAAAAAATGGAAATAAAGTGTTTCTAAATGGGAAGGGTAGGAGGGGGGTGAAAGGAGGGCAGGGAAAAGGGAAAAAAATGAGAACCGACCACCTGTCATGTAAAGGTACAAGATCCCAAAGATAAATGTAGCTGTACTGTATACCTAAAATGTACCAATAAACTCAATGAGAGAAGAAAAAATAAAGTTTGTTTTGAAAAGTCTATTGTCATCCTAATAAATTTATATTTATAGGTGATTTTCTTTTTTTTCTCTGACAACTTTTTAAGATTCTGTCTTTGTTTTACACTTGTGTGAATTTCTACATGTGTCATAATGAGCTTCTTTCCCTCATAATTATTTGGCTCTTTAAGCCTCACTTACCTTTTCTTTTTCCCTGTGCAATGAAAGTTTCTGCTATGACTTCTGCAAACCATTTTTGAAATTTCACATGTACTATGCTCTAATTTTTCTGTATCTCTAGTTCACCATAGATTATTTTTCTTAGCATCATCTATTACCTTGTTTTGCTTTGATTTTTTTTGTTGTTAATTTCCTTTGTGACTCACTGAGTATGGATGAATCTGTTGGAAAAATTTTCCTTGCTCTTTTGTCATTTTTAAGGTATCTCTGATTACTGTATATTGTCTTGTTCTCCCATTTTGTCCTTGAATTCTGGAAGGTTTTCCTAACACCAGTCACTTTCACTTTTCATGTATTTAATGGAATTCTTTATGTCTGGGAAATTTGTTTGGCATCTTTTCATGGAATCTTTATCTTTGGTAAATTTTCCATTCATATTTTAAATGGTTTATTCAGCTCTTCTAATATTCTTTTGCAACTATATTGGTCTTTTAATAGTTAATTATGCTCTTTGATTATGTTATATTTCTGCTCCCTGACTTTCTGTGTGTCCCCTTTAAGCATTTCACACAGCTTCACTATTTGGAGTTGATTTCCTCTCTGGATATGCTTTAGGAGACTTGGGAGTCTATAGAATCATTTTAGTGCCTTAGTATGTTTTTTAAGAATCTGTGTGTGTGTTTGTGTGTGTGTGTGTGTGTGTGTGCATGTTTCTGTGTGCTGAGTGTTAAGTGAAGAGACTTTATTGTTCATAAGAAGATCTCTTTACATGGGTTCTCTTTTCCCAGTGATATCATTCTTTGCAAAGTGGTATTGCCTAGTACTTCAGTGTATTTAATTTAAGTGTTTGAACCCAGTAACAGGAAATTTCTACTGGTTATAACAGCATCACCAGAACAATCATACAGGAATTCTGAACAGTAAAACTTGATTTGTAAATTTCACTCTTTTATCACTGATATTTACAGACTACATTATACTTCTAATGTAGTTATCCTGGAATGTGGGTGGTGTTAAGGAGAAAAGAATGGATGCAGTAAGGAAAAAGTAAATATAAAGAGAGGAGGGAAATAGAAATGTCAATAGGTGAAAATAGACAGTATGTCAGACTTCATTGAAATTACTCTATTTTTTAACACAGGGTGTCGTTATGTAGTTTAGGTTGGCCTTGAATTCACAGGTTAGCCTTGAACTTGTGGTAATCCTCCTGCTTCAGACTCCTAAGTACTGAGATGAGAGGTAGGCATCACCATCCATGGCTATTTAAACTTTTTTTTTTTCTGAAGTTAAGGGATAATTTTGTGTGGTTTTGAGGGAATATTCATGGAGATAGAAAGAGAGATACAGAAGGCCAACGGTTGCATGTGCAGTGTTGTGATCTATCTAGGATTGGTCTAATTTCCTCTCATCCATCCACACTCCAATGGTAGATTTTGGTCCAGCAAGTTAATCTTTCCATTTACCTTCTCCTCTAAGCCTTTGTCTTTTGTCCATGCCTTAGGGTACCTGCTTTTCTTTGATACCTTATTTGAAATTTCTAATCCCTGCTGTCATCCCCTTTGTGATTTTGATCTCTTCCCCAAATATTATTTTTGGACTTTGATGATAATAAACTTAATATGCCCAAATAGCAATGGAATTTTTTCTACCTCAATTCAACATTACCTGAAGGACTGAAGATAGTTTGTTTGCCAAAGCAAGTGGAGCAGGGAGATGAGTAGAGGACAGGGGGAGAGAGAGAGAGAGAGAGAGAGAGAGTCATTAATGAGACTTAAGAGAAATTGGTAGAGTCATGTAGAGTATAGAAAACATTAAGTAAAATATTTTAAAAATTGAAATTAAAAAATCAAAATTTTTTACAACTACATATTATAAATGACATACCTTAATTTAATTCTTTTATTATCTTACTTTGTAGCTAATTTGCACTTTACCTTTTTTGGTCTAAAAGTAGAAAAAGAACCTCTGCAGAAAATACCTTAAAATTATAAAATTAGTGTACATGCTATATATAGATATCTGCTTCATGTATATACATATATACCTCTAGGCTAGGCTAATTGGGGGATGATACTTTTGAATTCTAGTTTTCAAGGCTGATTATTTTCTTCTTAGGTCTTATTTTCAGACAAATAGAGATACTTGTGTGTATCTCTAAATACACTCTAGATAGAGTATTATAAAAACTGAAAGAATTTTAGACAAGTTATCTTCTAATTTTTAATTTATATTTTACTAATTCAATTATCCAATTTAGAATATAAAATATTTCAATTAGAAAATAAACTTTTCCATTATAGAATTTCTTTTATTAGATAGTTCCTCTCTGAAAGAGATAGAGAATGGAAAGGGGGATCAGATGTATTTGCATTTTGTAAAGATGAAGTGTAGAAAAGTATGATAACTTATGCATAATAGAAAACAAATGAATAAAGACAAATATGTATACTATGTATAGAATTTTAAAAGTTAGATCTTCTTATTTATTTATTTTTCTCATTGAGTTTATTGGTACATTTTAGGTATACAGTACAGTTACATTCATCATTGGGATCTTGTACCTTTACATGACAGGTCTTGTTTCTCATATAGATCTTCTTATTTAAAAAAATTAATGTTTATAGACACTGGCACCTTATGAATTTAAACAAGAAAGTAAGATAATAATGATTTTTTAAATCTTATATTACTGTATTAAGCTATGTGGATTGATGTTAATGGAAGTAGACAATGGGAAAGAATTAAAAAATTGAATAAATCATGATTATTTATATCTCTATATTTTATCTCCAAAAATTGAAGGGAAAACTGTTAGAAGCAGGTTCACTCTTAATTTGTTCAGAAGAAATAAGCAAGGAAAATTTCGAACAATAAATGTATGGATGTATATTTACTATTTAGTAAGCAAATACACTCACAACAGAGTTTAAAACAATTGGCATAACGAAGTTCATCCTAGGAATCATGTTATTTTCTAATTAATGAGATCTTTGCATATGTGTCACTAAAATAAAATCAAGAGCATTTTATAACATACTGAAATACATCTACTGCAGTTTTGGTAAATGGCTGCCTCTCTGTTTTTCTTTATCAATACTTTATCACTTCCATTCACCATTTACTAGTTAGATTCTAGTAAGATAGATATACAATATGGAATCCAGGTCAAGTGTCCAACTTTTCCATTACCACACCTTGAGAAATCATTGCTTGTACGCTTGCAATCTGAATTTTAGTGTAAGTAGATTCAATCTTCATTTTCAGTTTGTTGTCATTAATGTTACTCACAGAGTAACTTTTGCTGACTTTGAAGAACACATTTTTGTTAACCTTTTTTTGCAACTGTTCTGCAACATGAAAAATACTTTACTACACTTCTCTTTAAAATGATTATCTTAGAAAAGATGTTTTATTGATATTTAACTTCTTTCTATGTGATAAACTTTAAATATCCTTTGCATAATCTATCCACATAATGTTGTTATCCCTTACAGTTCTGTTTTAGTTTCAATCTTCATTGTTTTTCAATATGATAACCAAGATAGCAAACTTTGCCAGACAACATGCTAAACATTTTGGATATGATTCCTTATCTAATTCTCATGACACACTCAGGAAGCTTTTCTTATTATCCTTACTTTATATATAAAGAAACTAAAATTCAGAAACATTTTCAAATATGTGTATTCTGAAATTGAAAAGGTAGGTTTAAATACAGATTTTTATGTTGTTGAAAAGCAAATGTAAAGTTCTCTCATTTTGTTGGCATGATGCTCATCTCTCTTAGAATTAGCATTATGTTTTCTTTCATAATTAAAAGAAGCCAGCACTTACGTAGTGCTTACCATATGCCAGGCATTTTCTTAATTCTTATGTATATGCTAAGCAATTAATTCTCCAATATTAGATTGATAGTGATATTATTCTTCAATTTTACATAACAAAACTGAGGAATTTAATATACCCTGAGTAATACATCCATTTAATGACAGAATTGATTTTATAGCCTAGCTGTATAGATCCATAGTGTATACTCTTGATAACTACCCTACTCTCCTTTTGAGAACATGTTGCTGATATTCTATAGATATTTCAAGCCCAGTTTTTCAAAACCATTTTCATATTTACTTTCTTTCTTTCTCCCCTATTTTAATAGAAAATTTTTCCTTCTAGTTTCTCTTAGTAAATGTGAAATTTTCTTACCAAAACCAAAATGAAACAAAAGCGAAAACCAAACTTGAATTTTGCTATTAATTATCTCTAAATTTCAAATATACATTAAAAATGAAGTAACAGAAGCTCGAGATATAGCTCAATCATAAAATACAATTTTATTATATACAAGGTTCTCTCATGAATCCCAGTAATACACACACACATGCTCACACGCACACACACACACACACACACACAGCATAAAATACTTATTTTTACTTAGAGTACATAATCTATATTACTCATTTTTGATTCTTCCTCAATCTGTTGTAGAAATTAACCTTCATTGTCCTTATTCATCTCACAATCCTTTCTATTTAGTGACCACTTTATTATGTTTTATCTATCCAAAGAAAATATATTTAAAATAATTTTACAAGATTGGCCAAAAATGTTTTTATTTCTTTGTATATAGCATTATATAATCTTAACACTTTTTTTAGTTGATTGAAATGCAGAAAGTCAGGAAGGCAAAGGTAAAATTGTTGAAATGGTCACAGAAATGTTGTAATAAATGGTAGAAAACTCAGAGATTTGGCAAGGATGGCTTGTTTCTCTTTTTATTCAGAAACACAAGAAAACAAAGATAAAAAATTTTGAACTGTCCATGAAAAACAAGCAAACAAGCAAAACTAATTGTCTATACTTGTAATACATTTTGTTTTTATTTCATTACTTATTTAAAGGTTGTTTGTAATGTCTACAACCACAGTGTTGAAATGTCTGCAGTTGTTACATATTAAGCCAATGAATGAAATGATATTGAGATATTTAAAAACAACAAGGGACAGAAGGGGTAAGGGGAAAAAATGAGAACCAAGACCTGTCATGTAGAGGTACAAGATCCCAACAATGAATGCAACTGTACTGTATCCCTAAACTGTACCAATAAACTCAATTAAAGCTGAAAAAAACCCAATAATTTTCTTGAAATGATGTTGGAAGTAAATAATAAAGATATTAATAATTTCAAGAATAATTTTAAATAGTATTCAGCATTATTATTTAAAGTACTTACTTCTAAGATTAATACTCATTAGGATATTGTAGTCCACGCAGGATGGGCGAACAGCTGCTTGGAGATCTACAAGAGAAGAAAATAAAGCGTTAGATCAGGGCAGCGAGGAGGTTTGGAATGATTTCTGAGAAACTGTGGAAGCACATGGACGAGATAGAAAATACGTCATGAGCTGGATCCAGCCCGGGATGGCAATGGTAGAAATCTGGTAAAGACTCATTTTTGTAAGAGCATGATAAAACAATTTTTAAAAATTAGTACCCATAAAAAGTATTGTAGTTGTATGTTTGTTGTTGGATATTTTTTATTTTAGCTTCTTTGTCGTCTGACTTCTACCATAACTGAGTTGGATGAAAACATGACAACTATCTAGACTTTGTGTGTTTCTGCTAACTTTAGTCTAAACCATATTATTTCTGATGCTGTTTACCACTCTTATAGTATACAAACAGTACAAAATGTATACAAGAAAGGGTGTGTGTTTTTAGATTGTCTTCTATTTCCTCAGGGATGAAGAAAATACTGTGTTGGCTCATATAATATACTATATTAAGAGTCCTCCAACTTTTCTAAAATTATATTGAATTAGCCATGGTAAGGAATTAATTAAGCATGAAAAAGCCTGCAGTATTCAAACAGAGTTGCTGCCTCTCAGTTATATAGCTGCACATTCCAATTTTTCTTTTAAAAGTCCTATGGTTTTAGTCACTTTTAATGCAGCTTTTGAACAATTTCATTCTGTATCATAAATTTTTTAATGAAAATTAGAGTGATATTATGAAACATAAACTGAAAATACTTTTAGTTTACTAACTTGTACTATGTTAATATCTACATTATTATATGTAACAAAGATATTTCTTTAAAATTTTATTTCCAGCATTAGAAAATTTGCTTACCCATCAAAAATGTATTAAGTACCTGGTATGTCAGTCTGATTTTAAAGGCTTAAAATACACACATGACAAAGTAGAACATTCCACATGAGGATTATTCTTGAGCAAAAAGTGACAAAAAACAAGACCCCAAACTAACAATCACATATGTAGTGCAGATTCTTATAATTTTAGTAAAATACTAAGAGAACAATGTAATAAGAAATTGATTGCAATGTTACTGACTGTTAGGTTCAACATTGTGTAGGGAGTTGAGGGGAGGTATCTTGGGTTTTGAGAACTAAAGAACAAGGATCTATTATGACAAGAGCAATCAAGAGTAAATGTATAGCAAGCAAATAGGACCTGTTCTGGGATCAATGTAAGAAAGCCAGAATGTTGAATTTTTTAATGATGGAACTAGATATAATAAGATAAAATTCTATATATGTTATTATTTTTTTAATTCCCACATATTATTATGAACATTATTTTTAAAATACTGTCTTGACAGATTTGAAACTACAGTTAATGGACATTTTCTTTCTTCCTAAGTAGCCCATTAAAGCTACCTACAGTCAGCTACATCAATGCTACTGCCAGATACAAATACTTAGGAACTGCTTCTGTGCCTGAAACCAAAGAAGTTATTCAAATTAACCAATCCATGAGTTCCTAGTAACATGGCTTAGCATAGCATGCTTTGAGTATATGTACAGTAACCTAGCTTGTCATGACAAATTGTCCTTAAAGTTCTGCTTGCCTTCATTCTGTTACATGGCATAACACATCATGGCATATTGCCTGGTCACCTTATTTCTGTTGTAATTATTTTTAAGGCTTGCTTTTTTTATCAATCAGAGTGTCATTTTGTAGTGTTTCATCCTCCAAAGAGTCCTAAGATCTATAAAACCTTGTGGCATTGTATAATTGTTATGGAAAATAACAAAAATATCAAATGTTTGGGCAGGGGGATCAAATGATAATATTTTGGGGGGATGAGTGAAAATGAATCAGGTTTATTCAGGGCTGTGCACAACTTCTTTAATTAAACGATAATGGTAATGCCACATATGGAACTTAGGTGATGCTAAGAAAATAGTCTTATGAGGGAAATTTATAGCAGTGAATTCGACTTTAGAAAAAAAAAAGATGAAGCACAAATGTATAACCTAATGTTGAGCCTCTAACTCCAAGGATAAGAAGAGCAAGAAAAACTCAAAGCATGTAAGAGGGAAAAAAAAATTATAAAGATCAGAGCCAGAAATTAATGCAATGGGAATTTTTAAAAATCTACAAAGAATCAGTGATTCATAGAGTTGATCATTTGAAAAATTAAATGAAAATAGAGAAATTCTTAGGTGCCTTATCAAAAAAAAAAGGAAAAACAATACTCAAACCCATGTAATTATGAATGAAAAGAATGAAATCATAGTGGTTCTTACAGAAATTGAGAAAATTTTCATATATATATATATATCCAATGATGAATCAAGAAGATATAAATATTCTAAATAACTTAATATCAGTCAATGAAACTGAAGAAGTAACAATAACAAAACTATCAAAAAATCAAAGAGCAGGTACTGACTCAGTGTAGAACTCTACAAATTTACAAAAACTTTAAAGCAGTTCTAATGCCATTATTAAGCTCTTTAATGAAATTTAATATATATATATCCAATGATGAATCAAGAAGATATAAATATTCTAAATAACTTAATATCAGTCAATGAAACTGAAGAAGTAACAATAACAAAACTATCAAAAAATCAAAGAGCAGGTACTGACTCAGTGTAGAACTCTACAAATTTACAAAAACTTTAAAGCAGTTCTAATGCCATTATTAAGCTCTTTAATGAAATTTAAAGGAAAGCAATATTCCTAAAGCGAGCATTACCCTGATACAAAACCAGAAAAAGGGCCGGGGATTTAGCTCAGCTGTTCGTTGGCCTGCCTCTCAAGCGCAAGCACCCGAGTTCGATCCCTGGTACCCAAAAACAAAACAAAACAAAACAAAGAAACAGCAAAAGATCCAATAAAGAATTTCTTCTTAATAATACAGATGCAAAAATCCTTAATAAAATATCAGCAGGCAGAATTCAGAAAAGTCATCAAAAATATTATCTGCCATGAAGATTCATCCTAGGAATGCAGGAATGAATGGTTCAACATATTCAAATCAATAACTATAATACACCTTAATGACAAAACCAAGGGGTGGAAAAATGCATGATCATCTCAGTAGATTTAGAAAATCCATTTCACAATGTTCAGCACATATTCAAGATAAAATTGTACAGAAAATTGGAATAGAAATTCTTTATCTCAAACACAAAAGCAATTTATGATAAATCAACCGCCAACATCATAATAAATGGTTAAAAAAAAAAAGAGAGAGAAAACTTTCACTATAAAATCAGGAACGAGGCAAGGAAACTCACTATCACCAATCCTGTTCACTATCTTTCTTGGAAAAATAGCCAGAATAGTTAAATAAGAGGAAGAAATAAAAGAAATGTGGATAGGAAAGGAAACAATTAAGTTATTTTTATTTGCGGTGACATGATATTCTACATAGAAGACCCAAAAATCTCTACCAAAACTTTCTAGAATTACTAACTAAATTTGGCCATTTAGCAGGACACAAAGTCAACACTCAAAAATCAATAGGATTGTTGTACCAAATAACAGATTCACTGAGCAAGAAATAAAGGAAACAACACCTTTTGTAATAATATCAAGAAAAAATAAATACTTAAGAACCAATCTAACAAAGAAACTGAAAGACTATACATTGGAATCTACTGGACTCTGAAAGAAGAGATCAAACAGGATATCAGAAAATGGAAAGGAATCCCTGTTCTTGGATATGCAGACAAATATAGTAAAAATTGCCATGCTTCCAAAACTGTTATAAAGATTTCATTAAATCACAATCACAATACCAAATGCATACATCAGAGAACTAGGGAAAACAATTCTAAAATTCATATAGAATTAGAAGAGACCTAGAATTAAAAAAAAAAACAAACTGTGTAACACAGGCAAGCTAGAGGACATCACAATCCCTAATTTTTGAAGTTACCATGACAATAACAGCATGCTAAAGATAAATGGACAGATCCAAGGAACAATAGAACAGAATGGAAAATGTAGAAACAACTCCAGGCACATTCAGCTATCTTATTATTGTTAAAGAGGCCAAACACCTTCCCTGGAATAAAGATAATCTCTTTAATAAATGATGCTGGGAAATTTGGCCTTCTACAATGCCTTAAATTGAACCTAGACATATTTCTTATCATGCACCAAACTAAAGTTGAAGTGGATTAAAATAGTTAATATTAAGCAGAAACAATCTGCTGTGAGATAGAAAAGATAAAACTATCAAAGACACCTATGTAGGCAAAGGCTTTATGAACAAACCAATAACTCAACAAGAATTACAAAATGTCAACAAATGTGATTGCATCAAATTAAAAAGCTATCGCACAGCAAACACACATGGTCCTTACAGTAGATTCCAACAATGAGGAGACCACAGTATGGGAAAACATTTTACCAGCTATTCCTCAGACAAAGTTCTAACACCAAGAATATATTTAAAAAATCAGATCTTTCAAATTTAAAGACCCAGTCCAAAATGAGCATCTGAAATGAATAGACTTTTTTTAGATGAAGTATAGACATCTAATAAAATCATGAAAAATGCTCAGCATCACTGGTGATTTGATAAATGCAAATTAAAAGAACACAGGGATTCCATCTTATCACAGAAAGAATGACTATCAAGAAATCAAGCAATAACAAATGCTGGTGAGGCTGTGGCCTGAAAGTTATGTTGTCAGTGAAAAGCGGGCAAAACACCTTCAGTGAGAGAAAGATAACCTCTCCAAAAAATTATGCTATAAAAATTGATATTCTACAATTAAATTTCAACAAAATGTCTCCATTGCTGGTGGGAGTGTAAACTGATACAATCACTATGGAGATCAGTATGGAGATTCCTCAAACAAACAAACCATCAACAGCTACAACTAGAGGTTCCAATTGACCAGCTATTCCTCTTCCTGTTATTTTCATGGAGGAATTAAAACCATCACCAATCCTTTCAATATAGTTCTGGAAAAACTAGTGAGAGCAAGTAGAGAAGAGATAGAAATAAAAGGAATAAGGATATAAAAGGAAAAAGTAAATTATCATTATTTGCAGATCACATGATACTATACATAGAAAAAAATTCACCAGGCTCCTAAATCTAATAATCAAATTCAGATGAGTAGCTAGATACAAAACCAACACTCAAAAGTCAATAACATTCCTGTGCACAAATAACAGATTCACTGAGAGAGAAATTAGAGAAATAATGCCTTTTACAAAAGCAGCAAGAAAAATGAAATACTTTGGAAGGAATCTAACAAAGTAAGTAAAAGGCCTTTACACTGAAAACTACAGTACTCTGAATAAGGAGATTATGAGGATTTTAGAAAGTAGAAATATATCATTTGTTCTTGGGTAGGCAGAGACAACATAGTGAAAGTGGCTATACTTGCAAAACTATTATACAGATTTAATGAAATCCTGATCAAAATACCAGTAGTGTATATCACAGAGATGGAAAAAACAATAATAAATTTCTTTTGCAACTAGTGGAGACCTAGAATAGCAAAAGTAATTTTAGACAAGAACGACAAGGCAGAGGCATAAATCCCTGACTTGAAAGTACACTACAACACTTCTGTGATTAAACACTGCATGATACAGCCCCACTCCCGCAGTGGACTGGAGGATCAGTGGAACAGAATGTGAAGACAAATGCAAACAAACACCGCCGTCTTAACTATGACAAACATCTTTACAAGAAAAATAACCTCTTTAATAAATGATGCTGAGAAAACTGGCTCCCCTCATGCCAAAGATTAAAACTATTCCCACATCTCTTACCATGCACTAAACTAAAATAAAAATAAGTAGAAGACCGAAATATTAAAACATAAATATTTAATATACTGGAAGATAGAATAGGTAAATCACTTGAAAGACTTTATGAACAAAAACCCCAATTGCACAGGAAATATAACAAGGAATCAGCAACTAGGATCTCAGAATTAAACACCTCTTGTACAGCAAGAGAAATCAACAAGAGTGAAGAGATAACCTACAGAAGGAAAAATATTTTTACCAACTATTCCTTAGATAAAACACTAATATCTAGAATATTTAAAGAACCAAAAAAAGAAAAAAAGAAACAGGCTCCCCAATTTTAAAGATCCAATTCACAAATGGGCATCTGAAATGAACAAATATTTCTCCAAATAAGAAGTACTAACAAGAAACAAATATATGAAAAAATGTTTGAAATCACTGATCATATAAGAAATGCTGGGTCAAATGGGACTTCCATTTGTTAGAGGCATCTCCATATTGATTTCCAAAGTGGTTGCACCAATCTGCACTCCCACCAAAGATGAAGGGCTCCTACCTCCCCACAAACCTGCCAGCATTTGCTATTGTTTGATTTCTCCATAGCAGCCATTCTTACAGTGTTGTTTTCATCTGCATATCTCGAATGATCAGTAATGTCGAACTTTTTTTTTCATGTGATTACTTGCTGCTTTTACTTCTTTGTCTGAGAAATGTCTGCTCATTTCTGATGCCCATTTTTCAATTGGGTCTTTATATTTGGGGGTCTGATTTTTTTTGAGTACTTTATGTATTCTAGATAGTAGACCTTTGTCTGAGTAAAAGCTGGTAAAATTTTTCCCACACTGTGGGTTATGACTTAGCTTGGCTTGCGATTTCTCTGGAAGTGCAGAAACTTTTTAAAAAGATGAGATCTCAACTGCTTATTCTTTGTGCTAGTTCCTGTGCTACTGAGGATTTGTTCATAAAGTATTTTCCAGTTCTGACAGCTTTAAGAGTTTACCTAATCTATTTTCTAGCAAGTTTAGTGTTTCTATTTTAATGTTTATATCTGTAATCCCCTTAGATTTTAGTTTAGTGCATGGTGAAAGATGCAGGTCTAGTTTTAATCTTTGACAAGCTGAAATCCAGTTTTTCCAACACCATTTATAAAAGAAGCTACCTTTCCTTTAGTGAGGGTTTTTGGCTCTTTTGTAAAAAATGAATTAGATGAATATGTCAGGAGTTGTATCTGTTTCTTCTAATATGTTCCACTGATTTTCAGGTGTGCTTCTATGCCAGTACCATTCTGTTTTTATCACAATGGCTTTGTAATATAGTTTCTGGGGTTTGTGATACACCCAGCCATGTCCCTGTTGCCTAGAATTGCTTTTGATATTCTAAGTCTCTTCTGTTTCCAAATGAATTTTCAGATTGTTTTTTCAAGTTATGTGAAATATACTGTTGGGATTAAACTATGGATTGAATTGAATCTGTATGGCAATTTTGGAAGTATGGCCATTTTCACTCTATTGCTTCTCCTCTTCCAGGAACAAGGAATGTCTTTCCATTTTCTTAATTCCTCTTCAATCTCTTTTCAGAGTGTTGTCATTCTCAATGTAGAAATCTTTTGTTTCCTTTGTTATATTGACTCCTAGATGTTTCATTTTTTTAGATGATATTATGAAAGGGATTGTTTCCCTAATTTCTTTCTCAATGAGTCTGTTATATTTGTACAAGAAAACATTTTTGAGTGTTTACTTGTATTCAACTACTCTGCTGAATTTGTCAATTAAGTCTAGAAATCTTTTGGAACAGTATTTTTTGGGGGGTCTTCTATGTACTGTCAGCAAATAATGACAGTTTAACTTCTTCTTTTCCTATCTCTATTGTTATAATTTCTTTCTCTTGTTGAATTGCTATGGTTAATGTTTCCAAAACTATATTGAACAGGAGTGGTGATAGTGGGCATCTTCCTCTTATTTATCTTATTATAGCTTCATCTTATAATCTTATTATAGCTTGAAGATTTTCATTTTTTGACTATTTAGTATGATGTTGGCTGTTGGCTTTTCAAAGATAGCCTTTATCAAGTTGAGATAAAGACCATCTATTCCAATTTTCTGAAGGGCTTTTATCATAAATGCGTGTTGAATTTTGTCAAATGCTTTTTCTAGATTTTTTGAAATGACCATAAGTTTTTTTGTCCTTGATTCTATTATTATAGTGTATACATTTATTGATTTACATATGTTGAACAATCCTTGAACCCCTGGAATAAATCCAACTTGGTCAGAGTGTATAACTTTCTTGATGACCCTCTGTATTGCGTTTGCTAGTGTCTTATTGAGGATTTTTGCATCTATGTTCATGAGTCAAATTGGCCTGCATTTTTCTTTTTTGGTTGGGTCTTTCCCTGGTTTTAGAATCAAAGTAACACTTGCTTCCAGGAATAAATTTGGAAGCATAGCTTTTCTTTCAATTTCATCAAAAAGTTTAAAGAATAGTGGCAATAGTTCTTCTTTAAACATCTTCTAGAATTCAGCAATGAAGCCATCATGGCTTTCCTTTGTTGGTAAATTTGTAATTACATTTTCAATGTCGCTGATTGTAACTGGAGTGTTTAGAATTTTTATATCTTCTTCATTTAACTTTGGTAATTCATATGTATCTTAGCATCTGTCCATTTCTTCTCCATTCTCTTATTATAGTACAAGTTCTCGAAGTAAGTACTGATGATCCTCTGGATTTCTGCTGGGTCTGTTGTGACTTCACCATTTTCATTCCTAGTTGCATGAATTTGAGCTTTTTATTTCCTTTTTCTTTCTTTTTTTTTGTCAATTAGGTTGGCTAAGGATTTATCAATTTTATTTATTCTTTCAAAAACCAACTCTTTGATTTGTTGATTTTTTTCTATTGTTCTCTTAGTCTCCACTTCATTGATTTCTGCTGTGATCTTTATAATTTCCCTCCCTTGTATGAGGTTTGGGTTTTTCTTACTCTTTTTCTTTTCTACTAGCTTAATATTCACAATTAAGTTGTTAATTTGAGCTTTCTTTGTTTTCCTAGTCTGGGTGTTGACTGCTCTGAATTTCTCATATAAAACTGCTTTCGTTATTTCCCATAAATTCCTGCATGTTGTACTGCTGTGCATCTTCCCAAAAGAATTAAAAGAATCATGCCACAGTGATATATGTTCACCTATTTTTATAGCAGCAGTTTGTAATAGTTAAAATTTGGAAACAACTTAATTGCCTAACAACTGGAGAGTGGATAAAGAATATGTGTTTTTTCTATAAAATGGAGTACTACTCAGCCATAAAGAAAGAGGGAGTCATTTATAGGAAAATGGAGGCATGGTGCAGGCCATACTCTTAAGTAAAATGAAGAGGACACACATGTGTAAATACTGAGTAGTTTCTCTGGTGTAAAAAACTAATAGTGTAAATTAGATTCAACTTGTATAACTGAAAATGTGAAATAGGAAGAAAAGTGCTAAAGGAGTAGGGGAAGCAGGAAGAGTAGGGACAAAGGAAGAAGGGAAAAGAAAAAAGTATAAGAAAAGGAAAGCATGGAAGCAAAGTCTTCGTGAATAGGGAAGGATGAAGGGCATGAAGGGACAGCAGAGGTATGGGGGAAAAAAACAAGAACAAAGATATGTCAAGTAAAATTACAAGATCCCAATGATGAGTGTAACTATATTGTACACTTAAAAAGTACCAATAAATTCAATGAAATACAATCTCCGAAAAAGTCTTAGAGCCAAAATCAGAGGTAATGAGGAAAACTGTACATTTTGTTTCTATCATCAGAAACAAGAAACAATATTTATCTCATCAGATGTGTTCAATATTTTTCTAAAAACCTAAGAATAAAGTGTAGAAAAGAATAGATATGATAAAAGAAATAAAACTATATGTCTGCTAATGGCATTAACAATGTACTTAAATCTCCAAAATAAACAACAAAACATTCCTGACATTAATAAATTATTAAAGCGAGTTGGCCAGAAAGAAAGCTAATATACAAAAAACTTTTCCTATAACCTATAAATTTTCCCCTCAATGAGCTATTAGAACTTAATATTGAAAGCAAAATAATTTATTTATAAACAGTAAAAGTATTAAATATTTATGAATAAAATTTGCCAAAATATATACACTGTCAATGTGAGGAAACTTCAAACTGTTGAAAGAATTAAAAAATATCTAAATAAATAGAGAACTATTCTATCGCTTGAATGACTATATTTACCGTAAGACTATAATAGTAAAGATACCGCAGTGTTGCCAAGAGGATAGAGAAATAAGACCAATATCAAGATCACAGAAATAGATACAATAGTAACAAATTAGCAAACTCAACTCAAAGAAAGAAGACTACAAAGGAATGATTATAAAACTACTGGACACTAATAAGAAATGAAATACTAAATTTATACTCAAAATAAGATAAAATAAACCATAGAATGAATCAGTAAAATGAAAAGGAAATTTCAAAAAAGGCAACATAAGAGAAAATGTAAGTGACCTATATTAGATGATGAAATTTCAGGTGCAACATCAAAGTCACCATGCATAAATACAAAATAAATAGCACGTGGTTCAATAAAGTTTAAAAATTCTGTAAAAGACATATCAAAAATAATTAAACGACAAGTCATACTCTTACCTTGCAGTCCAGCAATAGCATTCCTTGTCATTTATTCAAGTTTAAATGAATACCTGGTATATAAGTATGTGCACATTAATTTGGGTAGAATTAATACATTATTAATACCCATCACTATTAGACATTTAACATTGATTTCTATGTATGAATTCTGATATGTATTTATTGATTTGTGATGATGTGTATGTTTTATTAGCCACTATATTTAGCCATATGAAATTGTCAATATTTTCTCTACTTTGACATCTTTATTACATTAAATTTGGGGGTGAATCTTCTGATAACATAATAAAATAATGGCATGTTTTAATCACAAAATTATATTAAATGACTAATTTGGCTTTTTAAAAAGAAAATATTTTGTTTTAAAATTGTATTTAAAATACTTTGTTCAAATCAATCTCTTTTTTTTACTGTTTTGTTGTTGTTGTTGTTGTTGTTGTTGTTGTTTACATTTATAATTTTATACCTCCATTTGTGGTTCTCCTGCCTTGGACTTTAAAATTTTCAATAACCTACCTTTTTAAAGGCATGAATTTACACACCTAGCTTTAAAAAGTAGAGCAGGTCAAGGTCCATATATCCACTTGTCCTTAAAAAATGCTTCTCTAAGAACTGGTGGCTATCAGAAACCAGAAAAAATTTCCCATAGAATAATCATGGTATGAATACATGTTAGCTTGATATTCTGTGAAAAGAAGACATCACTTAAGAAAGACAGTGAGCAATCAAACAGGCGCAGCCACAGTGACTGGTAGTAAGTAGTAAAAGGATGAAGAGCATCTGATTTCTTAATTGTTCTGATTGAGGTCAGTTTGTATTCTTGTGTGTTTTCATGGGATTCCTCATGTCCTCATGCTAATTGTCCTTCAGCTAAAGTTGATTGATTTTATTTAAAATCAAAACAGTCCTAAAATTTTGTCATATCAAATAAGAAACATGATAAGCAGAGATCCTGGAGGGCATAATTAATTATATCCCCCATGTATCTATTTTGTTCTGTATATGACAGCTATCTAAAAGAGTGTTTTAATTATTCATTCATTGGTTTCATAGTATTAAATATAACACCAAGAAAAGTAGCTCCATATAAAAATAATGAAGCCTTCGGTGAATCGCTACAACTACAATACTTTTTTATAAAGTGGAAAACTTTTCTTAGTGCTTATTAAGATTCAACAGTAAAATACTTGTCTCTTGGAACTGGAATGAAATACACGTATGTGTACAATCAAAAGTGACTTTCATGGAGATGCATCATTAAACTCTAGCAGCAACACTTTCAAATGCAGTTACATTATGGGGCTGGATCAAAACAGATTGGAAAAAGTTAACTCATCTGTTAACTCCATCACTAAAAAGAGATGATTTACATCAAGCCATACAACAAACTAAAAAAGTAAGCGTTAGGATAAATATATGTGATTACAACTAATGCAGTGGTACAGTTAATATACACTAGCCTTAAAAACACCTGGCTCAAGCACCTTAACAGGAGCTTTCATGATGAGAGCTCCACCTCACCCTAAATTGAGTGTCTAAATCAGTGGGAGCAGACCAAACCATACAGTGAATGTTAAAAATTCTCCAGTTACAATGAAATATATCTAGACAATCTAAATCCACCATTTATTTCTAATTGATTTCTAATTTATTCCTACTAGTATAGTTTCAAGTTGGGGATTGAAATATCTTTGTTGCTTTTGCAATTGGTAATTGCTTTTATTGGTAATTTTAAAGTGCACAGTATGGTTACATTTATCATTTGGGTCTTGTACCTTTACATAACAGATCTCGGTTCTCATTTCTTCCAGATACCCCTGCCCTCCCTTCACCCATTCCACCATTCCTGATGAACAAAGACTTTTTTCCCATTTTTTCATTTTATCATATTTTTTTTCTTTTTCCTTATTTATTTTCCCCTACTCTTCCCACTTCCCCTATACCTTTAGCCCTTTTCTTCTTATTTCACATTATCAATGATACAATTTTTACCTCATTTAAAAGTTTAGTTTTTCACACCAAAGAAATTATTTGGTATTTACTCATGTGCATCTTATTTATTTCATTTAAGAGTATGGATTCAATATGAATCCATTTTCTTATGAAAGACTCTAGTTTCTCATTCTTTAGGGCTGAGTAGTACTCCATTTAAAAGAAAAACCAGATCTTCTGTATCCAATCTCCAAATGAAGGGCAATTGGGCTGTTTCCAAGTTTTAGCTATTACAAACTGTGTCACTATAAACATGGGTGTGCATATATCACTGTGGTATGATTCTTTTAATTTTTTTGGAAGGAAACTCAGCAGAGGGATGTCAAGGTCAAATGAAACCTCAAGTCCTAATTCTTTGAGGTATCTCCATACTGATTTCCATAGTGGTGGCACCAGTCTGCCTTCCCACAAATGATGGAGAAGGGTTCCTTTCTCCCCACAACCCCACCAACATTTGTTATTGGTTGATTTCTTGACAGCAACCATTCTTTGTGGGGCGAGGTGGAATCTCAGTGTTATTTTCATCTTCATCTCCCCAATGACCGGTGATGTGGAACATGTTTTCATGTATTTATTTGCTGCTTTTACTTGTTTGTCTGAAAAATGTCTGTTCATTTCAGATGCCCAATTTTGAATTGGGTCTTTTTATTTGGAGGGAGTGATGTTTTTGTGTTCTTTACATATTCTAGATAATAGTCTTTGTCTGAGAAGCAGGTGGTAAAATTATTTTCCCATATTGTAGGTTGTTTCTTAGTTCCATTGGTGGTTTCTTTTGCAGTGCAGAAGCTTTTTAATAAAATTAGATCCCAGTTATTGATTTTCTGTGCTATTTCCTGTTCTACTGAGGATTTCTTTATAAAGTTTTTTCCCTATGTCAATGTCTTCAAGAGTTCTTCCTAACTTATCTTCCAGTGAGTTCAAAGTTTCTCTTTTGATATTTAGATCTTTAATTCACTTCCATTTTAGTTTAGTGCATGGTGAAAGATAAGGGTCTAGTTTTAATCTTTGGCAGGTTGAAATCCAGTTTTTCCAACACTGTTTATTAAAGAGGCTCTCTTTCCTCCAGTGAGTATGCTTGGCTCGTTTCTCAAAGATGAGGTAGCTGAGTACATCTGGAGTTGTTTCTGTATCTTCCAATCTATTCCACTGATCCTCAGGTCAGTTTATTTGCCAGTACCATGCTGTTTTTATCACAGCAGATTTGTAGTTTAGTTTCAAGTTGGGGACTGTGATGCCCCATGCCCTGTCTCCGTTGCCTAGAATTGCTTTTGCTATTTTAATTCTCCTCTGGTTGTGAATGCATTTTTGGATTATTTTCTCTACTTCTGTGAAATATACTGTTGGAATTTCAATCAGAATTGCATTGAATTTGTATAGCAATTTTGGAACTCTGGCCATTTTCATGATGTTGACTCTTCCTACAAAGGAACAGGGGATATTTTTCCATTTTCTTATATTCTCTTCAATCTCTTTTTTCAAGTGTAGTTTTCAGTGTAGAGGTTGTGTGCTTCTTTCATTAGATTGATTCCTAATACTTCATTATTTGGATGCTATTGTGAAAGGAATTGTTTCCCTAATTTCTCTCTCACCAAGTTTGTTATTTGTGTACAAGAAGGCTTTTAATTTTTGAGTGTTGATCTTGTATCCAGCTACTCTACTGAAGGTGTCAATTAAGAATACCAGTCTTTCAGAGAGTTTTTTTGGGGGGCAGTTCTTCTATGTAAAGTATTACATCGTCAGCAAATAATGACAGTTTAACTTCTCCCTTTCCTATCTTTATTGCTTTAATTTATTTATCTTGTCTAATTGCTGTGGCTAATGTTTCCAGAAATATATTGAACAGGAGTGGTGATAGTGGGCATCCTTGTCTTGTTCCTGATTTTAATTTGAAGGTTTTCAGTTTGGGCTGTTTAATGATGTTGGCTGTTGATTTTCCATAGTCTTTATGAAGTTGAGATAAAGACCATATATTCTAATTCTCTGCCTGATTTTTATTATACATGGGTGTTGAATTTTGTGGAATGCTTCTTCTGCATCTACTGAGATGATTGTATGCTTTTGTCCTTGACTCTGTTAATATACAGTGAATTTCATTTATTGATTTACATGTGTTTAACCATCCTTGCATCCCTGGAATAAATACAAATTGGTCAGGTTTTATGATCTTCTTGATGACCTTCTGTATTCTGTTTAACAGTATCTTAATGATGATTTTTGTATCTACCTTCATTATGGAGATTGACCTGTAGTTCTCTTTTTTGCTTGGGTCTTTCTCTGGTTTGGGAATCAAACTAACACTTGCTTCCAGGAATGAATTTGGAAGTGTTGCTTCCCTTTCAATTTCATTAAAAAGTTTAAAAAGTAGTGGTGGTAGTTCTCTAAATGTCTTGCAAAGTTCAGCAGTGAATCCATCAGGATCTGGACTTTTATTCATTCATAAACTTTTAATTACATTTTCAATGTCACTGATTGTAATTGGGATGTTTAAATTTTTTATCTTCATTCAACTTTGGTAAATCATAAGTATCTAGAAATCTGTCCATTCTTCTGTGTTTTTCATTTTATTAGAGTACATGTTTTCCAAGTAGGTATTGATGATCCTCTGGAATTCTTCTGGATATATTGTGACTTTATCTTTTTCATTCCTAAATGCATGTATCTGAACCTTTATTTTCTTTTCTAGATTAGGTTGGCTAAGGGTTTATTGGTTTTATTTATTGTTTCAAAAAACAAACTCTTTGATTCATTGACTTTTGTATCATTTTCTTAGTTTCCTTTGCAGTGATTTATGTTCTGATCTCTATAATTTCCTCCCTTGTATGAGCTTAGGATTTTTCTTGCTCTTCTTTTTCTAAGAGTCTAAGATTCATCATTAGGTTGGGTATTTGACCTTCTCTATTTTCCTAGTGTGGGCATTCACGGCTATGAATTTTCCATGTAGAACTGCTTTCATTGTATCCCATAGATTCCTGTGTGTTGTATTAGTATTATCATTTATTTGTAAAAAACTGTCTAATGTCTTCTTTAATTTCCTCTGTGGCCCATTGATTTTTCAGGAGAATGCTGTTAAATATTCACATGTTGTGAAGTTCCTATGGTTTCTTAACTATTGATCTCCAGCTTAGTTGCACTATGGCCTAATAATATATATGGGATAACTTCAATTTCCTTGCATTTATTTAAATCTGTTTTATGAGCTAGTATGTGGTCTATTTTGGAGAATAACCCATGTGCAGCTATAAAGAACGTATATTCTGATTTTGTGGAGTGGAACACTCTATAGATGTCTTGTAATACTTATATTTAAAAGCTTGGTTCAGTGCTAGTATTTTGTTGTTGACTTTTTGTATAGATGATCTATCTATTTGTGATAGTGGCATATTTAGATCCCTCACTATAATTGCATTAGTGCTTATATAGCTTTTCATGTTCCTTAAAATTTCTTTTATATAGTTGGGGACATTAATATTTGGTGCATATATATTTATGATTGTCATTTCTTCCTCTTGAATTGTTCCCTTTACAAGGATGTAGTGTCCTTCTTTGACTCTCTTAATTAGTTTTGGTTTCAAATTTACTTTGTCTGCAAATAGCATTGCTGCCCCTGCTTTTTTTCTGAGCTCCTGTCACACGGAGAACTGTTTTCCATCATTTCACTTTCAGTCTATGGGTTGGTTTTTTCACTAGGTGTGTTTCTTGTATGCAACATATTGTTGGATTGTGTTTCTTAATCCATTATGCCAGTCTATTTGTCCTAATGGTGAATTGAGGCCATAGACATTGATGGTTATAACTGATATATATTGACTTATCGTTGTCATGTTATTGTCTTATTGTTGTTACTTCCCCCCCCTTACCTTCTTGGCTTGCCTAATTGATTTACTCTGCTGGGACTTATGGTGTTGTGAACTTCACTGTCTTTTTCTAGGATGTGGTTTAGAATTCCTTGTAGTGCTGGTTTGGTAATCATGGAGATTCTCAGGTTTTCTTTGTTGTGGAAATATCCCCATCCATTTTGAAAGAGAGTTTTGTAGGATACATCAGTCTAGGTTGGAGGTTCTTTTCTTTTAGGGCTTGAAATATCTCTCTCCTGGCTCTTCTTGACCTGAGGCTTTGTGGTAAAAGTCTGCTGTGATTCTGATGGGCTTTCCTTTGCATGTGATTTGTTTCTTTTCTCTAGCTGCTTGTAGTGTTTTGTTCTTCTGTTGGCTCTCTGGGATTTTGACTACTATATATCTAGGTGTAGATTTTTTTTAAATCATGGCTAGATGGAGTCCTGTATGTCTCATTTATGTGTACATTAAATTCTTCCTGTTTGGGAACTTTTCTGTCATTGATTCTATGAACAGCTTTTTTAAGTCATTTGCATTTTCTCCTGAAACTTTCTGGATTCCTATCAGTCTTATGTTATTCTTCTTTGTGTCATCTAAGATTTGCTGGATGAATTTCTCATTACTCCTTTCTATTTTTTAAGAGATCTCTCTTTTCATGGTCACTGACTGCAATCCTATCTTTAATATCTGAAATTCTATCTTCACATTCATGTGACCTCCTGTGGAAGCTTTCAATAGCGTTTATTCTCCTGGATATCTGTTTGAATCTGTTCCATGGATTCCATTTCTTTTCTATATTTTGTGTTCATGGTTTCCATTTCTTTCCTACGCAGGGCCTTCTATCATGGTCCTGAGCTCATCTACTTTTTCATCAGTTTCTATTCTTCTGTCTTTAATCATGTCTTTCATTGTGATCCCCATCTCTGTAGTTATCTGGGAAATTATTTCTGTTTGGAATTTTTCTAGAGCCCAATTGATCTGTGTTGTTACTTCCTCTGCTTTGAGTTCAGGTTGTCCTTGTAGTTGATTGTCAGACCTTTCCACCTCATTTCCCCTGAGATTTGGTATTGGTGAACTGGAAGTGTGTTTTTGTGTTTTGCTGAAGTGTTTTCTCATATTTATTTGTTGTTGAGCTGTCCTTGTTTTAATTCCTGGGCTGGTACTTCAATCTTCCTGATATGCTACTCTTTATGTTTTGAGTCTTCCAATTCTAAGTGTCTGCTTAGAATTATGCCCATTTTATCGTGTCCCAGCACTCTGAAATTTTTGGTATGTATGTCACATTAAATAAAGTGATGGTTAAAAATTTGAAAATTTATAGGCTAATTAAATTTACTTTAACTCCAGAATTTTGATTCTACTGTGAGGTCAAAATCATCCCAAACTTTTAAAAGTAGTCTTATAATGTGTTTTCAACATTATACTATACTATAAATAATTCTTATCCATGTTATGTTATTTTTTTTTTTTTTTTTTTTTTTTTTTTTTACTTTCTACTTTTTCCCTCTTCCCTTTTTTCCCCTTTCACCCTTCATTTTGGGCATATAATTTAATGTGAATTATTTCTAAACCCTAATGTTAGAGACATTAAAACCATTATTCATATATGTAGGGGATTTAAAACATAATTTGATTTTAAATATGAAAAATATTAAGAACAATTTCTATATAGAAGGTTATAAAATATTTCAAAGTAAAACTTATTTTCCAGAAAAAAGTATTAAAATCACTGAATAGTTCAGTAACTCATTCTTCACTGTTTTGAGTCTATGTCTTTCAAAAAATTCTTCAATTTATTTCTTATTCTAATTTTTTCCATACAAAAATATAACAATTCTCAGATCAGCAACCTCCTCAACAGACTCTCTGATAAAGTTTCAACTTATTTTCTTCTCTTCCTAATTCACATTTCAAACTCATCAGTCACACAAATTATGTTCTTATTTAGCTGGCAAGATTAGGGAAAAGTGAAAAAGCAATAAATAATATTACAACTGAAATGTGTACAATATTTGGCATGTCTAAAAGCATGTACCAATATATGATTTTTTCTCTTTTCTCTAATAATTTTACACTATTTTTCAAAATTGAAATAGGATAAAACAAAAACTGTACATGCATGCAAGTTTCAAACATAAGGTTAAGATGGATATATTTTGGGAAAGTACAAGTTGATCCATTTTGAGTAATTTAAAAAATAAGGAAAACTGAACCTGAAATCATTTTAAGGCATTTTGAAATTAAAGAACCTAAAAACACATTGTTCTTTCATTAGTTTGTATAAGCTAAAACATTTTAGAAATTTGAATCATGACAGAACATTCATGATTTGCTTTATACAAAATAAATTTATCCATAGAGTCCAAAATCCATTTTCTCTAAATCATTTTGTCTTATGAATTACTCTATTGGAGGAAAGGCTCATATAAGATTATGAAGGGAAAGGTGGCAATGATATATTTGTTTTCTGACATTGATGTACTACATTAATAGATTTCTTCTAAAAATGCAAGAAATGGTAAGAGCATAAGAAATTTGATAAACACAAAGAATACAAGTCAAAGAACTAGAATTATATTTATGTACTAATGTAAAAGTAAGTAAATCTGTCAAACAACTCTTTTTCATATCTTCTATTTTTTATTTTTAAAAATAAGCATATGTATACACACACACAATCACACACACACAAATTTTTCTATAATGGCTCAACTTTTCCATCAATATCTTTCCTATTCTCTCATGTTTAGAGTAACATCATAAAGATGTCCCCAAACTACACCATTTTCCCATTTTCACAAGAGAAAAAGGTTTTTTATTAGCATAGAAAATTCTTAAATTAGATGTATTTGTTTAGGATAGTTTAATTTAAAATGAAATTGCACATAGTGTTTCAATTATGCAAACTATAGCTATCCATAAATGAATGCAATAATTTGATTGTTAACAATCAGTTGAGAAATATGTTAGAGCAAGCAATGTAAGTGTAGAAAGACTGATCTTCAACCTGATTTTCAATGGGAAATTTAAAAATATTCAAGTGTTATCACAGTATTTTCTAAGTAAAATGTATTTTTCAAATTAAGATATCATGAATGAGTAGAATGAAAGTTGAATTATAATATAATTGGGTAAATGAACAGTTAAATCCTCAAATTAGAAAAAAAAACTGCCTTGGTCTACAGTGATAATAGTTCACGTAATAGAATTTTGTTGGAAATAGTCTAAGCACTCCCTTAGTGAAGTCATTGCAAACTGGCCTGCTGCTTCATATACTTTCTGTGATAAGCTGCTGAAAATTTAATTGGCTGAAAGCTCTAAAATATTTTACCATAAAATGAATAAAACAGATGAATAAGTCTCTTTGATTCATTTATTTATAGCAACTGAAGGAAGCTCATTAACACATTTCCTTTGCAGATATTTGTATTAAATAGGAAAGTGTAATGAAATACTGCAAAGATCCTGAATAACTCATATTTTCTTCTGTAAAATCATATTTGTGGATGAAAATTTGATTAAGTGAATTAAGTATCCACTTAGTTTGCTACCAGAAATAGCAAGTACTATTTTTCTACCTTATTTGGTTATATTAGAGACCGCTGCTGAAAAATATGAGTTTTTTTAATTCATAATTTTGAAAAAAAATCTTTTAAACTTCTCATTATTTCTGATATTGAGATTTTCTTCATGCTGAAAGAGAACTGAATACATGTCCATATTTCAAATCTTGTACATTTATTCACGATTCTTTTTCTGTGACTTTTCTTGTTTGCTTTAAGCAATTCTTCTTTTACATGAATCATTATGTGTTAAATGAAAGTTTTAGGGAGAAACAACTCCAAACATCTCTTCAAGTTCAAATTCTGATCTCATCCATTTAATAGATCACATTAAATAAAATTTGTTTACTTCTATGAATATATTAATGTCATACTTTGTAGGCACATTCACAACATATTTTAACATCTGTCCTATGAAATCTGTTTCTTTATCTAGAACTCACATTTGTATTTATGAAAGTACCATGCAGTCACTTAAGGTCGGACCCATATTCTACATAATGTTATTTTTCTTTTTTATTTTTTAAGTTTATTAGTATAATTTAGATCACATTCATCATATGGAATTTGTACCTGTACATGATGTATCTGATTCTTATTTTTTTATTTTCCCCTCCTCTCCTTTTAACCCTCTTCCCTTCATTATTTAGAGAGCTTTGTTTTCATTTTATCTTTTTTTTTCCTTTTCCCTTCTTAGTGCCCTTCCTAGTGTCCTTCCTATTTGAACATTTTCTTCCTATGTCACATTATCTATTCTACATTTTTGTCCTTATCCTTTCAGTTCCAAATACATATGCAGTACATTTTCTCAGTAATGATTCTTGCATTTAAATACATTTGTTTCATGTTTATCTGCACTTTTTACTATTTCAAATAACCGAGAAAATAAAAGAATCAATATTACACTTAGACATGAAAAATAAAGTATAATGCGACAACATCTTTAAAACATCATTTGAAAATATGTGTGTGTTTGTGTGTGTGTGTGTGTGTGTGTGTGTGTGTGTGTGATTTAAAAGAAGAAAATGCACTAGGTCCCCTTTGCTTTCATTCTAGGTTTGATTCACTACCTAAGGGTCAAAAACAGTACTTTTCATTACATAAAACTGTAGTCCCCATTTTAATCTGTATCTTGTATCTTCCAGTACAAACATACTGGGCATTGTGTCATCTTTTCCAGGCACAGAATCTATATATCTTAACTAAAATATTAAGATATTTTATGAAGTCATTTAATCTACCTTCTCCATATTTTCTGTAGCTACTAGTACACTTCATTAAACTTTCAAGCTTGCCTATACCTTAATAATCTGTCTACTTCCACTTCTCACTTATGTATAATCATAAAATTTTAAAAAATTATGCATCAAGTGATATACTGAAATATCTATGAGAATTCATAAATTGAATTTTTACTTATTGAATGCATGTGTATATGTGATTAGTTACCCTTTTCAATGTAAATATTCAAGAAAGATATTGTTAAATGTATTTCCTAAACTCTGGAATCTCATAATAAATTTGCATTGTTTTCATATATGTACTAAAGTATGAAATGTGAAATCTGGGCTAAGATTTACATTCATAAAATAAAACCTATTCAGGTCATATTATATTTTTCAATGTCTATATTCTTAGATTTTTTTGTTTACTTTAATCCAAGACAATTTCTTGTCTTTCTTTCTTCCCTCCCTTCAATTTGTATCTTTTTCTCTTTCCCCTACTCTCTGTCTATGTCTAAGCGTCCCCTCTTTCTCTCCCCATCCTTTTTTTTTTTTTTTTTTTTTTTTT
>NW_022900950.1:57609618-57634277 GCF_012274545.1 Fukomys damarensis | reverse complement strand
AAATCTGTCCATTTCTTCTGTGTTTTCCATTTTATTAGAGTACAGGTTCTCAAAGTAGGTGTTCATGATCCTCTGGATTTCTTTCGGATCTGTTGTGACTTCGCCTTTTTCATTCCTAATTGCATGGATCTGAGCCTTTTCTTTCCTTTTTTTGATAAGATTAGCTAAGGGTTTGTCAATTTTATTTATTCTTTCAAAAAACCAGCTCTTTGTTTCATTTATTTTTTGTATCGTTCTCTTATTTAAAATTGCATTGATTTCTGCTCTGATCTTTATAATTTCCTCTCTTGTTCGAGCTTTGGGTTTTTCTTGCTCTTGTTTTTTTATCCAATTTACATTATGTTAAAACATCTTTAAATATTGCCATTTATTTATTTATTTATTTATTTATTTTTTTGGTACCGGGGATTAAAGTCGGCCCCTTACGCTTGTAAGGCATGAGGCAGAACCACTGAGCCAAATGCCTGACCCTAACCATTTTTAAAGGAAGAGTTCAGTGATACATAAATTAATTTTTTGGAACTATATTATCACTGATATCCATCACCAGAACTTTTTTCCCTTTAAAAATGAATCTTTAATATTTATTAAATACTAATATTTTATTGTTCCCTTCCACCAGCCCCTTACAAATACCATTTAATTTATTTTCATAATACTACTATAAAACTAAATTATATAAATTCAATCACAGTGTCCTTTTGACTTTTCTTTCACTTATATATTCACACACATGCTATACACACACACACATACACACACATATATATATATATATATATGCACACATGTGTAATTTCTTTCTATTTGCATTCAAATAATACCCTAATGTAGTATACTAATATACTATATTTTATTCATTCATTCATTCACTCATGGACACTTGTGTTGCTTTCATATTATAGCTGTTGTGAATAAAGCCACAATGAACACGGGTGCACAGATGTTTTTGAGGCCTGTTTTTCAATCCTCTGTTTATATACTCAGAAATGGAATTGCTGGAAAATAGTACTTGTACTTTTTTTTTCTTGAAGAACTATCACACTTATACCACTTACACCACTTGTGCAGAGACTCACACAGGTAATTACACTGAGCTTTCAGGTTTTGACCTTTGACTGTCACTGGGTCCTTCATCTTTGCCGTGTGCAGACAGCTAGTGTAGAGTTTTCCACCTCTAATTCTAGATGGCCACAGGAAGCCTTCCCCTTTTGATCCTATAATCCTAACTAATAAATCCCTTCTGTAATTATGCATGTATTTTATATTGATTCTGTCCTCTGGTGAATCCTAACTAATATAGCAGTAAATCTATCAGATATGAAGTGGCATCACATGATTTTAGTTTTGATTTGTATTTCCCTCAAGATTAATGATGATGAATGTATTTAAAAGGCTTATTACTCATTTGTATATCTTCTTTAGTCAAATGCCAATTTAAATATTTTATCTATCTTTGAATTTAGTGACTTGCTTCTTTGCTTTTGCATTTTAAGCATTCTTTACGGGTTCTGTATATGACTCTTATCGGCAATGCAATTGGCAAATACCTCCTTTGATTCTGTGGGTTACCTTTTTACTTTATCGATAGTATTTTAATAAAACTTTCTTTTAACTTATATGAAGGCTATTTCTAATTTTTTTGCATTGTTGAATGTGTTACTATGATATTCATATCAATGATTAGCAATCTCATATCCTGAGGATTTTTTTCTAAGGATATTTTAAGGAAGTCTGTAGTTTTAGATATTTCCTTTGATTATGAATTATAAGTTAATGCTTGTACACAATGTTATGTAAAAATGTAACATTAATCTTTTACACCTGAGTTCACTAGACTATCTTTTGGTCATTAAATTATCTTGGCAACTTTTCAAAATAATAAAAGCATATGCAAATGTTTATTTTTGTAGTTTTTATTCTTTTTCATTTATGTATGTATGTATGTCTATATTTATGCTAGTATCTCTTTTACATGAAGAATTTTGGTCCTTTCAAAATTATCTGCCTAAGACCAGGGATCTAGCTGAGTGTCACCGCACCTGCCATGCAAGTGAAACGTCCTGAGTTCAATCGCCAGTACCCCCCCCAAAAATCTCTACCTTTTAGTGGTTGGATTATATATAATGTATTTTTGGTTAGGTAACTTTGAATTTATACTACTTCACTTGAATGTTATATTGTTAATTTCCATCAAACTTAATAAGATTGTGACTACTATTCAAATACTCTCTGCTTTGTATTTTTTTTTTCTTCTGAGATTCCCATAACACATACCTTGATCTGCCTAGTAGTATTCTATAGAACCCATTTATTATAGGTCATTCTAGAGATGAAGATGAAAACAATACTGAGATTTCACCTCACCCCACAAAGAATGGCTGCTATCAAGAAATCACATGATAACAAATGTTGGCGGTATTGTGGGGAGAAAGGAACACTTCTCCATTGTTGCTGGGAGTGCAGACTGGTACAACCACTGTGGAAACCAATATGGAGATACCTCAAAGAGCTAGGTCTAGAGGTTTCATTTGATCTAGCCATCCCTCTGCTGCATATCTTTCCAAAAGATTTAAAAGAATAATATCACAGAGATATTTGTGCACCAATGTTTATAGCAGCCCAGTTTGTAATAGCTAAAACTTGGAAACAGCCCGTCTGCCCATCTCTTGGAAACTGGATAAAGAAGATGTGGTTTTTCTATAAAATGGAATTCTACTCAGCCATAAAGAATGAGAAATTAGAGTTATTCATAGGAAAATGGACATATATTGAGGATATACTCTTAAGCAAAATAAATAAGTCGCACGTGTAGATACCAAATAGTTTCTCTGTTGTGAAAAACTATAATGGTACGCAAGATCCTAATCAGATAATTAAGAGTGTGAAATAGGAAGAAACGGGCTAAAGGTGTACGGACAGGGGGAAGGATAGGGATAAGGAAATAGGGGAAAAGAAAAAATATGAGAAAATGAAAAAAATGGAAATAAAGAGTTTGTTAATAAGGAGGGGAAGAGGGGGTGAAGGGAGGGCAAGGACAAGAGGAAAAAATGAGAACCAAGACCTGCCATGTGAAGGTACAGGATCCTAGTAATGAATGTAACTTTATTGTAGACCTACATTGTACCAATAAACTCAATAAAAAGAGAAAAAAAACATTGATTTTGCACATTTTTCTAAATTATTTTCTTTTTCTATTCCTTATACTAAAGTTTTTCCTGTCAGTCACTACTTTTCAGCTCCATATATTCATTTTGGTTTCTCTTCAGATTTTTGTCTCTTGGCCAGTTTCTCTTTGTTTTGATACATTATTTTCCTACCTTTCTCTACATCTCCTTATAGTTAATTTAGCATCTTTAAAATAGTTGCTTTCAGTTTGATGTTTAGTAGATCTGTCCTCAGATCTTTTTCAAGGACAGATTACACTGGTCCATATTTTGGGAGCAGGCCACATTACCTTGTTTTTTAATATGCTTTGTAAGTTTGTTTCCCTTTAAAAATTAGACATCTGCAAGTAAAAATGTGGAAATTCTGAAAGTAAAATTCTCCATACACTGGACTTAATTTTTTTTTATTTTCATTTTTGATCTGAGGCTGTTTCTGTGTCAAGGGTCAAACAAAACTATAATGCAGTTTTACTTTTTCTTGTAAGGTTATGTAATCTTGTTGCTTTCTCATAATTTCATGATTATATTCCTTTTTCTTCTCTTCCCAAGGGAAAGAAGTTATCTTAAATTTAAATGCCTGTTTATGCTTTTAAAATTTTATAGCTTTATATTATAAATAATATGCAGTTATCAAAAACAAAATCAGTCACTACTCATTACTTCTTAAATATTCTGATAAATATAAATTAGTGCAGCATGAAGTTTTTTCAGAAAAACAAAGGGCAATATTTATATAAGCACATTTTTAAAGCAATCTTTTTACTTTATTCAAAATTCTTGGAACTGTTTTATAATAGAATGTATATTCTATTTTCTCCATTAAATTTATTGGCACATATAAAGCAAACAATACTATTTTAATCTAGTTAGTATTATTTTCAGAGAATTTAATCATGTATGAATTTTGTGATATACCTTTAATAAACAAAAATTATGCACTCTATGTCTTTCTATTTCTGATGAGACATAGAAATTCTTCTTACCTGGTTCAGTTTTCCTTGTTGTTTCTTGATTCTCAATTTTAATATTCTGTCTATTGTTGGCTTGGAAATGCAGTTTTATATCACCACAATGAATAAGAAAATATCAAGGCTTTTTATCATTTTATAAATACTCTGAGCACATGATTGTTAGCATGTTCTTCACCAGCCTTTATGAAAACTCTGATGTCTTTTATTCTTTTTTCCTAATAAATACAAATTATGAAAATAAATATAACAATGATTTTGGAATGTGGCAATGATTTGTAAAAGCTGCCAGACAATATCTTAATCAAGGTGTGACTCTCATAGACAGTATTTCATTGATCTGGGCAATATGATGTATTAATGAATTATATAGACTTCAACAACAGGAGACATTTATGGTGTCTACAGAAGGGTCTATTCATATCTGTATTGCTTTAAGATAATAAGAATATATTCATCTATATGAGTATTCTAATATTTGATTTATTGAATTGTTCAGGTTGGGGTTTGTCTTCTCATATTATTTTGAGTAAAGTATGTATTTTCAACATAAAATAAAATTGACTGAAAATATGACATTTAAAAAATTTTAATAGTATGTACATTTTTTTCATAATGTTTTTGTTGGCATTCTTTCTCAGATTAACATCTTTAAGTGACCTTAATATTTTTATTAACCTTCAGAATTAAAGCTTTAAAGTATTTTGTAAGCTTTAAAGAAAAGGAGATAGACAAACAAGAAAACTCAATGAAGCTAGATTATTAACCTGAGTCAGTGACAAGATATCTGTTTTAAGTTCAGAATTCACCCAAGGAAAGGATGTCAATAAGCAGTGATGAGTTTCACAAAATAGATGCCTAACAGCAAATAGAACAATCATTCAAAATGACACATCTCAAACTCAAAGAAATAAGAACCATATAAGTTGACTCAACCAACAAACTGGAAAATGGACTTGAAAAATTATTATGGTAACTTGTGGTAGCTTTTTAACACAATGCTGCAATTTTAGAAGTGAGTACAAAATTTGATAAGTGCCAGTGACTTCATTGCAAATACTAACCAAGCTTTAATTACTGATTAGGATAAACTATTGTTATAGTACAATAAAATTCATCATTGGCAGTGTGTAAAACAATATGTACTTCAAAAAGTAAAACCTGTTAATTTCACAAGAAATATAATCCCTGTCATCATATTTTAAATTAAGCTGCTATGTCAATCAAGGTGCCCTACATTTTAGTAATAGTTTAAATTTAAAAATTTATTAAACCAAAACTGGATGCTATAAATTATACAGGAAATTATACAATAGATCACCTAAGCCCCAAAATGTGAAATGTCAGGTAATGCCTAGGTTTGGAATCAGTAAGAAAATGAAAGAGTTCAGGATGTCAGTTCTGGACATACCTAGGTCAGTTTTGGATATTTAATGAATTCTAGTGTTCTCTAAGATGTAGTAATAGGCATGAAATGCATTTGTACTTAGAAATATTTAAAATACGATTGAATTTGTATGCATTTATAAAAACTTTATGCAATTTTTATTACAAAAATGATGTTACTTAGCGAGAATGCTGAATATTGCAAAATAACTTTCTATTTATGTTTTTGTTCTGGGAGACTAATGTTTAATGAAAAATGCATCTAATTTCTGAATTTAGAAAATAATTTTTCTATTGTGTTTTGTATAAGCTTCTGTAAATTTTTAATAACATACCTTTTAAGTTATTCATTGATGAATACTTAACAATTTAGATATGATTCACATATAAAATATGGAAAATATACAGTGATAACCCCTCTTAGTTTTTTTAAGTTTTCTTAAGTTATTTTTGTTTTTCAGTAAAACTTGAAACTAATAGATTCATTTCATAAGATATGCTAATGAAGGGGTAATTATATACTCAAGGATTGTGCATTTTTGTAATATATTTATAGTGTTCATATTTTCCAAAGAAGATATGCAGTTTTTGTTGTAATTTAGTTATGAAAGTCATGAAGGTTTTATTTTGTTTAAAAATACAAAGCATATAATTTTAAGAAATTATTAACACAATTATTAGAGGGCTTTTATTATATATAAACAAGTTTTTCAAATAATTACTTGTTAAAACTAAACTTTATTTTTACCTAGAAAATGAGGATAGCAATGTCTTGCATTAGCTACAGATTGCAAATTTCTTGGCCAATTCCAGAAAGTGACATAACTGAGTCAAGCAGATTATAGACAAGAGAGAAATTCTTAAACTCATCAATCACAAAACACTATGATATCAAAATTTTCACCCAGAAATGTTTCAATTGTTTGTCTTGAAAGAGTAGAATAGAACCTTGATAAAATTACATTCTTTCCCTTTTCCATGAATATACTTGATAAAATTGCTTATGAAAACTAAAAAATTTAAAGGTTTTTATGCCAGAAAAGGAAAAGAAGATATTAAAAATGGCTAACAAATTGAAATCTTATGTAAAATTCAAAATCTAGATCATTTCCTTTAGAATATAATGATTGAACCACAGTTCTTTTTCATAGTATTGTTATATACCCTGGTCAAATGTGGTTAAAATATCTAGCCAAAAATACTTGGCTTATGCAATGTATCTGAATTTAAATCTGAGCTTGTCTTTATATGACCTTTCAAACATTGACTTTATCTGCACTAGTTAAATGATCAAAAAGTTTGAAATATAACAGTGTAAAAATGTGTCTCAAAGACTAAACATCAATATCCTTTCGTGACAGGATTAAATTTTTAACTTAATAAACAAAGGACATCTACAAAGACTGATCTTTGGAATTAAAATACAATAATTATTTTGTAACATAATCTGAATAACATAGGTAGTTGTTTACATGTGTATGTGCATTCATATGCATATAAGGACAAAGAATAATAAGTCTCCTAGAACTCAAACTCTTCTTGATGAAAAGCAGGTATCTTAATTCCTTTCAGTGATGACAGATATTTAAATAGCATAAATCATGAAGCCACTTTATTAAATGGGACAGTGTGTATGTTTAAGTAACTAGTATATAGATAGATAGATAGATACAGATATATAGATATATAAATACATATATATTTTGTTATGTGACTGATGTGTTTTCTGTATTGTCTTTCATGATTTGATGATAATAAGCCTATGAGTATGTTAAACTGTGCACTTTTTTATTGACAATTCCCATTTAGCAATAAATTTATCATATGCTTGCAGCTTTTTTGTCATTTCGAAATGAGTTATTGTTATGCTTTCTGAATAACCTGAATTCTAGTCTTTTAAACAAGGATTTTGGTTCTTTGGTGTTTTAGTGTTTTTCTTTTGTGTTACAGAACATTATTAAGTCCAAGAAGATATACTTCAGGAATAAAGCCTTATAAATCCTGTTGCTACTGTGGAATCTGGGATTTGTCTCCATGGACACTGAGCCAAGCTAACACTGAAGGTTTCATAGCCTAACATTGACACTGAGGACTAAAGAACTAAGTGGTCCTTATATAAAAATTGGCTACTATAAATTATTGCATATGTTGCATAAAGAGGTAACAAATTGCTTTGCATTAGTATATTAAAATATTTTCAGATTTTCTCAAAAAAATAAAATTTGCTACTTTCTCTAACCTTATTGTTTATAGATTAATAATTTTGATGTATATACTGGTAGATATGTATGAAAATGAATTAGACTGTAAAAAATATGCTAGGATAAATTAGGACATATTTATTAAAGGCTGCTATTATTAACAACCCCATTGACTTTGAAACAGTAAAATCTTTTCGAATACATATCTGCCTTCATTTTAAAAATAAAAGAACAAAATACTAGTGTACACATGTCACCCAATATATAATTTCAGTGACTCTTAATTCTGTGCAAAATGACAAGCACAAGTAATTTTTTAAAAAATAAATTCAGTGGACAATTTTCAAGTGTCAAAATTATATTTTACACATGTGTGTAATTGTAGTACCCATTTCTATATTTTCTCTAATATATTAAGATATTATTTGGATTATTTTTGGTTTGGCATTCATTTCTTGGGTGACAAATGAAAGACAATAACCCTAAATCATCTGGAGTGTAAATACTGGGTAAACTTTCTGAATAGATTATTTCAGCAAGCACTTGTTCTACCTATACCGAGTAGGTTTTTCTGCTGTTCATCCATACAACAGTGTGCTGCATTGCTGGTGTCCAAAACCTGCCAAAAAGAACAAAGTCCTTTTAATTAAAACAAATAAAACAATAGAGAAAGAAAAAAACTTGAAATTTTCTTAAACAGAGGCAGCAATAACTATTTAGATGTATGTCAGCTTTTAAGTTACTTCAAACAGAAGTAGTTGAATGTGACAATATACAGTAAAAATCTGTTTTCCTGCTATTTTCAGCTTTAGTAGTTGAAGAACATATTGGAAAATTTTGTGTTGTAGAAGCGGAGGACACATTTAGAGATGGATATCTAGCTAGTCACCAGAAATCATCTGTTGCTTTGTTTAAGATTATATTGTAAAGTAAAAAAGACTCATTGCATTTAAAAAATAGAGTAAGATAGTTGCTAATATTTAGCAAGAAAATAAGTATGTTAACCTAAAGATTGATGCTGGCATTTTTTTCAGATTTAATTGAGTTTATTGGTACATTTTAGGGAGATTTGATGCTGGCATTTTTTTCAGATTTAATTGAGTTTATTGGTACATTTTAGGGATACAGTACAGTTACATTCATTGTTGATTTTGTAACATTATTAAAACCCTGAAAGATACAAATATTGGAAATTTATCTACACTGATTCTTAGTTCTATTGCACAGATGGATGATGTGAAAAGTGCTAGCAGATAAATCTAGCATTTTTCAATATATCCCCACAGAATACAAAGTACTCTATTCATTTTCTGTGCTCATTTCTCATTTCAATTATGACAAAATAGGAACAAAATTATCTCTATTTTTATATGAAATTTATTTAGTTATTAGATATGTCATAGTATCTCTTTGCATTTCAACTAATAATTAAATAATAATTTCAAGAGCTAGATATCAGGACCAGGAATAATTTCAGGTGTATTTTGCATTGCTAATTTATTCTCTTTTATAACATTTAGATATAAGAAAATATTAAAAATATTGCTACCTATGTAGATTCAAAAAGGAAACAATTATTACTGTAGTGCAATTTCCCCAGAGGATTGGACATTTGCCCAGTCACAGTCTCTTTGGTTCAGATTGATTATTTACAAATTTTTCTGGCATCACAAACTAGTATAGTAATACAAATATAAAATATGATCTCAATGAAACTCTTCCATTACAGTCAACATATAAAATATAAAAACATAACCCAAAAAAAGCACCAATTTAATAACAGTTGTACAGTAAAAGTGTATGGAACAACTGTATTGATTATGCCTAAAGTAGGCTGTAAGCAGCGAAGGCTGTAAAGGGTTAACTCCTCAACAGGCTATTTCAAGTCTGATTGAAGCTTACATGGCTCAGAGAAGCATTTCATAAGCACTGCAATAGCACACGGGTTATCATGACCTTCCTACTAATGGCCATAGCAGAGAGAAATGCCCTGTGAAGCTGTGGGGCTCAGTATGAGATAACATGGTAGATGAGACCAGTGTGACTCACACCCAAATTCCATTCCCACAGCTAAAACCTTCTTGACTAGAAATACAAGGTTCTAATTACAACCCTATAAATTTTCTGTTCTGTTCCTAATTTGAGAATGCTTGCTTTATCTTTTCCTTTACAAGCCTTACCTGAATTTAATCCACGGGAACTGCACAATGGCTGTCCTAACACAAAACTACCCTTTACACCGATTTACTTACCAACACAAATCAGTGGCTTTCACTGACCCAGGGCTTTCCTTGTTGCTCAGCACTGGGCATCCTGATTCCTCATTCTCTCTTCCTTTAATTCCATCTCGAGTCTTTCTTTTACCCTGTGTCATACAGTAGGCACGAAACTGGAACCTACTCCAGAGATCTCCAGTATAATAGAATTGCTTTCCCTCTCTGAACAGTAATGTATGACATAAATATCATTGAATATGTAATTTTATCTGTTGTATTAGGTTCAAGAGGTAGAGAAGAAGTAGTACTTCTACCTTGTCTGCTCTGTTTACAAGGAAAAGAAAAAATGCTTATTGAAAACAAGAGAATGAATATACTAAAAGAATTGAAGTGAGTGATACGGATGTGAAAAAAATTCATTTATGATATAAACAGCATTTTTTCCATTTTATATGAGAGAAAAGCTAAGCTCAGAGCTTAAATATTATTTCTAATCCCATGAAGTCAATAAAAGTAAAACATAGTTCAAAACCCATTCTATTTTTAATATACAGAAATAGAAGTATGCTCCCTCTATTTTAAATTTTACATTTCAGGGCCGGGGATTTAGCTCAGTGGTTCGGTGGCCTGCCTTGCAAGCACAAGGACATAAATACTCAAGTTCATATAGATTGGTACTATTGTTAATATTCCTAAATGATGTCTAGATGCCTAATTTGCTTCAATTTTTGGTTGATACAATGTAAAAATTAATTCTCCAACATTTTCTTCCCCAAATTTAATCTTTCATTTCAGAATCTACTATTTTAACTATATTTGGTTTTATTTCTTCTGGTGATTTCCTTAATAAATGCTTAAAAAAACCTTTTTGATTTAATAATATTAGACAATATACACTATATATCATTTATATATCATATAAACACTGAGGACTTGGATGCTAACAGTATTCTATTTACCTAATTTTTAAATACCTTATTTCTGGTTTTAGTTGTGCATTTAATGAGTGTTATGTACTTATATATTGAAATATGAGATTCATGTACTTCTAATTAAAAATACTCAGGTCATTTATTGTTTTCTCCTGTCCTATTATTTTAGCTTTCTTTGTATATTTTCATTATTAATATGTTAATGATATGTAATATATCCATGTTGGGGAAGTGGTACAAATGCACATTGCATCTTCATCTTTGACTTCCCTTCCACCCTTCCATACACATATCTTGTAACTCAAAACTTTAAGCAAAAGGTGTATTTTCCTATATATATTCCTCTGTTTTCTTTTCTAATAGTAAACTTTCATAACATTAACAATTATAATTTCATATTAGACATTTAATGTTAATTTTTTCTAGAATGTAAGACAATGAAAGTGTGAACTATGAGATCACTTCCATGTCTACTATTCTCCAATGTTGCTAACTTTAATTTTCTTATTTTATTTTGCAGCTGAAATTTGTTTTATTGTTAAATGAAAAATCATTGTATAGATTTTTTTGTAAAACATGTTTTGAAATATGTATTTATACTAGAATTGTAAATAAGATAATAATTCATGGTTGACCTCTTATACTTACCATATTCTTGTGATAAGTACACTTAAAATCAGGAAGTAAATGACTTTTTCTCTACTTTCAATGAGTTATTGGGATTTCTATTTTCTAATATTTAAAATGTAATGAAATACTCTGATTTTGTTTTATTTTTGTACTCATCATTCAATATAACTTTTAAATCTAAATATAGTATATACCTTTTCATCTCTGAACATGATTTCTACTATTTCTTTAGATTTCTTTCCAAGAATTTTTATCTTCTCTTCTAGAAACTTGTCATGTAGAATTTGGGAGTATTTTAAATATTTCATATATTTTCCATTTTTAATTTTTGTTCAGCTTTTAAAATATTTTCTCAAATTTTTCATATATTTTGAGTTTCAAATACCTGTTATGGTTTTGAATGCAATCCTTTCATTGCTACTATTTTTTTTCTTTTTTCTTTTCTTTTTTTTTTGGTACCAGGGTTAGAATTCAGGACCTTCTCATGTGAGGCAGGCAGCAGAACCACTGAGCTAAATCCCTGACCCTCAACTACCTGCTATGATTTTAGCCTAGATGTTCACCCTAAACTCTCATGTGGTCAGAGGTGGCTGAATCTAGAGTGTGTGATGCTGGGCTTAAGGCCTTGTGGTTATTAAACTACTTCACTGATTGGTTTGGCACTGCTCTAATCTCAGTCTGGATAAGATAAAAGGGCAAGAAATATGCTGTTAAATTTCCTTGTTGTTTTTGCAAATGTGGGCACTACAAACTGTTTTTCGTCTGTGACACCCCTCTGCCATGGATCCATTCAATGATGGACGGAAACCTCTACAAACTGTGATCAAAATACACCCTTTTGACTTTTAGTGTCGGATATTTTCTCAGCAACTACAGAAAAGTAACTAACACACTATATATTTAACATACGGATTTACTATAATATGTACATGTCTGTGTTTATTTAATATTGGTGTATGTTGAATTTACAATAAAAATTGAAATAATAACAAATTTTATGATATACATGCAGAAAAATTACAGTAAAATTCCCCAAACACCATGAAAATAGTCAGTAAAATGAAGTATAATGGTTCAAGTATACTATCATATTATGATTTTTTCCTAATTTCCTTACTTTTACCTTTAAAGTGGAAGGTTATTTAAAATGGCAACATGTAATTCAAATTGTTATTTTTACCATATATAAAATGAACAAAAATTTTAGTTATTTATGCATAGATCATTTTTAAAAATAAGATATTTTCTCATTTTCTTTGTTCGCTTTTAAGGCAGAGTCTTACCGAGCTGCTGACTGGCCCAGGCTGGCCTAGAATTTATAACTTCTCCTGCTTCAGCCTCCAGTGTGCTGGGATTACAAGTGTGTGCCACCATGCCCAGCATATACTGAATTTATTGCACAAGCAAATATTCATCTATAAATGAAGCCATGGTAAGACATGCTTATAGATTTGAAAATAAAACAGGAATTTTGTGATTTTGAAGGTTAGGACATCACTGTAGAAGCGAGAGGAATGGAAGAAAAAAACATTTTGATGGATTTATTCCTTCAGCAATTAGATGCTGAGTGTCTATCAGCTTTTACTGAGCCATCACTGGATAACATACAGTAAAGATGCTGGGCATATAATTGTTTTGCAGTGAGGAAGATCCCCTCACCTTCCTTACCATATATATTTCTTTCTGTATCGCTTCTCTTGTTTAGTATTTCTTTGTTTTTATTCCCTCTCTCCCTTTCTCTTTTCTCTCTCTCTCTCTCTTTCTCTTTCTCTTCCTTCCTTCCTTCTCTTTTTTTTTGTTTCTTTCTTTTGCCCGTGCCACTCTTTTACCCTAATTTAAAAAATTACAACTAATTAAAAATACTAATTAAAAATCCTACAGGGTTATTCTTCAGAATTGGCACTTTAATATATTTTTATTTTAAAAATATATTTCTAAATATCATGTTATATTACTAGGGTTTTCTTCTTACCTATTTAATTTTTCGGACTTATGCCAAAAGCCAAAGTATATTTCTTTTTTTTTTCAGCTTTAATAGAGTTTATTGGTACATTTTAGGGATACAGTACAGTTACATTCATTGTTGGGATCTTGTACCTCTACATGGCAAGTCTTGATTCTCATTTTTTCCCCTTACCTCTGCCCTCCCCTCACCCCCTCCTCCCCTCCCCATCTACAAACACTTTTATTTTCATCTTTTCATTCTCTCACATTTTTTTCTTTTCCCTTTTTACTCTTTCCCTACCAATCCCACCTTCCCTACACCTTTAACTCCTTTCTTCCCATTTCTAAATGTCAGTAATCTTATTAGGATCTTATGCATTGTTGCAGATTATATTTCTAATTAAGAAATAAAAAACACTTCCTGGAATTACCTACTCCATTGTTTCAACAATATTTTAGTATGTTTGCTAGCTGTTTTCACTTGTACTGCTAGGTTTTTCTTGTTCCATTCAAAGACAGTTTTGTGCTATTCTGTTTCTTCTTTGTAAGAAAGAATCTTTACTGTCTATGTCTTAGTCTCTGATAAACTACCTTGAAGATAATGATACATGGTGTATAAATCATCATAATTCTCATTATTTTGTTTTGAAATTTTGTTTCATTTTTTCATAAAATGAAACATCGGACATATGTATGGGTAGCTATGTGATATTTTATTTTTCCCCTTTAAATGTATTGGTACACTTAAAGCCAACATTGCAGTTACATTTATCATTGGGATCTTGTACCCGTACCTAATATATCTTGGTTCTCACTTTTCCCCCACTTCCTGCCCTCCCTTCACCCCTTTCACCCTTCCCTATTTGCAAAGACATTGTTTCCATCTTTCCTTTATTCATATTTTTTTCTTTTCCCTTCCTTCCTTTCCCCTCCCCTTCCACTTCCCTTTTAGCCATTTTCTTCCTGTTACACACTATCAGTTATACCATTTAAACCTTAATTACACATTTTGTGATATTTTCATGTATGCATGAGTTTTATGATGTTGAAGTTAGATTAAACATTTCTAATTTAAGAGAAAATATGGAAAATCATTTCTCCTAGTTTTTTGAAACATCTATACTGTTGTTATCTGTCATCAACCTACTGTGCATTGGCACCCAAGAATTCACTCCTATCCAATTGCAACTGAGTAACTTTAATAAACTCTTCTTCCCTTACCCCCCCATCACTCCTTCTAAAAGCCACTGTTCTACTCACAACTTCTATGAGATCAACCAAAAAACTCAAAGTGTCTTTTCCATTTAAAATGAAAGATTTGATATTTATTATACTTTAATTTTTGTTTGCTCCATAAATAATAATTCTGGAACTGCCACATCTAAAGCAAAAATTGTACTCAAAAATAAAATTTAAATTGCCTCACAGAATATCACCTTTACTATCAGAAGTTTCCAGTTTCTGTATGTCACTTACTTCAGTCTTACTTAGCAATGTAAAATGTAATAACATGTTTAGTATCCACTAAATTAAAATACCATCAATTTTATGATAATATTATAGTAGAATGTAAGCATAGAGACAATGCAGTGTTCGGACTTAGAATAACTAAACTTCATTCAGTTTATTCTTTTCTCTTGTTTATTTTGATGATCTTATTTAACTTAAGGTTTTAAAGTATTGTTTAGGGATGGTAATGATAATATGAACCTGAACTGATTCAGTTAATATAGATGGAATAAGATCAATAATAATATTTTCAAAATCTTTCTGTTAATTTGGGAAAATTGTTATTATATAGTATGATATTTGAAGTTTGGTAATTAGAATTAATAGAACTGTGAGAGAATAAACACTTGACTGAGAATATCAAAAGAAATTCATTGAAACAAAATGGATTCATACCACAAAGTTGTGTGCAAGATATAGGATATCATAAGATATTTCTTATGTGTCTACACTATGTTTCATTGTCTCTTGACATTGTCATTTCTTATCCTTATCTCTCAAAGAAAAGCAGGGGCTCCAATTCATCCACTGATGATGGGAGTTGATTTTGTCTAGTTAAATTAATTACTGCTTTGATTTTACATTGTTACTCTGGACTCTGTTTGAGTTGTCATACTCTTGTCATGTCTCCTTCTTCTGTAGTTGGATCACTTTGATCTGTACTTTGATTCTATATTCATTTCTTGGATGCCTTTTGCATATTACATAGTGACAAGAATGTCTGTTTCTATCTCAGTAAAGAAAGAAGAAGTTATGTCTTACCATTTCAGGACAAGTGAATTCAGTTTTTTTAATGATGCATATATAGTAATAATGGATCATGGAGAGTCACTTAGTTTTCAGTAGGTTGACAATAGAAATTAAAATGTGCAAATAGAATAATTATCAAAGGCAAAATTAGAGGCAAACAGGAAAATATAATTAACAAATTTAGGTCTATATTTTGAGACATTATTTTTCACTCAGTGCTTTTACCCTCAATGATAATATTACAATAAATATTAGATTTCTTTGCTTACTATTTCTGAGTAGAAAAGTTGCCCCAAATTCTTTAAATTTGTGAAAATTTATTCCATAGAAACCCTTTTTATCTGTATGAAGTATATATCAGTAAATTAATGTCATTTGAGTTTCTGAAATTTCATATTTGCATACATTTAATCCTTATAGATGAAGGTAGATAATAATAATATTACTTGCTAAGATGTCAAATTCTTATATGATATGCTTTTTTGATAAAATGAGGCAATTGGTAAACAAAATGTTGAGTATTCTGGCAGAATTTCAAAGACATTGTCATGGATAGGAGGACTTTACAATTTCAGAATCAACACTTGAAATTTTCAAGTATGAAATTTTGACACTAGTGACATAATAAAAATGATGTCTAGCATTACTTTAACCTACACTTTAAATGCCAATTATTTTGAACATTTCTTCATATACTTATTGACTGTCTTCTATTCTGTAGGTTGTATATGTACATAAACAACTACACTCTGTTATAGTTTCTGTAAACTTTTTCTTACTTTGAAAAAGCTATTATTATATTCCAGAGAAGACTCTGTTTTGCTATTGGACATTTTCAGTTATATCCTTAACCCATTAACTTCTTGAAAATTCTCTGCATTTCTAAACATTTTTTTCTTTTTTCTATACATTAGATTTCTTAATGTGGGTAAATATAAACATACATAAAAAGCTACATACATTTTAAAGAAAATTAAAATAAGACATACTATAGTTTATTGAATTATGTTAAAGCATAAATCTATAGTATTTAAATTTTGACATGCACAAGAACATATATATAAGGTAATTAAAAGAATAGACATCTGGAAACATACAGTGTATATGGCTCCATCACATGCAGTAAAATGTTACTATGACTTACTGCAAATAATTGCAGGAAGATTGAAACAGCAAACTTGTTCTTCAAACGAAGAGTACAGAAACTTAATGAAACACAAAATGTAAGTATGGAAATTAAATCAACTGAGTATTTTGTTTTGCAGTTTAAATTATAAAGTTAATAAAAGAACATTGAGAGAAAATTTATTGTAGCCTGGAGGTAGAAAATAATTCTCACACAACACTTTTATAGTTCAAGTGACAAGGCTAACTTTAATTGTAAAAAGTTATATTTATTTATAAAATATACTGTTCCTTTTAAATTATGAATGTTAAATGAAAAATATATTTTAACAATTTATACCAGTTAAAACAACAAAAATATGAAATTTCTAGAAACAAAGATATGCAAGAAATTTGCAAGGATAAATTCAATATTTTAAAGACTTTTTCTCCAACATTTTATCTAGATTTATTTCATGCAAAATTCCTACTTTTAACAATAAGCTCCAATTTCGCTTTCCAAATGAACCAAAGCATGAGAATATATAAACACTCCCCTTAAAAAGAGGAATGAGGAAGGACATGTCCCAAAAATTATCAGAATGTGTAATAAAGTTACAGTTTTTAAGGTAGTGTACATTGTCCCTAAGTAGTAAAGTCAACTAACCAAATTAAATGGATGTCTTAGAAACTCTTTATTCTGTACATTTATAGAAACTTGATTATGAGAGAACTATGGATAATCCATTATTTGTTCAAAATGCCATAACTTCAATAATGTAAGCTGTTTTATAATACACATCAACTTACTAAACCACTCTGTTTCCATTGCAGAGTTGGATTTAAGCAATAATATTCCAACAAATAGACTCTGTCTGAGGTTTGTCAGGTTTCAGTAATTATCAAATTATTATATTATTAAATAGCACTAAAATTTTTTTGAAGCTTTTAAAATCACCTAGAATGATTGATGAAAATATTGAGCTATACTGGGTAAACTCATTAGTTCTGCTTAGTTCATTTAAATACAAAGCAAAATATTATTAACAATTTTTAATGTGGATTACGTGGGCCAAAACGACTTGGTAATTTTCAGGGTAATTTTTTCAGTGCCTATTACTGAGTTGGAAAATGAACCCTTATATGATCAAACAAGTTGTGCATAAGAGTAAGTCTGATATATTATGACTACATATTTGATTTCAATGTGATAACATTCTAGTTGGTAAATTTTTTAAAAGGCAAACAGTATTAACTTCCCTATCATACAATTAATTATGCTAAAATAAGTAACTTAAAACATTTATTATCACAAAATTTTGGGGTGTCACAGAGTCATTTGGGGTGTCCCTGACTCTGGGTCTCTCATAAGGCTGCTATTAAAATGCCTCCCATGGATGCAGTCAGAAGCTAAGGTGATAATTCCCAAGCTCATTTACTTAAGCATCTGTTATTATTTGGAGACATAATTGCTAGAAATATGACCTTGTAACAGGGTTAGTGAAAAAGAATTTGCCTTTTCAACCAAGTTGAGGGCTCTAAGAAGTGGAAACCATCATCTTTTTAAACCTAATCATGTGATCGGGACTTCCCATTGCTTATGTTCTATTTTTTCAGAATTGAACCAATTATTTAATTAATTAAATATTTAATCATTTGTCTATATTTAAAGTGGAGGGTACTGAACGAGATCGAAAGTATTAGCAGTGAGGATTTTGAGGCTTTTTAAATAACTTTAGAGAATGCATTTACTACAGTAAGGAAATCAATAATGATGAGAGCTAAGGAGAAAAAAAAAAGAACAAGATAAATTTATGAGGAAAGTTGAAATTTGAGGAAGGATGACAGGGCTGAACAAACCAGTGAAATCTGAGAAAAGCAAGTGAAGAGGTTTGCACATGTGAAAAAGTGAGGTGAGATAATCAGATGGAGACGATAAAGAGATGACGCTTTGTAGCAAGTCGGTGATAGGATGGCTCCCTTTCTTTGGACATAAGTAGCCAGCTGAAAGTTGACATGAAACAGTGCATCTATAAAGACATGCTGCAATTTAAGATTTAAGGAATTCAATAACCATTGATTCCTTAATTGTTGAAGGATTCTATTCCTCAAATATCATATCAGTAACACTAGTGTCTGAAAGCATATGAAAGAATGAAACACATCTTTTATACCTTGGTATATAAGTCATTTCGTACAGAAGAAAAGCTTCAATTTTCTATCCAGGTGTAGAGATATACAAAATGAGTATCCAGGTACAACTTTCTGCATTTACATTAATGTTATAGTTTCCATGGAAATGGTATCCTGTGTCCACTCTCCAGCTCAGACCTCATTTGATTTCTTTACAAAGCCAAGCTTTTTCTTTAGCCTCTCTTCCTTGTTTATGTCAGCTAAACTCTACCAGTCCAAAATTGTAAAATAAGTGTGCTTTCCTCTGCGGAGACATTGCACATTTCCTCTAGAGTGCACTATTTATCTCACTGAGAGAAATCTATGATTTTCATTTGGTAGGACTTCACATTTACCCCATTACTCTTAGCTTGATTGGACTTGACCATATAAGGAGTCATGAGTGAAGTAAGAGAATTCAGTAATGGAGGACAAAAAAATTCCTTTCTCTCCTCTAAGGATTATGTTTCTGGCATTGCAGAGCTAAAATTACACACTGCATACAATACAGAAACTAATAGAAGAACATGGTTGGACATATTTTGGATGGACAATAGGGCAAGTTGTAAACTTAAGTCATGGCTATTGACATTAATTTAATGTGTTACCTGTCTTTAATTAAGTAAAGGTAACTGGTGTTTTGAAAATAGCTGATAGAAATAGAATCAGAAAATCCAGGTTGCTGCCCTGCTTTGGTGCTTCAGCAACAAGGCTAGGCTGGAGTGGGCATTTGCCATCTTCTGCATGGAAGAGGCTAAAGGTTATGAATGAGTCCACCCAAGTCTTTGAAACTTTCCTCCAAATGCCACTCATGGGACTTATTCCCAGCTGCTTCAATATTTTGAATCACAATAAGATGTAGAGGCTTCTCCCAAACTCTCAGGGCAGTTGACAAGATACTGCGGTTTCAGCACCCCTTGAAGTCATTTGCTATAAGCAGCTGTTATTTAACTCTGCTATTGAGCTTGGGTGCACTGGTTGCGTTTCTCAGCAATTGCAAAAAGTTTATATCAGGACCTATCGTTGGTACACACTGAATGCCTGGAGTCGGTGTAAGATTAAAACAACATGAGTGGTATGTTATTTTGCCAACATTCTCTAGCCTGCAGAATAACACTGCTCAAAAACCAGCCTTCTAAGGATATTGTTTTCTTCTACAGGACATGATTAACCCTAATTTGTGAAAAATAGCTGAGAATACAGTGCTGAGTATGGACAGAGAAATGCATATTTACCCTGCACATATATTTTACATTAGACACTTTACATTCAAAGTCATTTCAATGTCTACTTGCCACATTCATAAATAATTAAATTACTTCATATTTATCATCTAAAATATCTACTGTTTTAACTCCCTCTAATGATGTTAATATATAATTCAGTGTTCTCTGCCATGGTAATTGGTATGCCAGTCCAACCATGCCTAAAATCTCAAATCTTCAAGGTATTTTATTTATACCTTGAATTCATCACTCATGACTTCTGATACACATTTAATTCATGTGCAGATTCTATAAATTCACTTCAAATTGCTCTGATATCTGTCTTGAACAATACAATGACCTATACCATATGTCTTTTTTTTGCGTCTTTGTTCCAGGAATCGAACTTGGAACTTTGTGCTTGCAAGGCAGCCAATGGAAATACAGAGGTAAATACCTTGCTTTTAGCTTTATTTAGCTCCATATAGCTTTTTAGTGATTTTAATTTTGCTGCTAAAAATCTGTATTTACTAGCTCAAATTTTGTTATGAATATAATTTAAACTCTAACAACATCTGAGTTTTTTGATGTTATTTTATTCCTTTGAGTCCTTTAATACAATCCTTTCTTATAATGCATTTTATACAAACCATAGTGATTTTTAAAAATAAGTGAACTCTTGCTATTTTCTCTTGAAAATCATCCTATGACTTTACATTATAAATGGAAACTTTTTGACAGTTTTATCATTGGCTTTACAGATATTCATAGCAGAGCCCCATTATTCTTCTCATCATTAATTTTATTACTCCTCAATTTGTATCCTATACCCCAGAGGCTATAATATTTGCTACTACCACATATTACTTGGATCTTTTCTGATACTGTTGTTTTTTAGAAATCCTGCCTTTCACTTTCAATGAGAAAAACAAACACACAAATCAAGTCCTTCAATATCTAGCTCAAATATTAACTCTTCAGAAAACCTTTCCTCTCCCACCTATTCCTTCATGATTTTTTAATCCATCGTAATACAGATAGTTTATAAATTAATGGATGTTCTACATTACCTGATTAAAACGAATTACTGTGGGCCTAAGCCTTACTATGCTTTATTTATATCTCCATGTCTTAGCATTGTGTTCAGTCCTGTGTTAATATTTTACAATTATTAATTGTATTACATTTAGCTCAAAATATTTATTACCACCTAATACGTGATATTAATATTAATATTTCCAACTAATACGTGATTGATAATGTTGAATGATTTAGCCTGGAGATTTTGCACTCAATAAATATTATTGTACATTTTTTTGCTTTCTATTTTTTAGCTTCCATGCCCCTAAATCCTATCACTATAAGCAAGCAACAAAAATGTATTTTTTTCCTAAGGTTAAACAACTATGAAATCATCCATTTGTGAATATAAACAGTGCAGCTATACTTATTATATTGGAAATTTAACATAATATTATTTATTTCTTTACAGTTAGTTTATAATGAATAAGGTGCACATATTTTAGAACTCGGAAAGTACATGTGATTTTTATGATTAATACAATCATTATGCATCCTAATAGAATATCTAACAATGTCATTTACCTTTTAACACAGATGAGTAAACTGGCCTAACACAGTTTCCTTCCACTGACCACAACTGTCAATTTATAGCTCAGTAAGGAACTGCATATCTCTAACTCATTACCTAAATAAACTAGCTTTACTTAAAAAAAAAAAAAGAAACTTAGAGGCAAAATTTTGTTACACATTGATAGGTTTGCATTCATAGGTTGCACAATCATGACTATGGTAATGAAACAAGAAAAGAAAAACAAATAAATTATACATGTACACTTTTAAAAGTTTAATAATGGAAATATGATGCTCCAGGGTGAGCCAGATAAAAGAGAAAATGTGTACAGTTATAAAGGCAAAATTTCCTCATGCATCAAATGGCCTGAGGGCTGTGCTACGGCCTGTCACTTATCCAGTCACCTTAGCATTAAGTAGTGTCTTACTGGTTAATCACATAATGGTCTCAGTCTGTGGGGCACAAAGACCACTGCCAAACAATCCCAGACACTGATTACACTGACACCCTCCAATTTTCTCTGTCTGTTGACAGAAAAATGAGCCTCTCTCTCATTTTCTCTCTTAATACACAAATTTGCCTCTTATATCTTCTTCAAAGTTATTCTCAAGACAGCTTCAAGAAAATAAAATTTGTGAGGGAGATTTTAAGTGTATTTTACAAAATTTTAACCGAATCCTAAGGAAAAGAGTAGAAAACTGTCCTCCAGAAGGATTTTATTTAGCCCACTTTAAAACTTGATCCATAATTTGATCAAATGCTCTTGGGCACTATTAAATAGTAATAATGAACTTCACCTAAAGCCCTTAGTAATTTTGTTCCACATTTCCTTCTCTAATTATCCACTATTCCCTATTTATTATTACTTCATTCCCTACCTTGAGGGTGTCTAAAATTACTAAGAATGATAAATTAAACAATGCATTTGGCACCAAGTTAACCTGTGGGGAGGGTTATAATTTAATGGGTTGTCTTCTGAATTAATTATTTCTGAATTATTTAATTGTAGTTTCTAAACAAATTTCTTGGAAAATGTGACACTAGAACATGCAGTATATTTCTAATAAAATTGTCACGAGAAAATAACATCTATTATACCTATCTATATAAGCTAAATTGTATTACAGTTGTCATATATGTGTGTGTGTGTATGTGTGTGTGTGTGTGTGTGTGTAAATATTTACTGGTATGTTTGTGTTTTTACAGACAAGCATTATTTTCTTCCACAGAAATTTAGCAATATTTTATGTTTTAATATCTCACCGTTGCAGACATTAAATCATTGGTATTTTGAAGCCAGTACTTTCCTTACTCCTTAAGTAATAATAGTCATTGACTTTTATATTAAAGTCTTATGAGTCTCACTACATACATAGTTTTTAGATTAAATACTATTTTTCAAGAACATAATGATGCATTATACATTATTTACTTGCTGCCACCAGGCTCATTAAAGCTCTGTGTTAACAAATTTCTGTTTCTCTGACTAGAACTTTTATCATTTTATGAGGAACAATTGTCATTTAGAAAAATCCACATTACAATATATTAACCAAGCTTGTGATGTGAAATTTAACTCATAATGCAGTTTTTTTTTTTATTTTAGTTTTCCTCTTGACAGACTTCTGAATACTTACATAAGTTTTTGAACAATGTCAGCAAACAAATACTTCTTAACGATTTATCAGCAACAGCAGGTCCAGGAGAAGTGGAACAGATCATCTGGTCTTAACCCCTGGATTTTTCCCAAATTAATTACCTACTACATCCAATCCACAGAAGCCTCCTCAAATTTCATGTATGAATGGTTGCAGTGACGATTCAAAGCTCTTTACAACCTGCTTTAATACTTGGAAAGGCTGACAACTACTTTTTAGTGCTTTAAAAAGCTAGTTGTAAAAATAGTTTTTACTGAGTGTTTGGATATTTTTCAATTATAATATCTTAAATTTTAAAACGTATGTTGAGTTTTTCAATATATAAAATTTTATATTATTTAATTTGAATGGCAAATAGTAAGCTATTTGTGTTACTAACCATAGATACTACATTTTATCTTTAAAGCTCACCCCTGAATCCTTCAAAAAACTTGATGATGTAGCACTAGGTAAAAAATAGGAGGCCACAATCATTTCAAAAGGAAAGTGAAATTTTCTTACAAAACTAATAGGGAACAGAAATTGTATCAGACAGCCAAGTTTAAATATCAAATGGTCTCTCTGATATAACAAAACTTGGTTATAAATAAAGAACAAATTAAAAATAATAGGAAGGAGGGAGATAGGTCTTTCTCTAATAGGAAGGGAATCAAGAGATGGAGAGAGGGAAGGATAGGAGGGAAAGAGGGTGAAAAAAGGAATAAAGGTGTGTTGTGTATACTCACAAACTCCATACAAGGGATGAAGATAATTTGGACTGCAAACAGACTAATAAAAAAATGATAGATGATAGCTAACAAGGACATAGACTAGGTGGAGGTGATAAGAAAATTAGCAAGAGAAAGAGAGTTGATAGAGCAGGGAGAGGAGGAGCAAGGATATTTGAAAAGGGATAATAAGAGAGAAATGTGCAAGATTTTTTTTTTTTTTGTACTAGGAATAGAATTCAGGACCTTGCACTTGCAAGGCAGGGGGAGGAACCACTGAGCTAAATTCCTGGCCCCGTTTTTTATTAAATTAAACAGATCTGCATGCAAATTACATACCAATATCACAAGAAGTACACCAAAAGAAATGGACAGCAGTATTAATAAAAACATTTTGAAAAAAGTTCAAATATTAATAAAAATCAATTATAAATTGAAAAATATAGACTGAAGAGTGTGTGTGTGTGTGTGTGTATATATATATATATATATATATATATATATATATATAATAGA
>NW_022900950.1:57591232-57609548 GCF_012274545.1 Fukomys damarensis | reverse complement strand
ATATATCAATACTAGAATGCAATAACTGTAATATGGCTTATTCACATAAATATCATGTTAATTGAAATAAGCCAAACACAAAAATAACATGTCTATGTATTCAATAATAGTTAAATCAGTCTACAGTGTGAAAGTCAGGACAGAGATTACTAGAAGAGAGGAAGTTTAAGTGGATGTGAATAAAAGGCTGGAATCTTTCTCAGTGCTTGGCAATATTAACTGACAAAGATGGTGGTTGTGTAGCTGGTTTTTATTGTGAGTATTCAGCTAATCACTTGAGATTTAATAATCACTTCCATGTATCTGTTGTACACCAACTGGTAAAGAATACATGCTAAAAACATACACTGTAAAATATGCTTTCTCTTGACCATTGACATCACCTTCTTTAGCTCAATAACCTATTTTAGATATCCACGCTTTCTAAATGGTCATAAATGTTTAGTTTTGATTTCTTTTTCAATTTCTATGAACATGATCCATTTGATTTCCATATCTTTTGCTAGTTTCCCACTGGGGACATTTCCTAATTTAAACACAAACCATCAGACTCCTGAAGATTGGTTTTACTGACTTAAATTTCTTTTACCTACCTTAAACACTTTACATGAACTATCACCTGTACCATTTGACATCTATATCAAATACTTCTTTTAGAAAATAATTAAGATATTTTGCCTGCCTTCGTTTGAGGTCCTCCAGTATCTAACTTTTACAGTTTTGCTGTTGTTTGGTAAATTTTTCTAGTATAAAATGGTTTCCTCAGAAAGACTTTCATCCTCTGCATTTTATGGAAAACGTATTCATAGCAATGTCATTTGAAGTTGCACAATATAACTGGAGATTGTTATGTTAAGTGAAATGATCCTGGCAATGGAAATCATTTTCTTACACTAATGTTGAAGATTGAAAAAAAAAGTTAGTTTCAATGATATATAGACTAGAATTTCATTCCTAAATAATACAAATGGGAAGAAAAAAGACCAATGAAGAGAGATTAAACAAGTTACCAAAATGGGAATTTCCTCTAGGATTCCAGTGTTTACTAGCAGGATCTACATTGTTAAGAACAATTTATTATTGTATATTCTATGAAAAACTAGAAAGAGCATTTTGAAGATAATGTGTCCTATTTTCCTCCTTCTATTTAACTTCTTACTTTGTCTAGTATATTCATCTTCTAAGAGCTTTTGTCTTTGTTAACTTCATTTTTCTTTCTTAAATATCCTTGAGAATTTTGAGGAGTGTTGGCTAGGTAGTTATAAATTTCTTAAGGTATTCTTTGTTAGGAAAATACCTTATTCCCAATGAATTTTTTTTCTTTTTCCTCTGAAACTTTGAAAGACAGATTTTCTGGATATAACAATCTTGGTTGGAGCTTGTTTGCTTTTATGGCTTGGATATTTCACTCCAAGGTCTTGTAACCTTTAATGTTTGTGTTGAGAAGTCTGCTGTAATTATAATGGATATACTTTTATAAGTGATTTGTTATTATTCTGTAATAAATTTCAAGGTTCCATTCTTGTGTTGGACTTCTGGGATTTTGACTATGCTGTGTTGCAAGAAATTCTCTTCTGATTTTGGTTATTTGGATCTCTACATGCCTCACTTCTGCGTTAAATTATTTTCCAATATTTGGAAAGGTTTCTGCTATTTCTGTAAAAAAGATTTTTTTATGTAATTTGTGCTGCCTTATTTTTTACTAATTCCAATTAATGCAAATAATTTGCCTACTTTGAATCTTAGACTAGTCATATTTGTGTCGCCTAGCAGATGTTCAATCCATTTTTCATGATCTTTTGTTTTTAAGGAATCTGAATACCTGATCTCTGACAAAAGCCTTCTCTTCTAGATCTGACAAACTTTCCTCATACTATTCACCTCTGCTGCCAATTTTTCAATAGAATTTTAAATCTCCTGAATTTCTGTTGGGTACATTTTTATGGACTCTATTTCTTTGCTAAATTGGGCATTAATGTTTTGTAGCTTTGTTCAGCTCAGCTAGCTTTTTATTTTGGCCTTCTGTAAACTCACTGAGCATTTGTTTAATAAGTCCATTATCCTTTTAGTCTTGTCTGCTTTGAGCTGGTAGAGCATCTTATTGATCTGTTTTTAAACTCCTTTCTCCTTTTTAAAAATAACTGGGCAGCATAGGTTTTTATTTCCTCCCCCTTGAGGAAATGGATCAGTTTTGGGGAATATGAAGGTTTTGAGGAATTTTGTTTCTCTTTATTCTGGTGCTTCCTCTGTGTGTGTGTGTGTGTGTGTGTGTGTGTGTGTGTGTGTGTTTGTGTGTGTGTGAAAGCTTATTGATTATAGTGGAAGATTATGTTGCTAGTATAAAGAACTCCTTAATTAGTGTATCCTTTTAAAGTCATGCATCTGGGTGTGGCTAACTATAGGTCTTTTCCTCTGTCCCAAGATACAGCCATCTCCATTTATTTGGGAGGCTGCAGTGTGTTTGGCCTAATGCCAGTTTTCTGGAAATGACCCATAGTACTGTTAATAACACAAAGGCAGTCTAGATATTGGAACGCAGAAAAAACATATTAAAAGCAGCAATTGTGCCACCTTGACAATAACAGTAAAATCTGCAGCAGCAATATCTTCAAAGACATATTGGATATTAATATATCTTAAGAACCAGAAATTTACCACTTGTGAGCATAGATAAGAGAGCTATCATTGTAGCATAAATAGTAAAATAAACAAAATATTGACATACAATACATATTTACTAAATGAAATAATTGTACCTCCACTAACAATAGAACAGACTTCAAAATGAATCATATATAATTAACTAAAGAGTGATAAAACTTAATGGTTGTGTTAATAAGGTTGAAGGGTTCAGAGATCTGCAGAATAACAAAGATGAAATATGAAAAAAGTAATCAAGAGAAGATGGAGGAGAGAAAAGTGAAAGAAATGATCCTATTGAGGATTAAAAAGAAATTGATAGTATTAGCTAAAAGCGATATAAAAGAACAAACAAGAAGAAGAAAATATCAGAGAGCAAAATAATGCAAAAAGTATATGTCTGAAAAAATAATTAGAAGGAAAAAGAAAAAAGAGAAACAAATCCAAAGCCTTTAAAAATCAGCAAAGGAGAAAAGAAAAATTTAATGAAAAAACATCCTATATTTTGAATCTTAGACTAGTCTTATTTTTATCACCTAGCAGATGTTCATTCCACTCTTCATAATCTCTCTTTTTTAAGGAATCTGAATACCTGATCTCTGACAAAAGCCCTCTAGAACAGTCCTCTGTTTTTTTGAATGAGTGAATTTTTTCCAGAATCAGTAGTCTTGGGATTCAGCAAACATTTTGTGGGTTTTTGATGCCCCCACTTCAAAAGTCCTCCCTGTCCATACACCCACGCTCTGACAATCCTGCAAGCTAAGGTGTGTCCTTGACCACATTAGTGGAATAAGAAAGCGATCACATCACTGGTTTCTACTGGACATGAAAAGTAATTTGGGGATTGAGGCCGACTGCTGGTATTATTCCAGCACTTAGGGAGCCAGTAGCTTCTCAAAGCCGCATTCTCAGGGCCTGGTTTCTCACCAGAGTGGGTAGGCTCACGTCCTTCTCAACCTGACCTAAAACTTCCCAGGGGATCGATCTGTCTAGCCCACACCCTCTCTGTGTCTGACTTCCATGGCTTACCTAGTTACTGTAGGTGGGTGATGCTGGAAAGTATGAAGCAGAGTTCTTCTGTGGCTTTGTCTTAAATAGTTAAAACCTCTCCAAAATAGTGCTTAGTTAAATTCTCTGGCAATATGAAGGACACTGCACTGAGTTGATTTCTTCTTTGCCTCCAGTCTGCCATGAAGCAGTCACTTTTGAAGCAAAGTCCAATGCTGGTTTAGTAGTTTAAGATAGCTGTGGGCATTTCCTAGTGCTAGTGCTGCTGGCCTGGTCCATTATTATCTCCCTGGAATTCCAAATTCTCCTAGACTTACCTTTCCTCCCAGAACACTGGCCCCTTCCACAATCAGTTCTGTCAATTGATCAGCTCATTGATCAGCACCTTGCCCCATGCCAAGGGGAAACAAAATGCAGAGTGGGGTTTCATAGGCTGTGTTTTTAAATCTGTCAGGATATTTTTTCTACAGTTATCAACATTTAATATTACATAATATTCACATATGTCCCATAATTTTCCATCTGCAAATGTTGACTATATTATAGTTCCCTAACAATGAATTTGTGAAAATATGTAAGATTAATTCCCCAGATTATGATACAAATGCAGGTGAAAATATGTAATGTAATATTTCACACTCCTATTTATTGCTACATTATTTGTCAGGAAATCCACACTAGCCCATCAGCTAATTTTAAGGGTAGTTACTAACCGACACCTGCAAAAAAATCCATTTTTTCCATTACTTTTTCTTGCTATTTTGTTGTTCACACGCTAACAGTTCATAATTTTATTTCTCAGATAACAAGAATCTTTTTTTTTTCCCAGGGAAACTTCGAAACTCCAGCAAGCCTCATCAGAAAACTGAAAATCAATGAAGTATGTACACATAAAAATCTCTAAAGAATTCTGATAGAGTATTACACTTCTACAGCTTACTTTCTTCAGAGAAGTTTTACAAATGAATCCAATTGCTCTCTCCACTGGGAGTTCTAGGTGGTAGAGATCAAGCAAGAGGCTAATATTTACCATTTCACAAATTAAAGACTACATGGTAGGTTTAGTGTCAGAGCTTTAATTATTTTTCCCTCCTTTGTAATTTGAATAGTTTAATCCAGATTTCCCTCAGCTGATAGTGTAGAGTGAAAAACCAAGCAGAAAGAGAATTACTGAGGCAGAAAGTATAGCTTAACAAATTCACGGATTATTTCTCATGATGCAAGACAGTGTTTTGCATCCCCTTAGCTATGAAACTAAATGAAAATTCAACTATTTATCCAAGGAAGAGAATATGAGCAATAATATGAAATATTATATTATATGAAATAATTAATTGAAATAAAATAGATGTAAAAATGTCTTGACATAAAATGTGCAGTAATTATTAATATTATATCATTTAAGCAAGGAGGGCTGGTGCACACTTATAATCCTAGATTCAGGAACCTGAGTTAGAAGGATTGCAGTGAGTTCAAGCCATCTTGTACTATACAGTAAGACACTTTTTTTTCTATAATTTAAGTTAACATACAAATAATCAATGTATTCTAGTGTCTACTGTTTTTATATGACATCATTTATTGACCATTTTCATGTATTTCTTTCATTTTTATTGCTATTATTCACAGATGATATTGTAGTCAGTTTAAAGAAGTGGGAAAAAAAAGAAATCTGAATGCCACATATATGAGGCTAGGAAAGAGATATTTTAAATTCATGAGTAAAACTGTTTGTTTTAAATTATCAAATTTAAAGGCCAAATTGCTTAAAAATTTGGAATCTATGGGACAGACCATTTTTGTAGTGAGGGAAATTGCATGAAGTTTGTTGTATGTTTATTGCTTTGTTTTCCTGTTTTTCTTCTGTTGGATTTCTGGGATTTTGATTGTTATATGTCTAGGTGTAGATTTTTTTTTTATCTTGGCTATTTGGAGTTCTATATGCCTCACTTATCTGTATGTCTAATTTTTTCCTTCTGTTTGGGAAGTTTTCTGTCATTAATTCTGTGAACAGCTTTTTTAAGTCATTCGTACTTTCTCCTGCTATTTCATGGATTCCTATCAGTATTACATTATTCTTCTTTACATCATCTAGAAGTTGTTGGATTGATTTCTCATGATCCCTCACTGTTTTTAAGAGACCTGTCTTTTCAGGGTCACTGACTGCAATCTTATCTTCTATATCTGAAATTCTACCTTTGCAATCTTTTATTCTGTTGCATATACTTTCAATAGAGTTTGTAATCTCCTGGGTATCTGTTTGAATCTGTTTTATGGATTCCATTTCTTTCCTCTGTTGGGCATTCATTGTTTCCATTTCTTTCTTATGTTGAGGCTTCATGGCTTCTATCATGGTCCTGATCTCATCTATTTTTTTCTCAGTTTCTGTTCTAGAGTCTCAAATCATGACTTCCATTTTTCTCACCATCTCTATGGTTGTCTGGGAAATTATTTCTGTTTTGAATTTTTCTAGAGCCTGATTGATCTGTTTTGTTACCTCCTGTGCTATGGGTCCACCGTGTCCTGCTGGTTCACTAACACTCTTCATCCTCATTTGCCCTACTGTTTGCAATTGGTGAACTGGAAGTCTATCTTTGTGTATTGCTTAAGTGTTTTCTCATTTTTATTTTTGTTGTTGGGTTGTCCTTGGTTTAATTTCTGAGTTATTACTTAAATCTTCCTGATATAGTTGTGCTTTAGCTTTTGAGTCTGTAATGACTCATAGACATCCTCATTTTCATAATATTGGAGAAAACAACTCATTAAATCAATCACAATCCTTTATCATAATTAATACATTCAGCAGCCCAGTAGGATCAAGCACAGCTTGCAAACTGAACATTTGTGGTAGTCATTAATCTATCACCTTTAAACTATGTGAATTAAATTAATATCAAGAAACAGCCCAAAATATGTTTGTAGTGAATACGCTTTTCAATATAGCATCTTTACCCTTTAGGTTGGGGGCTTAGACTGAGTTAGGACAAGAGGAGTAGATAAGTGAAAGAATTGGAGAAGGTTTCAAGTGAAGCCGGAGGACGTAGAATGACCTTACTATCTTTATGAAACTATTAACTTCAAAAGGGATAGACAGAGTGCAGGAATAGGACAAGAACATATCCCCTTAACACTAACAGGGGCTCACTTTCCCTTGAAACTACTGTCCCATGAGTGAGGTAAAATGACAGAAAAGAACATAAAGAAAAAAGAAAAAATGATAAAAGAAGTCTGCATTAGGGCAAAAGCAGGAATAGAAAGGGAGATGATGGATAATATGGTGGAGCAAGACACTGAGTTGGAGAAAGAAGACAGAAAAAAGAAAGAAATTGCAGGGTGGAATGAGGAAAAGGAAAAAAAAATGGAAGGGCCTCTTTCAGACTATGTCTCTGCTGTCATAATATACCATGTGCACAGCCATGTGCAGATCCAAGTCCCGTGATCTCAGCTAGCCAATGGCAGATCCCCGTGATTCAGACTGACCTCAGGCCACAAGGCCTAAATTGAGTTTCCCAACCTACAGGGTTAAACTCCACTCAGTTTTATTACAGGTTTCCCCCACTCTTTCTTTAAAGATGTTCAAAGTTGGGAGCTCAGAAAAATACCCTTTATGACCACCTATGCTTCTGCAGAGTGGGTCCAAGGATTGGCCCAATCAGGAGGTCTGGGGGCAGGGTTCAAGGGTGCCCATGCAGCTACCTTCCTTGATGGAGCTGGTGGCACACAGACAGGGGAGGTCATGGACCTGCCCAATGGGACTGAGCAGGCAGAGGGAGAGATCTCCTGGCAGCCTTCCTCACTGGGGCTGGTGGTGTGCAATCAGGGGAGATCTCAGACCCACTGAATGGGCTCCAGTAGCAATAGCAGCAATTCCAGCAAATGGCAGGCACAATTCTAAGCTCTCAGGATTTAATGGCAAACATGTCAGAGAGTGGTCCTTTTCCAGCTTGCAATTGTTATGAGACCCGACTGCTTCCTGGAGGGTTTCTGAGAAGAGCTGGGATCATCCTGGACTTTTGTTGTTTTCTCTTTTTCCTGTTTTTCTAAGTTTCTAATTAGAGACATCTTGAGTTATGAGGAAGATTAATTTGCTCCAATATTAGTCCTTGTATTTTTTCAGAGTATATTATTATTAATTAATAAGATTTTTCTTGAATCTCAGTGTCTCTGGGATATTCATCTCTTACTGAATCTTCACTAGCTAATATAATGTAATTATTTCTTGATGTCCCATTCACTCATTCAGTTGTCCATTAATCCATCAATGAATAGATAATTATTGATAATGTATTATGTGTCATGTATCATACAAGCCCTTCAGAATTCAAATATAAATTAAATTCAACCATGACTCTAGAGAGGTCATTGTGAAATAATTGCTATTAATCTCAAAGTCCATATTGATTTGCTTTCAGAAAATACAACAGAGATTTTAACAAGGCTTAATATAGCAGACCTCTTTGCTGTAGTAAGAAACGTCAGTGTCTCCTGAAAATGAAGGATTATTTCTTGATCATGTTAAAGCTAATAGCTCTGCTCATGCTTCATGTTGGTTCCTAACTGAACAGAAAGGCCCCATTTTGAGCTTGACCTTCACGTGGCAGAGGATAAATTACAAGACAATGTGTAGAAGCACACATTTCTTTTTAAGCTTCTCAGAATTTGGCACGGTTGCCTCTTTTTCTGTTTTGCTGCCCAAAGAAAGTCATGTGGTAAGCCTGACAATTTGAGTAAAAAGTCTTTGAGTTATGCAAGAATTGGCAGAAAGTATAGGATAAATTGCACCAGTAAAGAGAGTGAAAGACTGAGTAATCTTGCAGTCTCCCAACTTCTCTAAGGACCTTCTCTTTGGGACAAGTGATTTATGGATTTGTAATTTTGATATTTCATACATTATTACTCAGGACACAGTCATAACCAATTATGTATTTCAAAGATTTTATTAAATCTACATTTTATTGCTCATATACATTTTAACACATTCCTCAAATCATCTCCTCATTGTTTGTTATATAGATTTCTAAATATGCAGAAACAACCTAGATTACAAAGTAGGACATACAATTTATCAGAGAGTATGTTTCAATATTTTTCCAGGGAACCAAGTCCTATACTGTTACAAATAATTTTCTCTATATTAAAAGGATCATTACACATGCTAAAATACTTTGTATCTTGCTGTTATCTGCCACATAAAATATTATATGGTAATAGGACTCTTTTAAAAACAAAATATTTATTTTCTGTATATTCTTCCATAATTTGATAAATTCATTTAGTGAAAATTAGTTTCAGTCTCAGAGAAACTTATACATTCCTCTCAGATAGTAAGGAACCTAAGGAAGAGAAAAATCTTATTAACAGAATGCTTTAGGTGAAATACAGCTGCAGGGTTGAAATTTCATTATGATTCTATTTTATTTTCACTTCCCCACAGGAACACATATACTTAATTCACCAGAGCCCCCTTATTATCTGTGCAATACCCCCAACATCCATATCCACCCCAAAGCCATTAATATGTCCAGTTACAGCATTTACAAAGTGAATCCGGCTTGGAAATAGAATAGTGCTGGCAGCATGCCCCATCTGCTTCTAAAACATACACAGAAAAACTGCACAGCATGGTGTTTCTCCAAAGAATAACAATAGTCCCTTCATACACCTAAAATAATAAACCTATGTTCATGCTGATATGGTTAGTTGGATTCAATTCCCATTCATAAGGTGATGTATTGATTTAAAGATGAAATATATAACATGTTTCTCATTTGGAAGAAGTCAACTCCACTGTCAGCTATAGTAAAATACTCTACCTCCTGTAGATAGAATCCAGTCACTCAAAAACAATTCCAAATTAACTTAGAAGAAATATAATGTAGAGAAAAGTTTATCTGCCACTGTACACTCTCTTGACAGTAACTTACATGTATATATTTCCCACTGTCTTTCCCAAGTTTTCAAATGTTCATAAAGTTAACACTTTTCTCTCTCTAGTGAATGAATAGTAGGTAGTATTAATTTCATTTTATAAACCCCTTTACAGCTTCATGTTTTTCTTGTGCTGTTCTCTCAGTCTTGAATAACTTTTACTATCCCCCTTCTAACACAATATTTTTTAGATTATTTTCTGATGTTTTCTCTTTCCTCTCTCTGCATTTCCCCATTATTTATACTTAGACAACATTGTATCTCTTCTATGGTCATTCTTTAAAAAATCTCTATTACATAATGAAGATTTATTGTCCTTTGTTGTTATTTATTGTAGGATCATTAATACCAATAGTGAATGGTAATATACACGGAGCACTTGCATTGAAATTGGGACTTTTCAATGTTCTTTACATGTAGTGACTCACTAACCATCCACAATAATTAACCATCTTTATCTGGCATGGACACACAAGGAAGACAAAATTGTGATGTTTGACTTGCCCAACAATATGATATTCATCTAGATGAATGGGTCCAGGATTCAAATCAGGAAGTCTAATTCTAAGAACAATTTCTTAAACACCACATACTTTTTACACCACAAGTTTCTTGTGTGACTATAGCTCAATATGACTGATTCCCACAACTATAATTTCAACCAAGTTATTTCATTTGAGCTTCATACCCATGCAACTAATGGCTTACAAAAAATGTATACTCACAAAAAATCAGAAGAATGAAAAACAAATGGTTTAATATTTCTCCCTAATGGGTCCTATGTGGTGGTCCTATCTCAGATTCATGGCATTTTCCTCCCACAAGCCTAAGCCAGAGATCGTATTTTGCTTCATTCGTTACTTCTAATGTAAAACAACTCTTGTCAATGTAATTTCTCAAAGAGATTTCAAATAATCCTCATTTCTCTGTTTTCATGGCCCTATTACTGTTTTTTGGGGGGAGGTTAAAATATCTTCACTTATTTAAGTCTATTGAATTTTTCACAAAGGGATGTTTCAAAAGTTCCAAACTATTCCCCTCCTTCAAAGAAAAACTCTGTGATCCATGTGTCTGGATGTAGTTTACAGATTCATACGTGGGTTCCACATTCCCAGCACTCTCCTCACCCACTTCATCACTCAGAGTCAGGTTCAAGCTGCACCGAGCCTGAGTCTCCTCTTCAGAAACTTATTCTGCTGCCTCCCATTCAGCTAGCTGGCGCAGGTGATCCTTTCCGAGATAGTCTTTATGTAACGTCCTCAGGAGAACGTTCTTGATTCCACTAAAGCAAGTTTTATCACCTTTCCCAATTACTGCACTGTCTTTATCTTTGTGTAAAAGCAAAGAGATTTTAAGAAATATTTACCTCGAAATGCAGCAGTACCTAATCCACTCTCAAGGCCACCCTAAAAGAAAGGAATAATTTACCTCTTTAATTTTTTTTTTCTTTTTGCACTAAAAGTTGAACCTAATTAACAGGATGACACTGTATTTATTTTCAGTTATTGGCTTTATAATGTACTTTTGTTGCTTTGTCTTATTGACTTCCAACTAGAATGAATATATAGAATTTTAAATTAATGTCTTCACTCTCCCAAATATTTGATTTACTTAAAATGGTTACAATACTATTTTACTTTGCTTTTCATCATATATGAAATAATTTCAATTACAGTATCATTCGTACATAAAATTATTTTAATTATTTTTTTAGTTTGAAGGAATTAAACTTCTAAAAAATGAGTAAGAACACAAATTACACTGTAAATATCTATGTACCTTAAATTGAGATTAGTGTATTGTTATCATTTTATTTTATTGTTCTCTCATACACTGGAAAATAAGTTGCACATATTATATTTATCTACTCATTTGTATAATTTTTTAGCAAGTTATGTATGCAATGGGTCCCTAGTGCTTCTCTTTTGTTTGTTTGTTTGTTATTCTTTTTGGTACTGTGTAATGAACCCAGGACTTTTACATAGAATTGCATTCCCACACATATTTTTATTACTATGTTATGTTTTGATACCAGGTCTTGCTACATCACTAAGTAACCCAAGTTGAGCTTGAATTTCCAATCTTCTTCGCTCAGTTTTCTAGAGAAGTGGTATTACAGGTATGTGCCACTTTCCTAGCTCAGGACATCTTTCATGATGTAATGACTCACATAGTTACAATATTATCAGCTTCTGTAAATTTTATATTAATGTTTTTCTTATATATATTTCAAATTGTGCTTTGTTTTGTTTTGTTTTCGTACCGGGGATCAATCTTGGGACCTTGTGCTTGTGAAGAATGCAGCGGCACCATTGAGCTAAATCCCTGGCTTTGTATATTTCAATTTTGACAACTGATTCCAGTGTTTCTTTAGAAACTTTCCAGCCATATATAATGTGGTTTCTGACCAAGTAGATTACTAGCCCATTTTTTTGTCTTCTTTAATCTAGGACATCTACAGAATCTTTTCTGTATCATATTATTCTTTTTAGAATAAAAGCACTCTTCTGTTTAATGTTTTCACACAATCAAAATTAGATACTACATTTTAAAATAATTGCTACAAAAATGAGTTTTTTTTTCTTTTTTGTTGTAACCCACCTGGAGAAATACAATATTTATCAAATTAGTGTGAGTGATGTCATTTGATTGCTCATTTGCTATGGTTTAGATCAGAAATATCACCCTAAAGGCCCAGGCTTTTGAAAATGATTGAATTATAGGAGCACTATAGTTATCAGTGGGTCGGTCCAGAGTTGAATATTCTGTTAGGAGGTGGGGCCTAATTGCAACAGGCAGTTCTCCTGGGACTTGATCTAGAGAGAGAGAGAGAGAGAGAGAGAGAGAGATGTAACACTTTCCCTGGCTCCTCCCAACTCTACTTCCTGGCTGGCCTAGAAAAGCATTTATCTTCTGCTCAGGCCCTTCCACCATGTCCTTTCTGCCTTGAAATCAGACTGCTATCAATTTAATTTTCTAAAATCCATGAGCCAAAACAAACCTCTTCTCCTTCAAGTTGTGGTTGGATATATTTTCCCCAGTAATAGTAAAGTCACTAAAGCAGATTTCTAAGTATTGTCTACATTCTACATTCTACAATGGTTATCACCAAGAAGATAATAAGCCATGTGGATGAAGAAATTTTAAAGCAACACACATATCCTGGTCCTCAAGAAAATTTCTGGCTATATTCAGCATCCATCATTGAATTTTGCCAAAAATATTTTTATTCATTAATTTTATTGGTATATTTCAGGTATACAGAATGATGACATTCATCATTGGGATTTTGTACCTTTACATGATATATTTGATTCTCCTTTTTACCCCATAACCCCATCCTCCCTATAACCTCTCTATACCTCTCTATTTACAAAGATTTTGATTCTGTTTTTTTTAAATTTTTCTCATATTTATCCCCTACCCTTCTTTCTGTGGTTGGTGTCCCTTATCCACGGTTACTTGAAGCTTCAGTTATGCATGATCAACTTTAGTAGGAAAATGTTAAGTCAAGCATTAATGATTAAATAGAAATAAATAATTACTTTTAATTTGCGTATCATTCTGACTAGTATGATGAACTATGACAATGCCTGGCTCTGTCCTGCTCAATATGTTAATCATCCCTTTGTCTCACATATCTACCCTCTATATACTAGTTGCCACTTACTAGTAGCATTGGCTATGATTCCCTACAGGAGTAGAACTATAGAATTGAAAAAAAAAATATGACTGAAGAAGGTAGATTCTGATGTTCACAGACAGTAGCCATAGCTGAACACTCACTCACTGAAGCAGAATTGAACTTACATGCACAGTTCCTTCTTCCACTTTTCTTCCCTCTGGAGTACAAATCTATTGATCAGTATTACTCACAGTCAGAGCAGGGCTTCTCATTCTCAGTATGCTTGGCTACCTAGCATTATCTCTGGAAATAATCCGCAAAGCATATCCAGGTCGTGCTTTACTAATCTCCTGAATGTCTGCTAATTTACTCAGCTTACAATCAAGATGAACTGTCACGGTAGTCATTTCAGCTGTCAGATGAAGCAATATGGTATAGCAATAAAAACCCCAAATCTCAAGAGAAGTGACAAAAAGGAAGCATCGGGATACAAATAAATTGAAGAACACATTAACATCGGAACTATGTGACCATAGGAAATATGTAGTATAAGTAGAGAGGCCCTAAAATTAAAGACAGACAATGCAATGTATTGGAAAGGATGTACAATAATTAAACTTTCACATTTGGCTGATTGGATTGCAAAATTGTACAACTGCTTTGGGAAGAACTGATAGTTTCTTTTCCATTTAAACCATAAATAATATATGCTATTATATTTTAAGGTACATATCTAAGATATTAAATATGGATCCTCAAAAGACTGGCATAAGTTCTTTAGCAGTTTTCCAATACAAAACAAAACTTAGAAATAACTGCGATGTTCATGTACAATATAAATGTGAGGTAGAATCTTTCCAAGGATAAATACTCAACAAATCACATTACCTATTATCTGTGCCTCCCTAACTCCTCTCCTTTGAATTTCTGCTAGTCTTGTGATTTTCTTTAGATTGAGAGAATACGCTAACTGTGACACTTGGTGTTTCTAAAATTAGTAAATAAATCTTGCATGTCTCGGCCAGAGACCCCTATATTCAGCTTCCAGTACCAACCTGCCCAGTGTGTGATACACGCCTGAGGAAAAAAAAAAAAGTACACTGACAGACAGAACTAAGAGAGATAAAGGGTGCCAGGACTACCATGATGGTGCCACCAACAAAGGCCCTGGTCAGTCCCAGGCACTGACTTTAAAGTGTCACTAACTTTAAAATTAGGGTAAAGGTGCTGTGTGGTTTCTAGGCAAACTTATGTACACAAGGCACAAAAAGGACAAGACAAAGTATTCTAGAATTAGGAACAGAATAGACATAGAATGTGATTGTGATTAAAACATAGTCTTCTAGTCTGAAAGTTTTAGTTGTGAGAAAAGAGTTTGGGCTACAGTTCCTCTGACATTGGTGCATAGGCTCCATCTGGACTCACTTCTATAAACAAGCCCCTTGTGGGGTTAACAATTTACAGCTTGCTTTGGACATAATCCATACTACAGTCCTCTGCATATCTCTGCATTTGGGTCACCACGTTATTATGATTCAAGTCAGAAGCGCCATGTATTGGACAAATCTGTAGATTGTTAGCATGTGATGTCATTTTAAAAGTCCTAGATAACAAAGAATTTCTTGGTCATTCAAAGTTTTACACATTCACTTGCAAATTCTAATGATTAAAATGATACTACACATGGAGACAGACTCTGAGCAATATGCTAAAATTAAATAAAATAATAACTATATTCATTAGCCAAAGGTGAGGAATATTTCACATGTTATTTTTCATAGATATGTAATAAAAAGTGAAACATAGAATAGAAAACTGAAATAATAAAAAAGTTGTCACTATACAATTCAAATTTCTCCATAGTTTTTCAAGGTGTGGCATTAGTATTTTTACAAAAAATCCTTGAAATAACTATGAAGCTTATTAAAAGCTCCCATTAAAAGTACTGAAGAAAACTGGTTTTAGGAATTAAAATGCATGCATTAGAATCAGATATTGTTGATTTACCTCTCTTTATTTCCACAAAAGTTTACTAATAAATGTATTTCTCTATATCTGATGTGAATCTAGTATCTTTTGATTTATTGTAGTATCAAATTCCTAATTTTATATTTGTAAATATTCTTGTTTTCACTTTGACTTGAGACATTGTTCATTTAAAAGCTCTAAGTGCATATTCATACCACAGCTTCAAATGTGCACTAATGAAAATATGAAATATTTAAATGGAATATTTTTTTAAAATGTAAATTATAGTTTTATTTTTAAAAAATTCAACCAAAATCATCTCTTATGACACTAATAATATTCTATAAATTGAGTCCTACATTCAGAATTTTAAAAGACTCTCTTCCTACTGTAGCCACTGTGATAATCTTGATTGTGAGCTTACTAAATTAGAGTCACAAAGACAGACAGGGAGAAACAGAGGCAGGGGGGAGAGAAAGAAAAAAATTAGAGTCACAAAGACAGACAGGGAGAAACAGAGGCAGGGGGGAGAGAAAGAAAGAAAGAAAGAAAGAAAGAAAGAAAGAAAGAAAGAAAGAAAGAAAGAAAGAAAGAAAGAAAGAAAGAAAGAAAGAGAAAGAAAGAAAGAAAGAGGAAGAAGAGGAAGAGGAAGAGGAAGAGCAAGAAGAGGAGGAGAGGAGAGAGAGCTCATTTAAAGTATTATAAGCTCACAACTCTGCAAGGTCCTGTGACATGATTCCATGATACAGTCTTCCTTCAGCTCTTTGTATTTGGGTGACATACAGGAAAAAGAAAATGTTAAAATCAGAAAAAAGAGAAGAGAAAAAGAACAAAGGAAAGATAAGAGAGGTTGGTTGGTCCTCATTTATTCAAATCTCTGCCTATCCATAAATAAATAACAAATTATCAATTGTATATCTAAAATTGTGCTAATTATTTCCCCTACTAAATTATGAGTATCTCTTGTAATTCTGTATTAATATTAATTTGATACCAACTTTGTTTGCTTTTTAAATTATTAAATCATATAATCCACATAAGAATTTGATGAACTTTATCTTAACACATAGTAATTTCTTTTCCAAACATTCCATATATGTTTCTTGTATTGCATTTCACATTATTTTTAATTGTAAAAAGTCATTCGCCCTGGGGGAAGGACACTATTTCATCCATTTTTCATTGACTTTAGTTTTTAGAGAAAAAGGTTTTACTGTGTTGTCCATGCTGGTTCCAGACTCCAGAACTAATCAGATCGTTGTATCTCAGCCTCTTCAATATCTGGAACTACAAGAACATGTCACTGTGCTTGGATTTATAATTATTCTTGACATCTTTCTACTGCATATTTACCTAATCAGTTACAATGTTCCCTATGTCCCATCTTTGTAAATCATGCTAAATCAATCATTATGACATAAATCACTACTATTAAAGTTAGGGACTGCAGCACAGAGCAAGTGGTGAAAGGCATGTGGGTAGCAATGGCTTGACTGAAAGACATAGATTTGTGGGAGTTAGACAGTTGTGGGAAGTCAGCATTCAACACAGTGGAAAGGAGAGGAGATTGAAGAGGAACTGAGGAGCCATGAACTGTATCTGTGGAGGCAACAGCAATTCCTCCCCTACCCTGTGACAACTGGCATGGCAAAATAGAGATGGGACAGTGGAGGTGGGGCAGAGTAGCTGTGCAAAGATCAGGAGGAGTCAGCTATGCACAGGACTGGAAGGAGCCCCAGGCTGCCCTTGTTTGAGGGCATCACAGGAACTGGGAGAGCTATATATGGAAAATCGTGATAGGGAGATACGGGTGGGACATCAAGGGAAATCCAGACAGTTGCTGATTGGCCGAAGACTGGCCTCAGCTCCCACATCAGGAGCCCAAGATTAGCCCTGTATCAAGCATTCATAATACTGCATACTCAGTGATGTTACAGAGCACAGATTTGAAAGAATATCTGCCTTGGACACTAGTATAGAACTGAGGACACCAAGAGAGTTTTATTTTATTTTTTGCTTTTCTTTGTTTCATTTTCTGTTTTTTATTGGTCTGTTTTTCTTTTTCTTACATTGTTTAGAGTTTTGCCTTTATTTTTATCATGTTCTATTCATCTATTTACTCTCTTCAGTTATCTCTCTTCACTTTATGATATTTTACTGTAAGCGAAAATTGTCTCTTGTCTGGTTGAATTTGATATTCTTTTACTTTATCCTTCACTCTTTCTCTCCTGTCATCTTCTCCAGTTTCCCAAAGCATTGGGAGATCATCCTTTGTCCTCCAGCCTTGTCTTCCCTATATTTCCCTTCATTTATCACTCTGTTTTGTCTATCTACCTTAAATTCCCCCCATAGGGTAAAAATAGTCCACAGCAGGAAAACTAATTGCATACAAGTTCATGGTTTATAGTAGATTTTGTTATATAACTATAGATCTTGCTCCACTGGTTAAAGGTACCAAATTAATTGTTACCACAGTTTGTCAGTTTCTATGCTGTGCTTGATGCTATTGTTATTGCCAATTGTGCTACTGCCATAAGAAATTTACAAGCATGAACAAAATGTAAAATTAAACTTAAAAATAGAAAAGAACAGATCACAGAATCACACGCAAGCCCAGACCTCCAGCCCACGCAGGACAAGTCCAGGGGAAAAGAATATGGAGGAAAGCAGAAGACACACACCTGAGTTTTCTGAAATGAGAACAGCAGGGTGAAAAAAAAAGAACAGATTCATGAGGCTATAGAGAAAATACTCTGTCAAGTGAAAAAAGAAATGATAATCAAAATGAGGGAAATGCTCAATGAATCTAGAACAGACACAGAATAAAAGTAGAGGATCTTAGAAAAACAATGGAAACCATGAATGCCCAATATAGGAAAGATAAGGAATCCATTAAACAGAATCAAACATATCCTGGAGATGAAAAATTCCAATAAAAGTATATGCAATTGATTGAACAAAGGTGAGGACATAATATCTAATCTAGAAGACAGGATTGCAGATAGCAACTATGAAAAGAAATATGTCTTAAATATAGCAAGAGAACTTGAAAAGTCAATCAAACAGCTGATGAAAAAGAAGAAAAACATGATTGATCAGAGTTAATGGTAAAGCTGGAAACAGTGAAAATACTAATATATATATATA
>NW_022900950.1:57537953-57591217 GCF_012274545.1 Fukomys damarensis | reverse complement strand
CTGTGGAGGTGACAGCAATTCCCCCTTTTATATATATATACATTCACAGAAGTGATGGCAGAAAATTTCCCACATGGAAGAAGAATTTGAAATAAAAAATAAGTGAGGGATATAGAATTCCAATTAGCCATGACCAAAATAAATCTACAACGAGGCATAAAATTTTCAAAAGTCCAGAAAGACAGTAGAAGTGCAAAATATTAAAAGCAGATAGAGAAAAGAAAGAAATCACTTACAAAGCAAAGCCCATCAGAATTATAGCAGACATCACAATGCAAATACTTAAGTCAAGGAAAGCCTGGAATGAAATTTTTTTAATTGAGTTTACTGGTACATTTTAGGTGTACAGTACAGTTACATTCATTACTGGGACCTTGTACCTTTACATGACAGGTCTTGGTTCTCATTTTTACCCCTTGTCCCTGCCCTCCCTTCACCCCCTCCTCCCCTCCCCATTTACAAACACTTTACTTTCATTTTTTCATTTTCTCATATTATTTCTTTTCCCTTTCTCCCTTTCCTTACCCTACCCATTTTCCATACATCATTAGCCCTTTTCTTCCTATTTCACATTGTTAAGTACCCAATTAGGATCTTGTGTACTATTATAGTTTTTCACACCAGAGAAACTATTTGGTATTTACACAAGTGTGACTTATTTATTTCACTTAGGAGTATATCCTCAATATGTACCCATTTTCCTATGAAAGGCTCTAATTTTTCTTTCTTTATGGCTGAGTAGTTTCCATTTTATAGAAAATCCACATCTTCTTTACCCAGTTTCCAACTGATGGGCAAAGGTGCTGTTTCCATGTTTTAGCTATTACAAAATGTGGTGCTATAAACATAGGTGCACATATGTCACTTTGATATGATTCTTCTAATTCTTTTGGAAAGATACCCAGCAGATCTATGGCTGGGTCAAATGGAACTTCTAGTCCCAGCTCTTTGAGGTATCTCCATATTGATTTTCATAGTGGTTGCATCAGTTTGCACTCCCACCAACAAGGCAGAAGTGTTTCTTTCTACCCACAACCTTGCCACATTTGTTATTCTGTGATTTATTCATAGCAGCCATTCTTTGTGGGGCGAGGTGGTATTTCAGTGTTGTTTTTATCTGCATCTCTCAAATGAGCAGTGATGTGGAACATTTTTTCATATATTTATATTTTGCTCTTTATCTGAGAAATGTCTGTTCATTGCAGATGCCCATTTTTTAATTGGGTCTTTATATTTGTGTGGGGCTGGGTTTTTTTTGTTCTTTATATAATCCAGATAATAGTCCTTTGTCTGAGGAGCACCTGGTGAAAATTTTTCCCACATTGTAGATTGTCTCTTAGTTCTGTTGATGGTTTCTTTTGCAGTTCAGAAGCTTTTCAATAAGGGGAGATCCCAGTTGTTGATTCTTTCTGCTAGTTCCCATGCTACTAAGGATTTGTTCATAGTCTTTTCCTATGTCAATGTCTTCAAGAGTTCTCCCTAATTTATCTTCCAGCAAATTTAGTGACTCTTTTTTAATATTTAGATCTTTAATCAAACTTGAATTTAATTTAGTGCATGATAAAAGATAAGGGTCTAGTTTTAAACTTTGGCAGGTTGAGATCCAGTTTTTCCAACACCATTGATTAAAGAGGCTATCTTTCTTCCAGTGTGGATGGTCAGCTCAAAGATGAGGTCAAAGATGAGGTAGCTGAGTACATCTGGAGTTGTTTTTGTGTCTTCCAGTCTGTTCCACTGATCCTCGGGTCTGTTTCTTTGCCAGTACTATGCTGTTTTTATCACAGTGGCTTGTAGTACAGTTTCAAATTGGGAATTGTTATACCTGCCGCCCAGTGTCTTTTGCCTAGGATGGCTTTTGCTATTCTACATCTCTTATGCTTCCAAATGAATATTTGGATTCTTTTTCCTAGATCTATGAAATATAGTGTTGGAATTTCAATTGGCATGGCATTGAATCTGTATAGCAGTTTTGATAGTATGGCCATTTTCACTATGTTGTTTCTTCCTACCCAGGAGCAGGGGATATCTTTCCTTTTTCTTATATCCTCTTTGATCTCTTTTTTCAGAGTGCTGTAGTTTTCAATGTAGAGGTCTTTTGTTTCTTTTGTTAGATTGATTCCTGGACACTTCATTTTTTTGGATGTATTGTGAAAGGAATTGTTTCCCTAATTTCTCTCTCAGTGAGTCTGTTATTTGTGTACAAGAAGGCTATTGATTTTTGTGTTTTGACCTTGTATCCTGATACTCTGCTAAAAGTGTCAATTAAGTCTAGAAGTCTTTTGATAGAGTTTTTTGGGTCTTCAATGTAGAGTATTATATCATCAGCAAATAATGACAGTTTAACTTCTTCCTTTCCTATCTTTATTGCTTTAATTTCTTTCTCTTGTCCAATTGCTACGATTAATGTTTCCAGAACTATATCGAAGAAGAGTGGTGGTAGTGGGCATTCTTGTCATGTCCCTGATTTTAAAATAAAATTTTCAGATTTTGGCCATTTATTATGATGTTGGCTGTTGGTCTTTCATAGATAACCTTTATTAAGTTGAGATATAGACCATCCATTCCAATATTTGCAGGGTTTTTATCATGAATGGGTGTTGAATTTTGTCAAATGCTTTTTCTGAATCTATCATGAGAAACATGTGGTTTTTGTCCTTGACTTTTTAAATATAGTGACTTATGTATGTTGAACCATCCCTGAAACAAATGCAACCATCCCTGAAATAAATGAAATAAATGAAAGAAGATGTACGATCTTCTTCACGATCCTCTGTATTCTGTTTGCTAGTAACTTATTAAGGATTTTTCCATCTATATTCATTAAGAAGACTGGCTTTACTTCTCTTTTTTAGTTGCATCTTTCCCTACTTAGAGAATCAAAATGATACTTGCTTCAAGTAATGAATTTGGAAATATTGTTTCCCTTTCAATTTCATTGAAAAGTTTGAAGAGTAATGGCAGTAGATCTTCTCTAAATGTCTTGTAAAATTCAGCAGTGAATCAATCAGAAACTGCACTTTTCCTTTTGGTAAATTTTGAATTATCTTTTCAATTTCACTGATTGTAATTGGGATATTTAAATATTTTTATCTTTTTTGTTCAAATTTGATAATTCATAAGTATCCAGAAAAATGTCCATTTCTTCTGCGTTTTCCATTTTATTAGTGTACAGGTTCTCAAATTAGGTATTGACTATCCTCTGGATATCTGTTGGGTCTGTTGTGATTTCACTTTTTTCATTCCTGATTACATGGATCTTATTATTTTCTTTCCTTTTTTTGGAAAGTTTAGGTAAGGGTTTATCAATTTTACTTATTCTGTCAAAAAGAAACCCTCTTCAATTCATTTATTTTTTGTATCATTTCCTTAGTTTCCATTGCATTGATTACTGCTCTAATCTTTATAATTTCCTCTCTTGTTTGAGTTTTTGGTTTTTCTTGCTCTTGTTTTTCTAGGAGTCTGAGATTCATCGTTAGGTTGTTTATTTGAGCTCGTTCTGTGTTCCTAGTGTGGGCATTCAATGCTATGAATTTTCCATGTAGAAATGCTTTCATTTTGTTCCATAGATTCCTGTATGTTGTATTGGCATTTTCATTTATTTGTAAAAACTGTCTAATTTTTTCTTTAATTTAATCTGTGACCCATTAATTGTTAAGAAGAGTGTTGTTCATTTTCCATATGTTTGTGAAGTTCCTATGGTTTCTTAAGCTATTGATCTCCAGGTTGATTGCACTATGATCTGATAATATACAGGGGATCACTTCGATTCATTTGCATTTATGCAGACCTGTTTTGTGCGCTAGTATGTGATCTATCTTGGAGAATGACCCATGTGCAGTCAAAAAGAATGTATATTCTGATTTTGTGGGTGGAACACTCTATAGACGTCTAATAAGTCCATGCATTCAAAGGCCTGGTTCAGTACTGGTATATAATTGTTGATTTTTTGCATAGATGATCTGTCTATTTGTGAAAGTGGGGTACTTAGATCCCCCACTACAATTGTACTAGTGCTTATTTGATTTTTCATGTTGCTGAATATTTTTATATAGTTGGGGACATTTATATTTGGTGCATATATGTTTATGAACATCATCTCTTCCTCTTGAATTGTTCCCCTTACCAGGATGTAGTGGACTTCTTTGTCTCTATTAATGAGTTTTGGTTTGAAATTTACTTTTCCTGAGAATAAGACTGCTACACCTGCTTTTTTCTGGGCTCCTGTCACATGGAAAATTGTTCTCCATCCTTTCACTTTCAGTCTATGGGCTTCTTTTTGCACTAGGTGTGTTTCTTGTATACAACATATTGTTGAATTTTGCTTGTTAATCCATTCTGCCAGTCTATTTATCTTGATTGGTGAGTTGAGGCCATTGACATTGATGGTTATAACTGATGTGTACTGACTTATTATTGTCATGTTATTGTCCTTTTGTTTACTCTTTTTAACTTTTGGCCCTCTCCATTTAGTTTCTTTCCTTGACTATTTGATTTGCTCTGTTGGGCCTCATGGTGTTGTTACCTTTATTATCTTTCTCTAGGATATTGTTTAGAATTGCTTGTAGTGCTGGTTTGATGTTCATGTAGTTTCTCAGGTGTTCTTTGTCATGGAAGTATCTTATTTCTGCATCCATTTTGAAAGAGAGTTTTGCAGGATATATCAGTCTAGGTTGGAGGTTGTTTTCTTTTAGGACTTCAAATACCTCACTCAGGCTCTCTTTGCCCTAAGGGTTTGTGTTGAAAAGTCTGCTGTGATTCTGATGGGCTTTCCTTTGCATGTGATTTGTTTCTTTTCTCTTACTGCTTATAGTATTTTGAACTTCTGTTGGTTTTCTGGTATCTTGATTATTATATATCTAAGTGTAATTTTTTTATCATAGCTAGCTATAGTCCTGTATGTCACACCTATCTGTATGTCAAATTCTTCCCATTTGTGAAGTTTTCTGTCATTAATTATCTGAACAGCTTTTTTAAGTCATTTGCATTTTCTCCTGCTACTTCTTGGATTCCTCTCATTATTATGTTATTCTTCTTTGCATCATCTAGGAGTTGTTGGATCGATTTCTCATGATCCGTTACTGTTTTTAAGACACCTCTCTTTTCACAGTCAGTGACTGCAATCCTATCTTCTAAATCTGAGATTCTATCTCCACATTCTTTTATTCCGTTTTGAACACTTTCAATAGAGTTTTTTTTTTTTAATCTCCTGGATATCCGTTTGAATCTGTTTAATGGATTCCATTTCTTTCTTCTGTTGGGCTCTCATTGTTTCCATTTCTTTCTTATGCTGGGCCTTCATGGCTTCTATCATGATCCTGAGCTCATTTTTTTTTTTTTTTGTCAGTTTGTGTTCTAGAGTCTCATTTTGCTCACCATCTCTATGTTTATCTGGGAAATTATTTCTGTTTTGAATTTTTCTAGAGCCTGGTAGATATGTTTTGTTACTTTCTGTGCTGTGAATTCAGAGTGTCTTGGTGGTTCACTATCACATTTTTCATTCTCGTTAGCCCTACTGTTTGCCATTGGTGAACTGGAAGTGTGTCATTTTGTCTTGCTTAAGTGTTTCTCATTTTTATTTTTGCTATTGAGTTGTCCTTGATTCAATCTCTGGGTTATTAAATCTTCCTGATATAGTTGCATTTTAGCTTTTGAGTCTCTAATAACTCATAGACATTCTCATTTTCACAATATCAGAGAAAACAACTCATTAAATCAATCACTATCCTTTATCCCAATTGATAGAATCAACAACACAATAGGATCAATCACAACTTGAAAGTTGACCACTTGTGGTAGTTATTAATTAAACTGTGTAAATTCAATTAAAATCAAGAAGCAGCCCAAAATATGTTTGCAGTGAACAAACTCCTCAACATAGAATATTTACCATTTAGGATGGGGGCCTAGAGAGAGTTAGGATGAGAGATGGAATGAAATTTTTCTGGTCCTGAAAGAAAACAATCTCCAATCCAGATTGATGTATCCTGCAAAAGTATATTTCAAAATCAATGCAGAAATAAGATACTTTCATGACCAAGATAAATTGAAGATATTCATGACCACAAAGCCAGTCCTGCAAAATGTTCTCAAAGCTATCTTAGAAAGAGATAACAAAGACCACAATTACAAGAATACCAATAGAAAGAAGCAGCCAAGTAGAGCAAGCAATTAAAAAGAGAGGAAAGACAGGGAACTAACAGCAGGAAAATAATATGAGAAGGATGAGTCAATACATGTAACTTATAACCATCAGTGCAAATGGTCTTGACTCACCAATCAGAAGAAACAGAATGGGACAATGGATCACGAAAAAGATCCAACAATATTTTGCATAATAGAAACAAATTTAACTCAAAAATAAATTCATAGACTAACAGTCAAAGGATGGAAAACAAACATTATGTGGATGATAACACTGAAAAAAAGCAAGCGTAGCCATTCTATTTGTAGACAATGGCAACTTCAATCCAAGATGGGTTAAAAGAGACAAAGAAGATCACTATTTTTTCAGGGAAAACTTAAAGAAGAGAAAATAATCATAAATATTTTTGCACCAAATACCACAGCACCTAACTACATAAAGCAAATATAATGATCATGACAAAGTCTAGTAAGCTCTAATACAGTTGAAATGGGAGACCTCCACATCCCAATGTCATACATAGGCAGAAACAAAAAAAAAAAGTCCACAAAGAAATAGAAGTACTGAACCAAACCTCTAGACAAAGGAAATTAGTTGATATCTACAGCATGTTTCATCACAAGCATCAGAATACGCATTCTTCTCAGCTGCACATGGGATGTACTCCAAATAGACCACATACTAGCCCACAGAATATGCTTAAATAAATGAAAAGGAATTGAAATCATTCCATGTATATTACCTGACCTTAGTGTAATGAATTGGAAAACAATGGCAAAAGAAACCACAAAAATTCAATATATACATGAAAATAAAAAAAATCCTCCAAAACAACCAATAAATCACAAATGAAATTATATAAAAATTTTAACAGAAATTAATTAAATGATAATTGCAATACAACATACTAGAACTTATGGGATGCAACAAAATTAATTTGAAGAGGCAAATTTATAGAAGTGTATTCTCACATCAAGAGGACATTTTGAATCTCAAATGTCTTTAAAAATAAAAACAAATCAAAGTCAAAACTTCTCTGAGTGATGGAATTATAAAGATCAGAGCAGACATCAATCCGAGACTAAGAAAATACAAGGAATCAAAGAATTGGTACTTTAAAAGATTAAATATAATTGATAAAACCTTAGCCAACCATATCAATAAAAGGAAAGAAAAAACTCAAATCCATGTAATTAGAAATGAAAAGGGTGAAATCACAAATGATACTATGGAAATCAAGAAGATCATCAGTACGTACTTTGAAAACCTGTATTCTAATAAAATGGAAAACACAATACTAAGTGTCAAATACTTTGCTAATAATTAAAATATTTTATACAAATAAAGTTTATAGTTTTCTTGGAAAATAAGCTGAGAGATAGATTAACACTTGAAAATACACAGTTTGTAATAGCTAAAAGTTGGAAATAGCCCATTTGCCCATAAGTTGGAAAATGGATAAAGAAGATATGGTTTTTCTATAAAATGGAATACTACTCAGTCATAAAGAATGAGAAATTAGATTCATTCATAGGAAAATGGACGCATATTGAGGATATACTCCTAAGTGAAATAAATAAGTTACACATGTGTAAATACAGAATAGTTTCTCTGGTGTGAAAAACTATAATAGTACATAAGATCCTAATGATATAATTGACCATGTGAAATAGGAAGAAAAGTGCTAAAGGTGTAGAAAAAATGGGAAGGGTAGGGGAAAGCTAATAAGGGAAAAGAAAAAATTATGAGAAAATGAAAAAAATGGAAATAAAGTGTTTGTAAATGGGGAGGGGGGAGGGGGAGAAGGGAGGGCATGGGCAAGGGGAAAAAAATGAGAACCAAGACCTGTCATGTAAAGGTAGGAGATCCCAATAATGAATGTAATTGTACTGTATACCTAAAATGTACCAATAATCTCAATAAAAGAAAAAAAAAGAAACTACAGTCTTTTAAATTTAAAAGTACTATTTATCTATTAACTTCATAAGCACTAATTTTTCTTCTTAGATTTATCCTCTAACATGAAAAATTATGTCCTTTTTTGTCTATTTGTCCTTTTTAGTCTATTATTCTTGGTGCCTTTTTGCTATGTTTGGGGTTAAAATATAAATTGTTTTATTCATTACAAAGTTCTCTTGAGAGGTTTTTTCTCTTTTGTCCACCTAATGAACAAATGCTACCATAGGATTTAACACGATATATAATCTTATTCTTTACTCTGTGGATCAACAGGCACACATGCCATTTTACTCTTCTTTTCTTTTTTTGTCTAGCTCCTGTTCATTCAAATATCGATTCTTATGAACTCCTTGCAGAAATATTCCTAGTAGCACCTTTCAGCCTCAGAATATCATCATGCCTCATTGTTGGTTCTCAGTGCCTTAGCAGCACATAATACTCATCAAATTGTAATTGCTGTCTGGATGTATATTTCAATAAATTAAAAACTTGTGAGATTCTGAATTTTGCTTCTGAATTCTTAAGATTTGTTTCTATTCTATGCAAAGTGTAGCTTTGAATTTACAGTGAAATGGTGGAATTGTTGAACAACTGAAGAAATATAATTTTCTAGAAAAAAATCAACCAAAGGAGAATTATGTTTAGGAAAATCATAAGCTATATTATTTATTGCCATGTCTCTGTGGGAGCCATCACATCACATATATATATATGTCACATATAAGAATAATACAAAGGCTAAAATAATTAGGTCCAGCATTCAAAACTGTATTATCAAAAGGAGTTTTGTCAATTTAAAATGGGCAACCTGTATTCTTATAGGACAGTTTCTGGGCTGGATTGACAGAAAGTGGAATTGGGAAGAAAGAGCCTCTAAAGCACTTCATCCTGGAAGTACTGCAAAGTCAGGGATATTTTAGATACTCACAGGGGACTCTCAGATTCAGTTAATACCAATCTATAGACTGTAATAAGATGACTATAATGATAATATGTTGATTTGAGTCTAGCTGACCAACTCTAAGGTAGATCTCTTCCTGAGGAACATATTGTTATAAATTTACAGTATTATATTCTCCACACTATTGAGAAAAAAAAAAGAAGAGACAATGTACATGAACAGCAACGCTGGAATTATATGAAATATAAACATAAAATGCCTTCATATTTGTGTTAGCAAAACAGTACTTTTTAGAAAAATGTCTCAAATACTAAAAAATCAAAAACAATAAAATAAGTGGAAAGTGGAACTAGAATCTATTAAAATCAAGTTATTGCTGAAAAAATTGTTAAAGTAGAAAGGAGAGGAAAATTATTTTTAATCACAGAGTTGAAAAGAGAATTAGAGTTGTAAATAGTTTATAGTAAAAGATAAAAATCAATAGAAAAGTCATATGAGGGAATATAATGTATTATATCTTTTAATTTTAATAAATATCCAGTCCTAAAGGAGAAGACTAAAAGTAGAAGAACCAACTCTATAAGATAAAATGTTGAAATGTATATAGGTCAGGATATGCCTTACCCTTCTCTTTCTCCACTGAAAGCCAGTAGGGGATGTGCTTTAATTAAGAGCTACAGAAGTTGCTGTCCAGGTGCTCCAGAATGACTCCATTACGTGGTTGGGCTGACTCAGGCTTGACTTTGGACCAAGGAGCAAGTCTGAATTTGCACCAATCAGCCTTGGACTTGGACCAATTATTTGCTTCATATTTGGAAAAACTAGATAATTCAGCTTCCTCTAATATAAGCAAAGCTCCCTTTTGCCTCCTGGTGTTACTGGAGGAGAACTCCCTCTGGTGAGCTGACACACCTCTAACTTTCCCTCTCCTCCCTCCCCACCCTCACCCTATGCAACAGCACACAACCACTCAACATAAACTTTTACTTTGGTGTCCTATAAAATGTTCATAATTAATTTCTCTGGTGGTATGTTTATAGATGATCATTTAAATCATCAATAGTGTGTCAGAGCCAGTAGATTTTTTAAAAAGGTTTAAATTTAGGGTTTTCTAACTCTGAAGAGTCAGGGTCCAGTGGCAGAGAAAGTGGTGTCAACGTCAATGACTGGTGATAATCAGCATCAATATCCAGTGGCAACATATGGTAGAAAGGAGAAGACATCAATCAGCAGCATCAACCAGTAATGAGCAGTGATGTCTGGTATCAATCTATCCACCTTCAAAACACAACTGCAAACAGCAGTAGCCATCAGCAACTGGTGTTTGTTAGTAAGTGGTGGCAACTAGCAAGTAACTGGCAGAGGCTGGAAGGGATGGGTTGAGACCAAAGGCAGTGCCTAGAAGAACTATGCATAGCAGGAAAAGATTAGTTACAGCTGTTGAGGAACTTGAAACAGTGAGAGGCAACAGAAACTGCTGGAGGAGCTCTGGGAAGAAGCCATACGTTTACTTCAACTCCCAAGTAGCTAATGGGATGTCTAAGCATTCAGTAAAAAAACATTATATCCATTGAATACAACTTATAATATGTACTCAAATTAGCCATGAACCAAAGGCAAAGCCTATGACTAAGAAAATAAATAAACATCAGTTAAATCAAACATGAGAACCATTATATGGGGAACATGAGTATTTTAAAGAATTTTAATTATTAAGTGCATGCATGTAAGACAACATTAGAGGAAATATAAATGAATTAAATATTATTTAATCTGAGGAAGTCAGAAAAGTTTTGTACCTAATAAATGCAGAGAATTACTAAAAATGAGTCCATAAATTAATTTTCAAATAAACAAATGGAGTAAAGTACAAAATGAACAAAGTTTACTGAATTGTAAATTGATTAATTTTAAGGTCTATTAAGGACATATCAATTAAAAATAATAAAATATATTATATCAATATAAAAATAAGGCATCACAACAATTCTTAAACTAAAGCTACTAAAAAGATATGAAGAACAAATTTGTTTCTAATACATTTTTAAAAAGTAAACAAATTATCACAATTTAGAAAAAAAACATAATACCTATAATTTACAAAAGAAAAAATTGAAAGTTTGAATATTATAAAATTGATTCTATAATTAAATCTCTACTTACTATCAAATTCTTTGCCTAACTAACTTTTCTGTTGAATAATATGACACGTTTTGGGAAAATATTTTGCCAAATATAGAAAAAGTGTGGCAGAGAGTAACAAAATATGAATATATCTCTATTTATTTATCCAGACCAAGATGGCTTTAGCTTTAAAATTTGAGTTTATATATATCTAAATTACAGCCACATAATAATGATGCCACCTAGCTGAAAGCTCTAAAACATTATTGAGTGAATTCAAAGATTAAATGCATGGAGGAGTAGAGTAGATTTATTGATTAACAATTATTTTTAATTGAGTTTATTGGTACATTTTAGGTATACAGTAGAGTTACATTCATTACTGGGACCTTGTACCTCTGCATGACAGGTGTTGGTTCTCATTATTTCCCCTTACCCCTGCCCTCCCTTCACCCCCTTTTCCCCTCCCCATTTACAAACACTTTATTTCCATCTTTTCATTTTCTCACATTTTTTCTTCTCACTTATTACCCTCCCCCCACCAATCCCACCTTCCCTACACCTTTAGCCCTTTTCTTCCCATTTCACAATGTCATTTATCTGATTAGGATCTTATGTACTATTACAGTTTATTCATACCAGAGAAACTATTCATTATTTACATATTTGTGACATGTATTTCACTTAGGAGTATATCCCCAATATGTATCCATTTTCCTATGAATGAATCTAATTTTTCATTCTTTATGGCTGAGTAATATTCCATTTTATAGAAAAAAACACATTTTCTTTATCCACTTTGCAATTCATGGGCAAATGTGCTGTTTCCAAGTTTTAGCTATTATAAACTGTGCCGTTATAAACATGGGAGCACATATATCACTGTGATATTATTCTTTTAACTCTTTTAGGAAAGATACCCAGCAGAGGGATGGTTGGGTCAAATGAAATAATTAACAATTTTTAAAATTGTAAACTTTTAGTATTTTATTTATTTGAAATAGTTCATTTCACTAAAATCTTATTTAGCAAGCTTATTATAAAATATTGAAAAATGAAAGTTTGAATAAATATAGCAAAATATACTATAAGTAATAAGCAAGACAGTGTTATATTGGCCCAAACAGATAACATGAAAATTAATTTAAATGAGGAATCTAGAAACACTGTCAAGACAGAAGAGAGTAGAGTTTTCAATAGATTGCAATAATTCAACTGAAAACCATGAATAAGGAAGAAATTAAATTTATACTCCCTACTATAAAATAAATTCCAATTGATTTATATATTATTATGTAAAGCTTAAAACAAAAAAATGCATGATGACATAAAAGAATACATTCATGAAATTGGTTAAAAGAGTTCTTAAAATCTATATGAAAATAAAAAATTAGTAGGCTTTTAAAATTAATTTTGGTAATAAAGTATAGTTTTAGGAGCTACCAAGTAAACCATGAAATGATTAAATATACTTTAAACATGAATAATCAGTAAGGTTCAGAGAAAATAAAAATGATTTAAAATTTTTCTTTAAATGTAAAAATTAAAAGAATAACAAATAAATGGAAAATTTGGTACATGATTGAAAAAGACAGTTCAACACACAAAATTTCTAAGTGATAAATAAACAAAAAGGTGTTCAACCTCCTAGATTATTAGCTAAATACGAAGTAAAATCACAGTGCATATAAATATATACATTCTGAAAGAGCAAAATAAAAGATAGATAATATGAAATAAGGAAGTAGATATTTCTCATACGAGACAGGAATTGATGGAGGGAATAGAAGGGTGAAGAGGGGAAGGAGGTGAAAAAATAAATAAGAATTATTATGTACATGTACCAAATTCCCAGAAGGAGTGTAACCATGATGTACTGCAAACATGTATAAAATATATAAAAATATTTTTAAAAGACTTTCTATTACCAGGTTTTCATTAGCATATTAAGCATCAAAAATGCTCATATAAAATTGATGAGAAAATAGATTAATGATACTGTAACAAAATGTCTATTAAACTTAAGCATACCTGTATTCTAAATCTACTTTAATAGTTTGTATATACTTAACAGACGTGTGTGTGTAGCACAAGACATTTGCAAGTGTGAAGAGTACCATTGTCTAGATGAGCCCCATTTTAGAAATAAATGAAATTAAGTTTGGTATGATAAATATAATGGCATACATTATTTCAAGGAAATGAACTATAGTTTCATAAAACAACACTGATGACTCTCACAAACATTGTGGTTAAAGAAGTAGTTAGAAGTAAGTCATGAAGTATGTTTAACTTCATTTCAGTCTAAAACCAATAACTAATCTCTGGTGTCAGTCTTGATAGTTAATGCCCATTAGTTATAGTTCACAGCAAGTAGTTAACTCCTCTTGGAAACAAAGTAATGGTAGCAAATTGATGACTTCTTGTAGCAAACATTCTTAAATAATTTTCTTGAGTCCTCATAAGGTACTGTTTCAAAACAAAAATAATGGGATATATGAAAATTAATTTGGTGATACCTTATGATAATTGAGTTTTCCTAATTCATATTGTAGTTAAATTCATTGTAAAATACACACTATAATTTGAGTAACCAAGGAAACAATATAGAAATTTATAACTTTCAAATTTATAGAGGAGGAAATGAAATGAAAAAATTTTAATCAAAAGATATCCAGGGATTTAGATCAGAGATTTGGTGGCCTGCTTTGCAAGCACAAGGACCTGCATTCAATCCCTGGTACCAAGAAAACCAAATAAAACAAAACAAAAGATACAAAAAATAAATAAATAAATAAATAAATAAATAAATAAAAATATGGTGGAATTTGTCTTCAATAAATTATAAACCAATTAAAGAACTATCAAACTAGATAAAGTGGAAACCTTAAACAACTTGGCCCATATGTTCTGGTTACAAGAAATCTATACAGTTTATAAGAATACACACTGTCTAGACAGAAAATTTTATATAATGCATAGAAATAATTAGGTATAAGTATTAAATAAGTTTTATTACAACAAAAGTTAAATGTGTTAAATAAAATACATTTCAACTTTTAAAAAGAATTATGTTATATGAACATTTATTTTCTTGATATATTTTTATATAGTAAAGCAGAATAATTTTAAGCCTTTGTGTATCCAATAAGGTTTCTTGTTTCCAAGATTCTAAGGTATGAGTTTTCTCTTGATCTGAGTCCCACCACACAAGTTTTCTTAAAGTTTCACTTAGGGGGTCTTCATGTGGGTTCCCTAGATTGTTCTCAGAATTTACAATGTTAGATTGTTCTCAGAATTTACAATGTATGCAATATTGTAGGCACTTTATATTGAGTGAATATAAAAATATTCTGGTGATAAACATTTGAATTCATCTATCAAAATCATATTTTAGAATAAAGTGACAATCATTTTTAAAGGTCTACATTGTTCTTTGTATTCAAAGAAAAGAGATATTCTGTAGTATACCATGATCAAAAGTCAAAAATCACAAGTCATTTCCTCTTCAGAAATTTGACTCTCATTGAGAAGAAATGCAACTGAAATCCTCACATCCTCTTTAGCAGGGAACTTCTGAATCATCAAAAACACCAATGACCAGCTCAACTAATGTGAAATTGATGGATTCAAACTAGGGAACAGAGGTGATCAAGCTAGGCTTCAAGTTGTAATCCAGCCCAGAAAAAAAGTACAAGGATTTATAAAAATGTATCAGTCTAGGTTTTACTTTTCCAGGGCTCTGGTAGGTAAATCTATAATCTAAAATATGCTAAAGCAGCTTCTCAAACTTGCTTAATGATATATTTACAGACCCTATTTTTTTACAGCTTCTAGAGAAATGGCCTATTCCAGTCATCAAAGGATGATCTGGAATATCTTCCTGATTGTGATTTTTTTCATTATTTATCGGTAAATTTTAAGTATATATTATGATCAGATTCTTCATTGGGAATTTGTAACTGTACATGATATATCATGGTTCTTAATTTTTCCCATTCCCCTTCCCTCTCTTCAGTCCTTCCAGCCCTGCTTATTTACAAAACTTTGCTCCATTTTTTCTTTCTTTTTCCATTTTCTTTTCTTTCCTCCATCCTTATTCCTAGTTACCCTTATTTCTTGAACATTTTCTTCCTGTTTCTTAAGACCTATTATACATTTCAGTGCTCATATATGCTTTCAGTTTCTTACACTAGAGAGACAGTTCAGTGTTAAATGTGTGTCCTATTTATTTCAATTAACAATATAGCCTCAAACTGTATCCATTTAACTATGAATATCTCTAGTTCATCTTTCTTTGTGGCTGAATAGTATTCCAGTTTATAAGAAAACTTATTTTCTTTATCCAATCACCAGTTAATGGGAATTCAGGCTATTTCCAAGATTTAGCTATTACAAAATGTGCTACTATAAACATGGGTGCTCATATATCTCTGTAGTATGTTGCTTTTAATTCTTTCTGGAACATACTTAAAAGGGGAATAGCTGGGTGAAATGGTACCTCTAATCTTAGTTTTTTGAAGAATCTCCACCCTGATTTCCACAGTAGTTGTGTATCAGCAAATTGACAGTCCAAAGTGTGGTAACCCTTACTGGCATAGTAAGGTCAGGTCAAGAAGAATAGAGAACACATCTGGAGATGAGAGGCAAGTTTATTACAGTGACAGACAGATCAGGGATTTCTCCAGAAAGCCATCATGCTGGAGATAGCAGTGAGGAGGGCTTATACATGTTAAGGGTAGGGCAGTGGGAACACAGAAGGAAAGCATTTATCATCAATTCAAGGTTAAAGAAGTTACATTAGTTTACATGATTTGATAGTAAAGTACACTGGATAAGACACTTCCTGAGAACAAAGGAGTGTATGTGTTAGGTGTTGGAGTGGGTATGAGCTGGGGATGCCTTGTCAATCAGGTCAGTGAGCCATATGAAAAAGGTTTATGCTCAGAAATCATTTTCTGGCTCAGTTGCACCAGTCTACACTCCCACCAAAGTGAGAAAGTGTTCCTTTTCTTCCACAGCCCTGCCAGCAATTGTTATTGGTTAATGTCTTGAGAGCAGCCATTCTTTCTGGGATGAGGTGAATTCTCAGCATTGTTTTCATTTGCATCTCTTGAATGAACAGTGATGTTGAACATTTTTTTCTTTCTGGAGTGACATAGAATCTCAGTATTGTTTTGATTCAGCTTGCCCAAGATGAAAACTAGACCTACATCTTCTATCAGGCACTGAACTAAAATCAAAATGGATCAAAGATCTAAATATTAAAACAGAAACATTTAATTTGCTGGAAGATAGAATTGGTAGAATTCTTGAAGATACTGACATAGGAAAAGATTTTATGAAGAAAACTTCAGCCATACTGGAGCTAGCACAGAGAACCAAAGCTTGGTTCTCATCTTATTAGAAAGCATTTGCACAACAAAAGACACTATCTTGAAGAGTCATAAGTGAAGAGACAGCCCACAATGGGGGACAAATTTTTACCAGCCAGTCCTTAGACAAAGGACTAAAATCTGAAATATATAAAGAACTTTAAAAAATTCAGGCCCCTGAAATTTAGGCTTTAGGTAAAAATAAGCATCTGAAATGAATAGGCATTTCTGAGACAAAAAAGTGACAAATAACCATATGAATAAAGTGTTCAACATCACTTGTCACTCAAGAGATGTAAACGAAGTGGCAACCTTATAACAAACAATTCTTAGTTATATTCAGTTTAAGTTAGAGATCATAAGCTGCATTAAGGCATGAAGAAATGCTGGCAATTTAAATATAATTTGTTTTCTTAAGTAATATATATATATATATTAAATGAAGTTTATTTGATTTTTATATTGTTTAGCAATGTTGTTTGAATTTTTATCTAATGTCAAAGCCCTAGTTTTGATCAAAAGCCTGAAGTTCTGCCTGTTTCCAGTATATATGTACTAATTTGCTTAGGTTAAATGATAAATAGGTCCAGAGAAATAAACTAAGACATTTTTACAGCATTTGGTGAACTTTTACTTCATGAACATTGTGGAGAATCAAACAGATGAAGGAAGAATGAGCTCTTCTTCTCAATGTCCACATCCTCTAATTTCTTTCAGCTATGGTATACTTTAGAGCTGACAAACTGAATTAAGCAAATGAATTGATTACTGGCCTGCAATAAATCAGATAAATGTAATGTAATAAATTATTTTATGAATTTAGTGCTACTTCTTACAAATTTGGGGACTCTTACATACACTCAAGATAAAAATGATTTATTTAGGGCTGGGGATTTAGCTCCCTCATGCCACCACCTTTCTCACAAGTTCAAGGACCCAATTTGAATCCCTGGTAACAGCAACAACAACAAAAAAGAGTTTTTGAGACAGATATTTTAATAAAGAAATGTCCTTCTATAAATTCTTGTGTGCATGCTAGATCTAAAATGCTGTAATGATGGTTTAATGCAAAAATAGTTCAATGGATAAGTCAAGGAACTACCTTTTACTTATAATTATGGATGGAATACAATAAGCATATAAAATAAAGAGCAAACAAAATAATTCTGAGTGATTCATGCTGAAATATTACTGTCCATAGTTTTCCTTATATGGCTGTTCTAGCTTAGGTTCCTAGGACTCTGACTCTTAGTTTTAGGGATGAATTGTTACAGAAGAAATATTAAGAATAAACAAAGATTTAATTTCTGATTTTTCGTTCAAAATAAGCTGTTGACACATGTAGCCAAGTTATGATGTTTTTATTTTTTTTATTTTCCAAAGAAAACATTTTCAAAAACAAAATTCTGTATGTCTTAGTCGTAAAATTTATAAAACTTAAAATAAACTTTAAATTGACAAACTAAAAGTAATATAATCAGTTTCTAAATAACGGATAAAAGAAAATTAACTCAATTGTGAAGATGAGATGATAAGTAAGAAATAAGAAGTCATAAGGGTAAAGCAATTTAGGGAAGTTTGGAGATAAAGCTAATGCCATAGTATCCAGAGTGTGGCAAATTTTGCAAGAGCATGAAAATCTTCCTGTGAGTTAACTTAAAAGAGCATCACTTTTTCTCCCAGAACACTATGCTATTAATAGCTTTTGCTTACAAATCCTTACAAACAAATATACCACCCTGGAGATTAAGAAGGTGGGAAATATGAATGTTGATTGAGTCCACCCACAAAAACAGCTCGGCTTGCTTTGATTACATTAACATTATCTGTCCAAGGCAGAATAATACTTGAGATAGAAATTAAGTAGCAACCACAACAGGAATTTACCTTTAAGGAAGTGCTAACTCTATAGTCTGTTAAATTTAAACTTAGGTAATACTTAATGAAGTGCTATTACTGCTTTCAATGAAATAAGCTGAGTACAGGAAATCCCCTTTTTTTCTAGATTTTCAGGCAGGGAGTGCACATCAGCACTATTTGTTATAAGCAATAACAGCTACCAATAAAGAAAGTTATTGGCTAATGCAGAATTTTTGGAAAGATTGAGGTAGAATGAGACTAGGTTTCCAAAGCAAAACAAAAGAACAAGAAAATCACAAAAGAGTTATGAAAGTAAAATTGAGAATGCCAAACAGTTCTAAGACAAAAACTGAACCTATTTTAACTGTAAGCAACAAAGTTTATTTTTGCCACAAACATTAACAAAGACACACTCTGTCTAACGAAACCGGGCACCTCAGCTGCAATCTTTGTAAAATAAACAAAACTGAAGGATTAAAATCTAAAAAGATTCTAAGCAGCAGCTTTTGCATTCACACAATGCTTATTTGTAAATTGAATATTAATCAATATGCAGACATCAGCTGCTCCGACAAAGACACAAATGTGACAAAATCTGACAATGAAGTTTCTCCTAGGCATAGCAGCCTGGGTGTTAAGTAGGTTTGCACTGACATGACAGCTATGTGGTTACAAAAGACCAAATCCTCTCCAGTTTAAACTCTGGCCTTATCAATATAGAGCTGTAGGGCCATGTTCAAGTTTAGAGACAGAAAACACAAGAAAATGTGGTATCTTCCTTTCATTCAAGTATACTTTTACTTGCAGCCCAATGGTCAGCATGTAATCAAATGGCCTTGATGTACACAAGAGAGTATGAATATTATAGAGTCCAGACATGCTATGCCATATGCCCAGATACCTTCTGTTATAATAAAAGAAAAGGAAAACAGAAAATGAGGTAAGGAGGGTAGTTTTAGACACATGAAGTCTCATATCAATATGTTTAACTACTGGAATTGGGTCACATACCTGTTATATCTTCAAGGGTGCCAAGGAAATTACATGTTTTCTGGTTTCTATATTAGAGAAATGAGAATCACAAAGGAAATACTCCAAAAAGGAAATGTATTCAAAAGCACTGAGTAGCTTAAAATGTGACAGATATGTACTAGTAAGGGAATTCTCAGGAAGTAACATTTGTGATGAGACTTAGAGGAAGAACTGGAAGGGTAAATATAAGGAGATGATGCATCAAGAGCAGTTGATGCAAAGTAGGAAAGTGGTTTGATATTTTTAACAAATACCTTATAAACTATTATTGATAAAGCACAATTAACAAGGCATAGAGTAGCAGAAAATGAAGTTGAAGAGATATCCTGGAGACTTTAAGCTAAATTAAGGAATATAAATGTGTTCTAACACCACAAATTGTCATTTTCTAAGCTGTGTTTGATTGCATCACTTGGGCTAAGGTGTTGTGATTGACCTAATCAGTTGTCTTCCTTGTTATAATGAAAATGAGATGTTTGGGCTGGTGATTTAGCTCAGCGGTTCAGTGGCCTGCCTTGCAAATGCAAGGACCCGAGTTTGATCCCTGGTACATCCCGGGTTTGATCCCTGGTAAAAAAAAAAAAAAAAAAAGAGAGAGAGAGAGAGATTTCCTCACAGTGATTGAAGATTCAAAAGTTAAACCCAGCTGTATCTGGAATATTGAAGTATTAACCCAGGAATTAAACCAAAGACAGTACCAAAGACAAAAATAGAAATGAGAAGGCATTTAAAGAAGACACAAACTCAGACTTCTGCCTCACCAGCAGTGAACACTGGGGAATACAAGATGGAAAAGCCTGACAGTCAACCATCTAGATACCCTGAACCAATAGCACAGCAAGTAAAATAAACAGATACATGAGGTTCTAGAAAATTCAAAATAAATGATTTCCAGGATAACTACAGAGATGGTGAGAAGAATGAAAGACATGATTACAGACTCTAGAACAGAAACAAATAAAAAAAAAATAGATGATCTCAGGACCATGATGGAAAACTTGAATGCCAAGCATAGGAAATAAATGGAAACCTTGAATGCCCAAAATAGGAAGGAAATGAAATCCATGAATCAGTTTCAAGCAGATATTCAAGAGATTAAAAACTATACAAAATGCATTTACAGCATAATGAGAAAAGGTGAAGATAGAATTTCAGATATGGAAGATAAGATTGTGGTCCGTGACCATGAAAATAGAGATCTCTTAAAAACAGTAAGGGATCATAATAAATCAATCCAACAACTCTTTGATGATGCAAAGAAGAATGATATAAGATTAATAGGAATCCATGAAGTAGCAGGAGAAAGTACAAATGACATAAGTAAACTATTCACAGAATTAATGACAGACAAGTTCCCCAACAGAGGGAAAGCATTTTACATACAGATATGTGAGGTATATAGAACTACAACTAGTCATGATCAAAAACAAACCTACACCTACACATATAATAATCAAGATCCTGGAAACCCAACTGAAGAACAAAATACTACAAGCAGTTAGAAAAAAGAAACTGATCACATGCAAAGGAAATCCCATCACAATCACAGCAGAATTTTCAACCAAAACCTCAGGTCAAGAAGAGCCTGGAGTGAGGTATTTCAAGCTTTAAAATAAAACAACATCCAACCTAGGCTGATGTATCCTGCAAAACTATCTTTCAAAACTAATGTGGAAATAATATACTGCCCCGGCAAAGAACACCTGAGAAATTTCATTAGCACCAAACTGGCACTCCAAACATTTCTAAACAGTTTCCTGGAAAATGAAAATGAAGACCACAACTCCATAAGGGCCAACAGAGCAAATATACCAGGCAAGGTAAGAAATTAAAGGGGGGGGGATAAAAGAACCAACAACAGAAAAATAAAATAACAATGAGAAGTAAATATATAACAGTTATAACCATCAATGATAATGATTTCAATTCACCAAGCAAAAGAAACAGGCTGGCAGGGACGGGGATTTAGCTCAGTGGTTCTGCCACATGCCTTGCAAGTGCAAGGACCCAGGTATCTGTTACCAAAAAAAAAAAAAAAAAAAAAAAAAAAAGAGGCTGGCAGAATGGATGAAGAAGCAAAAACCAACAATATCCAAAATCCAATAATATACAAGAAACAAGAATCTGTGGGACACAATGAAGGCAGTTCTACAAGTGAAATTCATAGTAGTAAATGCCTAGGAAAACAGAGTGAGCTCAAATAAATGACCTAATATTTAACTTTCAGATTCTAGAAACAGAAGAGCAAGACAAACCGAAAGCTTATACAAGGGAGGAAATTATAAATATCAGAGCCAAAATTAATGCAATGGAGACTAAGAGAACTATAGAAAAAAAATCAATGAATAAAAGAGTTGGTATTTTTGAAAGAATAAATAAAATGAATAAACCCTTAGCCAGCCTTATTTTTAAAAAAAGGATAGAAAAGGCTAAAATCCATGCAATTAGGAATGAAAAAGGTGAAATCACAACAGATCCACTAGAAAACCAGAGGATCATCAATACCTGCTTTGAAAACCTGCACTCTAATAAAATGGAAAATACAGAAGCAATGGACAGATTCCTCGATACATATGAACTTCCAAATTTAAATGTGAGAGAATGAAAAGATGAAAATAAAGTGTTTGTAGATGGGGAGGGGAGAAGGGGGTGAAGGGAGGGCAGAGGCAAGGGGAAAAAATGAGAATCAAGATTTGCCATGTAGAGGTACATGATCCCAACAATGAATGTAACTGTACTGTATCCCTAAAATGTACCAATAAACTCAATTAAAGCTGAAAAAAAATAAACAAGGAGGATATAAAAAGTCTAAACATCCCAATTATATGTAGTGAAATTGAAAATGTAATTAAAACATTACCAACAAAGAAAAGCCCAGGTCCTGATGGCTTCACTGCTGACTTCTACACAATATTTAAAGAACTATCACCACTACTCTCTAAACATTTCAATTAAAATGAAAGGGAATCAATACTTCTAAATTAATTTCTAGAGGCAAGTGTTACTTTGATTCCCAAACAATTGAAAGACCCAAGCAAAAAAGAGAACTACAGAAGAATCTCCTTAATGAAAATAGATGCAAAAATCCTCAATAAGATATTAACAAATAGAATATAGAAGGTCATCAAGAAGATCATAAAACCTGACCAATTTGGATTTATTCCAGGGATGCAAGGATGGTTCAAAACATGTACATGAATAAATTTAGTTTACTATATTAAAAGAGTCAAGGATAAAAATCCACATGGTCATCTCAATAGATGCAGAGAAAGCATTCCACAAAATTCAACCACCATTCATGATAAAATCTCTACAGAAAATTGAAATAGATTTTCTTTATCTCAAATTGATAAAGGCTATCTATGAAAAACCAACAGCCATTATCATTCTAAATGGTCAAGCATTGAAATCCTCCATGCTAAAATCAGGATGTCCTCTATCAGCACTCCTGTTCAATATAGTTCTAGAAACATTAGCCACAGCAATTAGACATGGGAAATAAATAAAAGGAACAAAGATAGTAAAGGAAGTAGTTAAACTGTCATTATTTGCTGATGATATGATACTCTACACAGAAGACCCAAAAAACTCTGCCAAAAGACATCTAGACTTAATTGACAGATTCAGTGTAGTAGCTGGATGCAAAGTCAACACTTAAAAATCAATACTCCAAGCTGGGTGTGGTGGCACAAGCCTGTAATCCAAGCACTTGGGAGGCTGAGGCAGGAGGATCGCTGTGAGTTCAAGGCGAGCCTGAGCTACATAGTGAGTTCCAGGTCAGTCTTAACTAGATGGTGAGACCTGACTCAAAAAACCCCCCCCAAAAAAAAAAAAAAGATACCCTTCTTGTATACAGTGGACTCACTGAGAGTGAAATTAGGGAAACAATTTCTTTCACAATAACATCCCAAAAATGAACTATCTAGGAATTAATCTAATGAAATAAACAAAAAACCTCTACAATGCAAATTACAGCACTCTGAAAAAAAGAGATAGAAGAGGATATAAGATGGAAAGACATCCCTTGCTCCTGGATAGAAAGAATCAGCACAGTGAAAATGGCCACATTTTCAAAACTTCTATACAGATTCAATGCAATCCCATTTGAAATCCCAACAGTATATTTGACTGAACTTGAGGAAAAACACAAAAAATTCATTTGGAATGAAAAAAGACCTAGAAATAAAAAACATTCTAGGCAACAGAGACATGGCAGGGGGTATCACAATTCCCAATTTATAACTATGCTAAAAATGCTGTGGTAAAAATAGCATGGTACTGGCAAAGAAACAGACCCAAGGATCAGTGGACTAGATTAGAAGATGCAGAAACAACACTAGACATATTTAGATACCTCATCTTTGACAAAGGAGCCAACCATCCCCACTAGAAGAAAGATAGCCTCTTAATAAATAACGGTGGAAAACTGATTTTTAACTGGCTGAAGAATAAAACTAGATCCCTGTCTTTCACCATGCACTAAACTAAAATCCAAGTGGATTAACAATCTAAACACCAAAACAGAAGTACTAACCTTATGGTAAAGTAAATTGAGTAGAACTCTTGAAGACATTGTCATAGGTGAAGACTTTATGAACAAAACCTCAGCAGCATGACAAGTTGCCAAAAAAATCAACAACTAGGATCTCAATGTATTAAAAAGTTTTGCAGTACAAGAGAAATCACCAACAGAGCTAATATACAACCTACAATGTGAGAAAAAAAATTTGTGAGTTACTCCTCAAAGGAGTACTATTAGAATATATAAAGAATATAGTGTTGGAATTTCAATTGGCGTTGCATTGAATGTGTATAGCAGTTTTGGTAGTGTGGCCATTTTCACTATGTTGAGTCTTCCTATCCAGGAGCAGGGGATGTCTTTCCATTTTCTTATATCCTCTTCTATCTCTTTTCTCAGAGTGCTGTAGTTTTCAGTGTAGATTAGATGTCTTTTGCTTCTTTTGTTAGATTGTTTCCTAGATACTTCATTTTTTTGGATGCTATTATGAAAGGAATTGTTTCCCTGATTTCTCTCTCAGTGAGTCTGTTATTTGTGTACAAGAAGGCTATTAATTTTTGGGTGTTGACCTTGTATCCAGCTACCCTGCTGAAAGTATCAATTAAATCCAGAAGTCTTTGGTAGAGTTTGTTTTGGGTCTTTAAAGTAGAGTATCATACTGTCAGCAAATAATGACAGTTTAACTTCCTTTCCTATCTTTATTGATTTAATTTCTTCTCTTGTCTAATGGCTGTGGCTAATGTTTCCAAAATTATATGCAAGAGGAGTGGATATACCACATCCTTGTCTTGTCACTGAGATTCCACCTCACCCCACAAAGAATAGCTGCTATTAAGAAATCAACCAATAACAAAATTTGGCGGGATTGTAGAGAAAAAAGAACTTGTCTCCATTGTTGGTGGGAGTGGAGACTGGTGCAACCACTATGGAAATCAATATGAAGAGACCTCAAAGAGCTGGGACTAGAGGTTCCATTTGACACAGCCATAGCTCTTCTGGTTATCTTTCAAAAAAAATAAAAGAATCATACCAGAATGATATATGCACACCCATGTTTATAGTGGCACAGAGTGTAATAGCTAAAACTTGGAAACAGCCCATTTGCCCATCAGTTGGAGATTGGATAAAGAAGATATGGTTGTTCTGTAAAATGGAATACTACTCAGCCATAAAGAATAAGAAATTATACTCATTCATAGAAAAATGGATACATATTAAGGATATACTCTTAAGTGAAATAAATAAGTCACACATGTGTAAATATAGAATAGTTTCTCTGGTGTGAAAAAATTGTAATAGTACATATGATCCTAATGAGATAACTGACATTGTGAAATGGGAAGAAAAGGGCTAAAGGTGTAGGGAAAGTGGGAAGGGTAGGGGAAAGATAATAAGGGAAAATATCAGAAAATGAAAAAAAAATGGAAGTAATGTGTTTGTAAATGGGGAGGGGAGGAGGGGGTGAAGGGAGTGCAAGGATAAGGGGAAAAAATGAGAACCAAGACCTGTCATGTAAAGGTACAAGATCCCAATAATGAATGTAACTATACTGTATACCTCAAATGTACCAATAACCTCAATAAAAGAAAAAAATATGTATAAAGAACTCAAAAAAATCAGACCCACCCTAAATGAAAAGACCTGATTCAAACCTGGACATCTGAAATGACCAGATATTTCTCAGACAAAGAAGTAAAAGCTGCAGATAATTATATGAAAAAATGTTCAACATCAGTGGCCATTTGAGAGATGCAGATGTAAGCACACCAAAGTTCCAACTTAACCCAGAAAGAACGGCTGCTATCAAGAAATAAACCAATAACAAATAGTGGTTGGGTTGTGGGAAGAAAGGAACCCTTCTCCATTGTTGATGGGAGTGCAGACTGTTGCAACCACTGTCAAAATCAATATGGAGATACTGCAAAAACTAGCTTTAGAGGTTCCATTTGACCCAGCTGTCCCTCTGCTCAGTATCTTAAAAGTTAAAAGAATCATACCACAGTGATATATGTGCATCCATGTTTATAGCAGCACAGCTGATATAGCTAAAACTTTGAAACAATCTAAATGCCCATCACCTGGAGACTGGATAAAGAAGATATGTTTTTTCTATAAAATGGAGTACAGCTCAGCCATAAAGAAATGGATGCACATTGAGGTGATACTCTTAAGTGAAGTAAACAGGACAAACGAGTAAATACCAAGTAGTTTCTCTGGTGTGAAAAACCAAAAGTGTAAATAAGGTTCAAAGAGTATAACTGAGAGTGTGAACTAGGAAGAAAATGGCTAAAGGGGAAGTTGGAAGCGGAGGGGAGAGGAAATAAGGGGAAAATGTGGAAAAAAAGGAAAAAAATGAAACAAATTCTTTGTAAATAGGGAAGGATGAAGGGGCTGTAGGGAGGGAGGATATGGGGAAAAAACAAGAACCAAGATATATCATGTAACGTACAAGATCCCAATGATAAATGTAACTGTATGTTTGCTTTAAATGAACCAATAAACTCAATGAGGAAAAAAATAAATGAATGTGTTCTAAGGTAAAATGAAGATCACTGAAGGTTAGGGAGTGATATAATTAGTTTTTTTTTTTTTGTTCAAAATAATCACTCAGATTGGAGGGTAGGAAATGAGTTATGAAGGAGCAGAGAAAGGGGATAAATCCTGTGGGAGTGCAATAATCTTGACTGCGACTGCAGTTTTAATGAAGGGAATGATGAAGTGCATAAACAAAGGTGCATACCCCTCCAACCGTGAGAATGCATGCCTATTCTGAAGATCAAAACTGATCAAAAGAGAAAAGTATAGAAGAAGCATTTTTATACAATACAATAGATGGGAAGAGTCTCACTGTACATTTATAGTACAGAGAAAAAAAATGAAGAGCATCTGATCTACCAGCAATAAAGACATCCCTAATCCAACAATGTATGTAGTGTATTCAGCTTTCTGTAACTGTGACAAAAACTAATTTAATTATTTAAAAAGAAATTAGGTTCATGTTTCAGAGGTTTCAGTTCATGGTTGATTTGTAGCTTCACTTCAGGCCTGTGAAAGAAGATTATCCAGATGAGGTGTGAGTAATGAAGCAATGCTGCTCACACTGCGGTGACCAGGAATGAGAGAGAGAGAGAGAGAGAGAGAGACAGAGAGAGAGAGATTCCCAGACCTCACTACTGCACTTCTAGCCTTCAACGCTTTGCCTTTGGGAGACAGAAAAGATCAAAACCATAACCTAGGAAAAAATAAAACAATGGAGTACTTTGTCAAAATCCTCTAAGATATAATTTTATAGAATCTTTTGCAACAAAAAATGAAACACCCAGAAATATATAAGAAAGCCAGGTGCGTGACTCATTGGTAGAGTGCTACCCTAACATCGGCAAGGCCCTGGCTCAATAGCCAGCACAAAAGCCAAAATAATGATATAAAACAGGGGTGGCAAACCTATTGCTTGTGTGCCACAGTCGGCTGTTTCATAATGGTGAAAGCTCTGAAAGCTTTGCCAAAAGCAACACCCTATAAAATATACATCTAGCACATTTCTGATGGCTTTCAAACTATAGCTTATTATCATATTATTTGTTGCACCAAAATGTGTATTATTGATGCTGTGTGTGAAAACAACTCTGAATGGAATTTAGTAATTTGTATTTCAAATCCATAAATTTTTTTAAAAAATAACAAATAAGTAATGATATCAATAAAATAGCAATAAAGGGGTGCTTTATATTTAATAATTACTTATTTTGTAGGTCAAACTATGATTAGGTAACTATACAGGTGTATCAAGCCACTCCAAATTTCAGTATTTTAAGGGAGCAATTTCTTACCACAGTTTCCCTGCATAAGGACTCAGGTATAACTAACTTGCTCTCTAGTTCAGGGACTTTCCCAGGGCTGCAGACACGCTGCCTTCTATAGCTGTGCTAATCTTCTGGCTCCACTACAGCAGGCTCACTCCAAAGACACATGGTTAAGACATTATTTTTTTGTTTGTTTGTTTGTTTGGTACCGGGGATTGAACTCAGGTCCTTGCATTTGCAAAGCAGGCACCGGAACCGCTGAGCTAAATCCCCAGCTCTGAGACATTATTTTCATACCATGTATGTCAGCCTCCTGGGAAACTCCCAAGCTGGTGTGAATGGGTTTCCTTTATAGTTGGCCAAAGAGAGTGCACAAAACAAGGGAGGATAAAAAAGAAACAGAGTCTTTTTTGTAATTTCATCTTGGAAACAATCATATCTCTGCTATAGTCAATTAACAATTAAGCCACTAAACATAACCCGCACTTGAAAAGGGGAAACCACACAAGGCCAGACGCATCAGGTGTCAGGAATATTTGGAAGCCATTGTAGAGACTGAATAACAACAATTACTACCTCACCGGATCAGGTTATATTTATTTTTGTTGTTTTTGCCATTTTTGGTGGTAGTGCTTTATTATAATTTATTTCCTAAGGAGTTACACAACTATGCCATTGCATGACATTTTTCCCAATGACAAGTGATTTTTTTCCCTATCATCTCCAGTAAAATTTTGCCTTAATTCATCATATCCAAGTGGATAGGATTTAATATATTAATAGATTATGCTAACATATTTAATATTTTAAAAGTCAACAATTCTAAATAAAAACACATAGATCTTAAAATTTAAGGAAAAAGTGTCTTGCATCTATATCTATATCTAAATAAGTTTGAAGGATTCTAGATCTGCAGGCAATTTTCAGGCAGACATGCTTGTATAAACTAACTTGGAATGTGATACTTTAACCATCTAAACTACATATGGACAAAGATATAGGTGGAAGTATGAAAATTCATCTTGATGTCTTCTAATTGGAAATAAATTAGTCATTCCTGATGCTAGGGCTAAACATTTTTTTTTTTCATTTTCATATGTTGTTTAAAACATATATACTTGAATGACCAAATATTTAGCCATTTTTTGATTAGTTATAAATTTAAAAACTTTTTTCTTTGTTATATCTTATTTGTACTTCATAGATAAAAATCAAGTTCTGCTTGGTACTTAGCAGCATTCTTGAAGAACCAGCTGCTTTTTCTGTATTTATTTTCACAAATTGTTAATATATATTTTATATTTGCATACTAAATCTGGGCAAGGCACTAAATCTAGGTAAATGTATCCTAAATTGTGATTTATGTTTGAGATATTCATATTTTCCATGACATGTTAATAAAATACTAATTTCTTTTTTGTTTGTTTTTTGATTTTTTTCAGACATGGCCTCTATATAGTTCAGGCTGACACTGAACTCATTGTGTAGCCCAGGCTGGTCCTGAATTTGCAGAGATCCTCAGCCTCAGACTACAGGTGTACACCCTCATGCCTGGCTGAAATGTATTACAGCAATGGACACAATTTGTAGTTATATGTTGAGATAGTCACTGAATTAACATTTATATAGCACTCCATCGCAAAATTCTACCTGTGCTAACTAGACTGTTAAAGGAAAGAAGAAAAAAAAAACTAATACTTTCCTCTATAATTATCCCCCTTTGATTGCAAAGAACTTTTGTTATCTTTAGCTAAAATAGACTATTATTTTTACTATTTCAAAGGTATTTACTTCACAGATAACCATCATATCTTGTATTAAGATTTTTTGTGGATATAGGCAATGCAAGTATTAACTTAGTTAAAAAAAGACCTTTAATAGCTTTTTAAAGATAATTTATTTTCTTTAGATATTTTAATTAGAATTATTTTTATTTATGAGCTATATTTTATTTTATTGTATTTTGTTGTTATCATGGGAAACGTAAGAAAACTGTTATTCTAAATATAGAATATACTAACAATTAAATAATGCTAGGTTTATAAAGTTTCAGAATGAGAATATATAGTCAAATTTCTATAGATAAAGCATATAATAATGAATTTTGGGTGCACTTTTATGTCAAATACTATTACTCATTAACACTTAGTCCTAGAGTAGTTCAGTGTAAGATTCTTATGTTCACTTTAGGGTAAAAACAAAATAAATAATAATAGTTAGTGAAGGTCTTAGTAGGTGGTTAGCAATTATTTGTCATGCATCAAGGAATTCAATATCAAACCAATTGTCATCAAGTGCAATATTCTTTCTGGGCCAGCAAAAATATTTCATCAATAAAATGAATTTATGTTTCTGCATATGTTGAAATTATCTGTGGAAGTTACTAGCAATGTGTCTTCTCTCTATATTAGCAATGATTTTATAATGGTTGATGCATATGGAACATAATAAAAACCAAAACAAAATCATTAAAAATAAACTAAAACCCAAAGAAACAGACTTGAGGATCAGTGGAACAGATTGGAACACACAAAAACAACTCCAGATGCACTCAGCTACCTCAAATTTGACAAAGGAGCTGACTGTCCCCACTGGAGGTAAGATAGCCTCTTTAATAAATGGTGTTGCAAACACTGGATCTCAACCTGTCAAAGATTAAAATTAGACCCTTATCTCTCACTGTGCACTAAATTAAAATCCAAGTGGATTAAAGATCTAAATATTAAAACAGAAACACTAAACTTGCTAGAAGATAAATTAGGCAAAACTCTGGATATATGACACTCTTATATCTCACTGTGCACTAAATTAAAATCCAAGTGGATTAAAGATCTAAATATTAAAACAGAAACACTAAACTTGCTAGAAGATAAATTAGGCAAAACTCTGGAAAACATTGGCATAGGAAAAGACTTTATGAACAAATCCTCAGTAGCACAGGAGCTAGAAGAAAGAAACAGAAACTAGGATTTCATCTTATTAAAAAGCTTCTGCACTACCAAAGAAACCATCAACAGAACTAAGAGACAACCTACAATGTGGGAAAAATTTTTCACCAGCTGCTCCTCAGACAAAGGACTATTATCTAGAATATATAAAGAACTCAAAACAATCAGCCCCCCAAATATAAAGACCCAATTCAAAAATGGGCATCTGAAATGAACAGATATTTCTCAAAGAAGCAAAAGCAGCAAGTAAATACATGACCAAAGTGTTCCACATCATGAGACATTAGAGAGATGCAGATGAAAACAACACTGAGATTCCACCTCACCCCACAAAGAATGGCTGCTATCAAGAAAGCACACAATAACAAATGTTGGCAGGGTTGTGGGGAGAAAGGAACCCTTCTCCATTGTTGGTGGGAGTGCAGACTGGTGCAACCACTATAGAAATCAATATGGAGATACCTCAAAGAGCCGGGTCTACAGCTTCCATTTGACCTAGCCATAACTCTGCTGGGTATCTTTCCAAAAGAATTAAAAGAATCATACTAAAGTGATATATGCACATCCATGTTTACAGCAGCACAGTTTATAATAGCTAAAACATGGAAACAGCCCATCTGCCCAGCAGTTGGAAACTTGATAAAGAAAATGTGTTTTTTCTATAAAATGGAACGCTACTCAGCCATAAAGAAAGAAAAATTAGAGTCATTCATAAGAAAATGGATACATTTTGAGGATATACTCCTAAATGAAATAAATAAGTCACACATGTAAATACCAAATAGTTTCTCTGGTGTGAAAAACTATAATAGTACACAAGATCTTAATGGGGTACTTAACAACGTGAAATAATAAGAAAAGGGCTAAAGGTGTAGGGAAAGTGGGAAGGGTTGGGGAAAGGTAATAAGGGAGAGGAAAAAATATGAGAAACTGAAAAAATGGAAATAAAGTGTGTGTAAATGGGGAGGGCAGCAGGGAGTGAAGGGAGGGCAGGGACAAGGGGAAAAAATGAGAACCAAGACCTGTCATGTAAAGCTACAGGATCCCAATGATGAATGTAACTGTACTGTATACTAGATTGTACCAATAAACTCAAAAAAAGTAAATAAACTAAAATGTTAAATATTACACTAGGCAGCATAGAATCTGTTTTACAAATTGTAGAGCAATGTGTATGTTTAATTGATTGTGAACAGAAAAAGTATTAAAAAGATAATTCAATATCTGCTTGTATTTTCATACAAGAAATGAAAAACAAGTAAAATATATGTGGTACTCGATCATGAAGGCAGAATGTCATTTATATTTCATTAAATGGCAGAATATTTTGGAAAAGAAATAATTTAACAAGTATTATGAATTGTCATATAGTATGTAATTTATGTTTTCTTAAATTGATTTAATAGACTTTCATTGTCCTGTGCACTAAGAAAACTAGGAAAACAACTTTTAAAAATTAATAAATTAACAAAAAATATAAATGATTCTGAAAGATTAGTTAGAAGTGTAGATTGCTAATTTAATGCAGAGCAAAGTAATATGTGTCTAACTGGAATAAACATCTCTATGTACTGTTGTGTGAAATTTCCCTCCTTTACTTGGCAGTAGATTAAAATCTGAAGGAGATTCCTAAAGGATTTTGGTAGTGTTCCAGACTTTGGCAAAAGTTTACAAAAGCCATGAGAGAGGGAACATGTTGAACAAGATTGAAACATAGCAGAGGGCCACAGGTGGCTGGAACACAGAGTGAGGATTAGAGCGACCAGAGAAGCACTCAGAGAATCCAGAGAATGGAGAACAAATTGAACAAATAAAATGAATTTTGTCCTTGCTTTATGAGATGTCCTTGCCAAGTCGTAAGTAGAGTGGTGCTTGATGTGATTTGCTTTTTTTAATGTATACTCTGGTTGCTAGGTGGAGTGTGGAAGCTGTAAAACATCACAGACAGCTGCTGAAATTGTCCCAGAAAAAAATGTTTAAGAAACCTGACAGCAGAAGGCTGCTTTTGTGAACTGTACATGATCTGGGAAAGACCATAGAAAGAAGAGCTTTGCTCTCGGAGAGTTCAGGAGTCAAGGGATGGTCAGAATACAGTTCAAATAGTCCACACAGAACCTGATTAGATGAACCTTAAGGAAATTATGTGATGGATGGTGGTCAATGACTTAAATAATTGTAAATCATTTATGTCATCTTAAATACAAATTAAGCATGTATTCATGTAAAAATTATTTCAATTTTAAACCAATGTCTGAGTAAAAGCTATTCAAAATATACGAACATTTGCATTTTACTTCTTCCACACATTATTTGGATTAAATGTAACAAAATGACAAATACATAATCTGCAATAGGACTCAAATTCTTTCCCTACTGTCATAAGAAGCATTAGCCTATTATATCCTTGAAATATAATTCTCATCAGTGCTAAAGGATACTAGGTATAATTCAGCAGATCAATTCTATACAACTGAATAGAGGTCAGAGAAAGTATTTTAAGATATAATAGAATCTTTTTGCATTTCTATGTGTACTTTTTACGTTAATGTAAAAAGTCTTTTGATTCACAATGTTCAGCTCAAATTATTTTTATGCCAAGCTCTTAATTCAGAGTTGAGATTAAAACCACAGGGACTTATCCTTTGTTGAAAGTTAAATATTTAATGTGATATACAAAAGGAATTTACTTGCTTGTATTTATTTTGAAGATTTTTGGTTGTACAAATGGGGTTTTCTTTCAGAAACTAGTGTACAACAAAATAAATAAAAATACTAAGATTGTTTTATTTTTTGAGATATGGAAATTATGCCTTCTATACAAATGTAAGCAAGTCTATCTAGATTATTTAAACATTCTTCAGATATTTTATTTATAATATGTAATAAATGTATATTATATTCTGTTCTCTTATTTTCATACTTCATTCCCTCTTTTACTTTTTCTTAAATCAATTGAATTAGCAAAAATCAACATTTAATATACTTTTTGTTTCTCTGTTTGGACCACTTGAAATGTTTTTATGGTATAACTACAATAAACAGTTATTTATAGTCTGCTGATAGCATACAAATTAATTTTCAAATTGATGAAAATGATTAAAATTGATTATTAGGATAGCAGTAAGTTCTCACTTAGAGATGTACCCTGTGAGGTATAGAATTTTGCAGGATTCTTGATTACTAGTGTACCCAATGCTTATAGTATTTATTTTATTTATTTATTTATTCATTTATTTTTTGGTACCAGGGATCAAACTCAGAACGTTGCACTTGCAAGGCAAGTGGTGGAAGCACTGAGCTAATTCTGCAGCCCTCTTTTACTTATTAATCATTATGCCTTATCTGTCATGAACAACTTCACTCATCACTTTATGAATTTTTCCCTAATTTCTCAAAGTGAAATTGTCTGTTGTATTCATTTAGTAACATGTAATAAAACATAATATTTAGCTATATTTGGGCAAACATGTCTTTCTTCAACTAGACTGTTAACTCAGCAAGAAAAGCATGCAAGTTGTCTCTCTACCACTAGAGCTTATAACCGATACTTGTGGGTTCAACTATCAAAACCATTGGATATATTTCCTTGTATTGTGATTAAGCATGAAATTTGAATTAGAATGGTAGAATTGTTCCTTATTTCATAAGAAAAGAGTCAGGAAATTATAGTTAAAGACCTTAAAATAAGTTCTATACATGGGGTATTGTATATTTATATATATAGAATATTATGTATATATAATTCGTAGCTTCAAATATACACTAAATTTCAGCTACTTTTGAAATTCTGAGGAATAAAAAAACTAAAAACCACTTCATTATTTGACAATTACAATTAAGTACCCCAAATAACTGTGATTTCCTGGGTGAGTTTCATTATTTCCATTAATATTTAATGAAGAAACTCATGAGGAAAATATTATATGTCTTTGGGAACTATAATCATTATACTATTGATGAGTTAAAATCAATAAACCAAGCATGAAATGCAGTCATTATATGCATATAATCTGTACTAGGCATATTCTTAAATAATTATTAGAAGGGTGACATTTTATTAATCAATAATTCAAATGTTTTGATAAGAAAGTTATGTAATAGTTGTATAATAAATTTTAATTTATCAGTAATCAAATTTATATGTTTGAATCAGCCAATCTTTGCTTTTCAACTGTAAAAGATTCCTCTGTGAACCCTTACTCTCAAAATCATGAATATATAATGTGAAAATAATGAACTTCTGCAGCAGATCATCTTTGACAATAGAACAGACAGCATTCTGAAGACAGTCTCTGAAAGATAGGTCACTGAGGACAGCCACATCAGGGGAAGAGTAAAAGTGGCCCAGATCTCAGGTTGATATGGTGGGAAGTATTATGGGATAGAGGTATGGAAAGCACAGTGCCAGAAGTTCCAGCGGGCACCCTCAGTGTCCTTGGTTCACTAGAATTACTAATACAGAAAATCTGCATTTACTTGCAGATGTAGCTTTCTACAGAAAATAGTTAAAGATTAATATCAGCAAAGGAACAGTTGAGGATGGAAAAGGCACAAGCTTCCTGCCATCCTCTCCCACTGGAGCCCCATTAACCAGGTTGAATTGTACCAGCAATGATGTACATCAATAAACAGCATTACCAATCAGGGATGCTAACCTGAGCCTGATGTCCAGGTCTATTATCAGAATATAGTCATGTAAGTAGTTAGATACTGAAGTACTTACCCTAGTTACACAGTTTTCAACTTCAGCCTCTCCAGAGATCAAACATATGGAGAGACCTAAAGCTCCTACCATAAATCACCTTGCTATCTGGTAAGTTACAAGGTCACAGGTTTGCAAACACACTCATTAGGTAGGGAATTTTAAGGTTTTCAATGTTATTATCTCCCAAAGGTGGGTCAAGGGACACTTTTTTTCTTTGGAATGTGCAAGGCTTAAATATTACAAGCCTACTGAGTTAGAACTTTGCTGCACCACAGGAAAAACCAACAATCCTTATTTTGGAATACATTAATAAAACATATTTGTAAATTATAGAAGTCAGACACCTTGACATTTATTTTTGACACAATAAAGGGTAGAATAACCTATATTAAATTAAGACAATCAAGTTGATACAGTGAAAGATATTGCAGGCACTTGATGCACTGGAGTTGAGGAGGTTTTGTACGTAGAAAACAGTGAACTGTTCAACAAGATTGAGTGAAGTGTGTGTGAGATGTTCTATATATATACACACAGACAGACAGACAGACAGACAGACACACACACACACACACATGCACACACACAATGCCCACATACACATGAAACACAAAGCTGTCTGATATAAGATTTCTCTGTAAGGTCATACACTCCTGGAACTAATTTATACTTCTGGGGTAAATTGCTGAAAAGCAATTAGTAAACCTTAATCTCCTAAATACTTAAGATTTTTGTTAACTCTGTAACTCAAGTCCTTCCTCATGTATCTCATAGATTTGTTTAAATATAAATGATTGAACATGGTTCCCCTTTATTTAAAACAAACCAACAAAAGCTATTTAAGCTTACAAAAGTATTGTAAGAATACAAGTGGAATAATTAAAACCCAAACATGAAATGACAAAATACAAATGTGTAAGCCTTAGGGAGTGAGCATGCTCATGTGCGCGCGTGCGCACACACACACACACACACACACACACACACACACACAACTAGACACCAGAAAGATAATGGCAGAAAACAAGAAAAGTTATAAACAAATATTTTATTATATAATTAATCTACTACAAGTTTTATACTATAAAAATTTAGGAAATTTAAAACTCTAGCCTGAAATCTTAACTCAAGAAAAGGAAGTAGTAACTTCAGTAGGGCTAAAATAAAGAAAATAAATTAAGGACACAGAAATTAAAGTCACATTGGATAAAGAAAGAGAGCAGACACACATACTTAACTAAAATTGTATGTATGACAGATATGAGAAATCTGAGCATACTGAAATAAAAATAACAGATGGCTTATGAAAAATTAGAAAGAAATTCATAACTACAAAAGAACAAAAATGACCCAAAATATAAACGTTAAACATCCCCAACGAGAACAAATGAAACAAAAGAGTCAAATATACAATACAATATGATATTCCTAAAATGGAGAAAAACAAATCTTTGTATTGAAAGTTCAAAAAAAATTGACATAGTTCAATCAATACTGACATATTGCCTGGGGCAGTTAATTGACTTGAAAGATAAAGAATCCCAAAGCATCTGAGCAAATCTTCAAGTCAACCAAGAGAAGGATAAACCAGGCTTAGTTCTGACTTCTCCATAGTAACAACTCCCCACATGAGGACAACCTGAGCAAATATCAAGATTTTCAGGAACTAAAATGTGACCAAAAATTTAAAACTGAGCTAAAATATGATTTCAGTATAAGGGCAATGGCAATGCATATATAGTGTCAAAGAATAGCAAATTTCAAACAAATATATTTTCATAAGAAACAACTGATATCTATGAAATACCCAAAAATAAGATTCCACAAATGCAAGTTCTCCTGGTATTTTTTGTAAGTAGCAAATGAAACTTCACTTTCATGAAATTCATATGAATCTACTTGCACAATTATAAAAATCATATGCTACAACAATCAGTCACTCTTGACTAAAAAAACTTAGAAATACTGTTGATACATCAGCTTTCAAACTTTTCAGTTCTGTGTATTACTCAAATTGTATTCCAGAGTATCAAAGTAAAAAGGATAATAACAGAACAGCAGCTTTCCAGAAGACTCCATTTATTTAAAATTTTTCCTTTTATTGTGAACTGGTTTGGTTTCTCATTTAGTCTTACAAAAGAGCTAAATCTGCTTCCTAATTTTCTTTTTAAAATCAATGCATTTCAATTTTAAAAACTACCATTAAAAGCTAAGTATCAAAAAGCAAGAGTACATAGACAGACTAAAGAAACAAAAAATAAAGGACATAAATAAACCCAAATAGTTATAAATATGTTTGTACAATGCATGTTAACTGTGAACTATCTGATAATTTAAAGGAAGACTATTCTAGACACTTGTATCAATACATAGTAAAAATATAAATAATAACAGTGCCTAGAGCGAAAGGAGATTAGATGTATGTAAATGTAGAAGCAAACATATCCATTTTATACATTTTAGAGAATTAAAATTTCTAAGCCATATAAATAGTCCGCATTTCCCAAACAGAGCTTAGTTTAGGTAACAAGAAAATAGAAAATGCTAACATACATATTTCTATTTTTGCAACTTCTTTAAAATATGTTCCATTTGAATTTTTATGAGATACTTTATTTCCAGTGACTACACGGTCTCACATTTTTTAAACAAATATATCTTGACCACCAAAGTGGCACATGTCTGTAATTCCAAGTACTTTGAAGGCTGAGGGAGGAGGATCTCAAATTCCGGGCCAGCCTGAACTACTCAGCAACAATCTTATTCAAAATGACAATAAATGTCTGAGCTTATAACTCAGTGTAGGGTATGGCACTGGATTCCATTTTCAGTACCCCAAATAAAAAACCCAATAACAACCCCTCCAGTATAGACGTGTTTCCAGTGAGAATTGAAGTCTCCTTGCCCAGACTCACTTTCTGGCTCATTTCCCAAAGCCCTTACCTACCAATAACACCATCTCTTTAGGAACTGGGTTTTCTAAATCTACATTTGTGGGACTCAAACATTCAGTCCATAGTAGCTTATTTCTATTTGTTTCATTGCTTGAGCCATTTAGTTTTGGTTCTTTGTATACCTTGAAATTTCTTATTGTGATTAATAAAAACTGGAGATTTGAAAAATAAGCACTGGATCAAAATGTATAATAGATAATGTGAAATAGGAAGAAAAGGTCTAAAGGGGAAGTGGGAGTAGTAGGGCAAAGGAAAGAGGTAAAGAAAAAAATGTGAGACGGAAAAAATGGAAATGAAGTCTTTGTAAATAGGGGGAGTTAGAGGGACTAAAGGGAGGCCGGGGGAAAACATAAGAACCAGGATATATGATGCAAAGGTACAAATTCCCAATGATGAATGTCATTTACTATATATCTAAAATGTACCAATAAACATAATGAATTAAAAAAAAGAAAAAAGAAACCCTCAACCTGGGCATCACGCCCCAGGGCAGCAAGGCAGAGGGCTTCTCACTCCTGGTCTCTGGCATCTACTTCACTCCTCACACCCCACTGAGCTTCTCAGTCCTCATTCACCACACCCGCTGCCCAGGATCACCCCAGGCTTGGTCTCGGGCCCTCGCCCACAGTCCGGTGTTCTCAGACATTCCCCTGCACTTTGGGCAAAGAGAGGAGAAGGAATACGAGGATTTGATGCTTTCTGCCTGAGCGGGAACAGCGCTTTTACCTTCCAAGTCAAAACACAACCTAGCTGCCTTCTCCTGGAGAGGGGCGCAATAGAGAAGGACTTCAAGCTCCTAAAACTACACCTGGCAGCAAATGTGAGGCACGAGGAGCTTCCAGCTCCTCTCAGACAGAATTATTCCTTACAAATCTGGGCTATGAATCCCAGCTGCCCCTCTCTGGATCCACCCTCCAGAGAATCAAAGCAAAGATGGTTTTCTGCGGCCGTGCCTGGACAGACACAGCTTTAGTAACAGCTAGTCTGCCAGGAAACAGGTACACTGAGGCTAAGTGGCTTTTCCAAGGTGAAGTGGGCTATCCCAGCTTGGAAATCCTTTGCTGCCCTCATTCAAGAAAAAGTACTAGACATCACTACTCATTGAAGAAGTACGTCAAATCCCCAAGGGAATGGCTACTAGAATAAAAACAAAACAGTAAATGACCAGGGTTGTGAGTTGGGAAGACATTTGAGAATTCTAATTCATTTCTGGTGGAACATAACAATGAGGCAGACACTTTGGAAAGCACTTTTGGATTTTCACTGAAAGTTGAGCATAATTTCTGTCTGATCCAGCAATCCTATTCTTATCCAGCCAAGAGAAAAGAAAGCAGATTAACTAAAAATTTGCAAGAATGCTTGTGGCAGCATTATTCATGAGGTCAAAAGGAGGAAGAAGCACACATGCCCATCAGCTGATGACTGTTTAAACCAAAAGAGGACTTACATGTCATGGATTATTGCTTCCCAGTAGCATGGTGTGAAGTACACATCACACGATGCAGCGTGGGTTTATCATGGAAGTGCTACGATATGTTAAAGACACTTAGATGCAAAAAAAAAAAAAAGTACATTTCATGATCCCATTTGCGTGAAATGCTCAGAGTAGGCAAATCTACACTGCAAAAAGAGTGTCAGCAGTTGTCAGGGCCTGAGATAGCAGAATGAGAAATGGCTGCTAGTTCATTCTGGCTTTCTTTTAATATATTTTGTACATTTTCCTATATGTAAAAACACATAAAAATTTATCTTAAAATATGAAATGGACATTTTTAGAATAGACTAAAAATGAATCCCACAACTGCCTTCCTCTGCAAATTAAGTTGCAACATGGAGAGCAAATAAAAAGTGCTATTAAAGTGGTAAAAATAATTTAGTTTCAAAATATACAACACAAATCTAGATAACTTATGCAAAACAGTAAAAATGACATAATATTTGAAAGCCAATGTCAATAAAAACTAATCTTAAATTTATATGCTAAAAATCATGTCTCTTTGTAATATATAAAAACAAAAAGAATATCACAGTAGCCCTAACTAAAGTAAATGGAGCACTCTAACGAGACCACAAACTATTGTAACAGGTTTACAAAACAAAACTGTAATTTCAAAGAAAAAAAAATACTGACCAGACTTCAAAAATTACTCATATAGGTAGAGGTTGAGCCAGAAGGATTGCAAGTTCAAGGCAGGAATGGGCATCTAAGCAATTTAGTGTGATACTGCCTCAAAATATATTTCAAAAGGAAGAGGGATGGTGGATACATAGCTTAGTTTTTAGGTCCTAGGCTCTATCCCAAGTACCACAAAAATAAATTAGGAAATAAGTTCAGATGAAGATTTCTTAAAATGAACTGATTAGATGAATTGGTGTAAAAAGTTAGATGTATAAATGTATTTACATATCCTTCCAAAAATATCAGTACATGAGAGGAAAGTAAAAGTAGCAGCTAACTTGTTTTGAGGCTTGAATGAAGCAGAAGTATTTGATATAAGCTTGAAATGAATAAAAATATTTAATTTTCGAGTAAAGCTTATGACTATGTTCCTATTTATTAGCTGAGGATTATGAATTTTTTTTAAAATGACAGAGACCCAATTAGACTTCATAACTTTCCCCTTAACCTTTACTTTTGGAGAAAGGAAAAAAAAAAAGTAAAGTTCTTAAATGTGGGAAAACTATGAAATAATAAAGGAAATGGTGAAATCCTACATTAGTTGCAGTAATGATTTCCTCAGTATCTTTGTTTCTGATTATGTTGTTCCCCTGCATTCACTCAGTGAATCAAGCAGTATCCTAAGTGCTTTACATGCATTAACTCCTTTATTCTTCAGATTCATGCCATCTAGAAAATAAGACCTTGAAATATAGATTATCCATAATTATGTAAATAGTAAGAGTATGGAGGAAGATAAAAAATCCAGACTTTATTTCCAGTGCTTGTGCACTCAACTACTATTTTGTAAAGCCTTTAAAATGAATATTTACATAAATAAACCAGTCCGAGGACAAAGATGCTGCATAACTAAGGATCACACAGTGAAAGAATTACAAGTTCTCAACTGTCTAGTGCCTCATAGCGACCACCATAGGTTTAAGTTTCCAGATGTACAAGAACATTGCAAATCATCTGCGCTCTCTTTGACTCTTCCACAGAAGCAGGCATAGCACAATTAAGCAGGTGGTTCTCATCCTCTACCATCAAATCCAGAAATATCAAAATTTGTGGGAAATATCATTTTTGAACACATTAATGTTTCTCACTAAAATATGGTGCTCCCTGGAGAACACGCTTGGCAAGAATAGCGCTTGGATCATAACATAGCAATTATTTCAGTTCCTATATTCTTTGTTAGGGATCATCTGTCCCTCATTAAAATCTACATTTCATCAAAGCTGTTTGATTGAATTTTTTTTTTTTTACATTGGACAAAACTGTTGATGATATTTCTTGATTTTTTTTTTTAACATAGGAACGGTGAAGGAGGAGAGGGACCAGAGAATGTGGTATGACCAGACATCCCATCATCTGTCAGTTGTAGTTGCCTAAAGAGATGGGCAAGCTGTTGTCCTCCTTCTGATTTTAGTTTTATTTGACTCATTTTCTGGGGTATTTAAGTTATGTATTATTATTATTTAATAAAAAGTTTATTATTTTAATCAAGAATTAAGAGAATAATCTGAGTGACAGATCATTTGACTTATGATTTGTTGCCTAAAAATAGATATTTTTTTTGTGGAAAATTAGCAATCAGGTCCAAATGGCTGTGATTAGTTATATAGAAGAAATATCTTCTAATCAAATATTGTGTTCTTAATCTGAGTCTTTTTCCACTACATTGTAATATATAATTTTCTCTCCTAATTACTAATTAAATAAAAGAATTGGAAGGCAGAAAAAGGATCATAACATAAACAAGTGGTTTGTTGCCTTTTCTTAATGTTGTTTAAATTAAACCTTTAAACTTTTCTGTAAATAAAACATTTGTTTCTTCATAAAATTTTAGTTTATATATATTATCTAAAGGCAGTAATTACTCAGGTTGTCTACTAATTAATTAGAACATGATCCTTGTCCTCTTAATACTTCCTAGAAATAGTGATTCAATAAATAACCAACATTTGCATGTTTTACAAGATATTTTTGCTTTTTTTTTTTTTTGATTTATTGGGACAGGGTCTCACTTTGTAGCCCAGTCCAGCCAGCCTCAAATTCTTGGCAATCCTCCTGCCTCAGCCTCCTTAGAGCTAGAATTAGAGGTGTGTAGCACCATGCCTGACCTATCTTTCCTCTTTTCTATTAGTTAAAATCTATTTTATTTGTTTGGCTTTATAGATTAAATGAGCAGATATTATATTATTTTGCATATCTCTAACTAACATTCTAATAAATATTTGCAGGCAAAATTGATGAGTCATAATTATTTCAGATTTTCTTATGTTAAAATTTTCTGAGTCTCCCAAATCCAGATCACCACTTAGAGACCAGTTCAACAAATAAAATTAAAAATATACTTCAATTCGGAATTGCTATGTCAGTTATGACATACCAGGTGAGAGATAAAAAATTCATATGAATCAATTCTAACATTGTGTGTGTGTAAGTGTGTGTCTATGCATGAGATAGACACTACATGGATACATTTTATGTGTCACTGTGAATTGGTTTTCTTTCTATATTTACAAATTCCTAAAGAGCAAATTTTGGTCTAGACGTATTTAATTCAATTTTCCCTCAGTTTGGGGGCCAGAAACTCAAATAGAAGTGCATTGGAATAAATGTATGTTCAAGTAGAATAAATTTTACATAAGTTCAGTTACAAATGACACAGAAACAAGCTTTCAAACATAAAAACAAATAAAATGAACCTTTTAATTCATTAGAACACGTAAATCAGAAGTCAAGATGAAATTTGAAATTTCTTCAGGCACAGTTGGATTTCAGAATTCAATTGCATCATTAGAACTTCACTTGTATCCATTTCTCAGGTTTCCTTTATATTGATCTCAGCCTAATGCTCCACATGGTACATGAAATTCTATAATCTCTTGTACCTAAAGCTAGTTACACTTCATAGACAGAAAAAGAAGAAAGAAATAACAAACAAAACAAAAACCCCTACACCAGACAAACTAAAACAAGTTTCCCAGTATCTCAGAAATGACCTCATTGTATTTTCTTCGATATAAATGAGTTCACAGATCTGCCCTCAACAGAACACTTTGTCCAGAAGAATAAATACAAATATTTAACTAATTATGTTTAATTATGTTTGACACAAAGATTCAATCCTGAGCCAAATGAACCTAAAACAACTATGTATTGTTTCTGTTTTATAAAAAAGAATCAATTTTTAAAGCTACAGGCAGAATGTCTTCCAATTAATTGAGTGCAACTAAACAAATTCATTTGCCAATCAAATATATCCAACAGTCTTTGATATTGCACTGTTCAAAAGGTAATATATAATTAATATATTAATTTAGGAGACAGACAATCCTAAACCAGAAAGACAAGAATGAGTATAACAAATAAGACCAATTACATTGGAAATTTAGAAAACATAATTTATCTCATTATAACAATATTAAACATAGCATACTACTTTGAACATATTAAGCATTCAAATATTTTCTTAACTATATTGGTTTATTTCTTATACAAATACTGAAGCTGATCTTAAGGCTCTAATAAATGGTGGTTAGTTCGGGGTTCAAAATTGTTTCATATAAATGTATTCACATATCTTGGTAACAGTATCATAGTAACAATCTTTGCAAGGTAATAGGTGCTATTTGAACTGACCTATTGAATAGCAGTTTTGCAAATTAGAGATTTTTATTCTTTCAACTGTCCTAGCTCACTAAAATTTAACCATGGGCTTTTTAAAGTTTAACTTAAAGCAAATAAATTTGATAGCAATAGCATAAAAATAAAATTTCATGACTGAAAACACAAATGTATTAGAAAATTTTCACTCAAATCAAAGGTAAATAGACATCCAGTCAGAAAGAAAAAAAAGTGAAGTTGGAAATAAAGAGTAACCATTGAAATGTGGGGAAGAACTGTCAAAACAGTGTAAGTCACCTCTCCAATAGTTATAGGATATGAAAACTCAGAATAGACACTTCAGTTCTACCTCTGTCACTGCATAGATATATGGCTTTAGAATTTCTACTTCATCTTTCTGGATTGCTTAGCCACCACAAAACAGGAGCCCAGCAAAAAGAATCCTTAAGACTCTCATGATCATTGCACTATATATTAAACGGGAATAGTGAGTAAGAACAATGACAAGGTCACAAAGATGCCTGAGAATTATCATCTAAACAGAAAAGTACTTTGTTTTTCTTTAAATTTTAAAAATGTTATTAGTACTTATTTGTAGAAAGTAATGATTTCATTCTGTTAGTGGGAACTGGTTCATCTACATAGTAAATCTCAATTCTTTAGAGTCCAAAAGAGATAACAGGCAACCAAACGAATCTCATAAACCTACGCATCTGCCTTCGAATTGCATTGTTAAAAATGCCACTGCAAGTGTCTTGTTTTGTATGCAGTTTCACACAGCTTCAGTAATAGTCTCATTTCTATAAATGTTTAAAGAGTAACTGGAGATAAGTGATATCATTTAGGTGGGAAAGCAACTTGAAAATTTAAGCTAAATGTAATGTGCGATACTGAAGCATTCTAAACAGGAATGTAATTAGATTTTGTTATCCACTCTGAGAGTGCTATTCTTGAGGGCAATCCCAGAGTTCCTTTAGGTGGATTGTTATTCAGAATACTCACAGATATGTAAAAAAAAAAAAAATGAGCCACCTATGCTCAACTTAATTGATGGTGGGTGCCTAATTCTTTTTAGTTTGTGTGGCTTGTGGTGTTTTTGAAAAAATCAATAGCATTTCTCAGAAAAATGTGTGAATTCATTCATTTATTCAGATGCTTAAAGGGCATGCTAGGAGTGCTCACTTCGGCAGCACATATACTAAAGGGCATGCTAGTAAATATAACATACGAAGGTCAAAGGTAGACTGTCAGAATATGTTACAGTCATTGGTTTTACTGGGAATATTTTTCAAAACTATTTGTTTGCATTTACTTTTTTCCTAAGAAATGACTGCTGGAGTGTGGAAGACCTTGCCGTGTCTTCTGCAATTCATGCATCATTCAGATAAATGCGAGCAATATAAAACATCATAGTTATTGTTTTCAAATGTTATTTCAATAACTAGGATCTCTGCAACCTGGGGCTTATATATATTACTATAATACTATTTTTAAAAAGTTCATTAACACATATTGATAGTTTCCTCTAATGATGTAGTGTAACTGGTTACCTTTCAGATAAGAGCTCAGTACTGTGTTCAATCTTTATTCCTAAAATAGCCATACAGTATTTCTATTCACAATACATTGTCTTATACTTATACTGCATATTTCAGTGTTGCTTATTGGAATTTGAACTAAGCTGTGTGTGTCTAATAGCTGGCAATTTTTATGTTGTTTTTCATGCAAAATTTCATTGTTTCTCAGGGTATCATTTGACACTCCAGGAATCCAGCCTGTATTTACTGAAGAATACAATTTGACTGAAATCTTTAAAACATACAACTCATTGTTTCTGTGTTGACAGAAAATCATATTAGATATAGCTGGGACTGTTAAAATATAATTTGTATTTTTCTACCTGTATTTTTGAGCTTTAGAGGAAAAAGATTTTATTGTTTTCATGGGCCTGAAAAATAACAAAGTAAAACACATTTTGTCATGTAGGTTTACAAAAGCAAACACAATTAAGTTGTAGAAACACACATTACTATTCTGAATGAATCTATTTTTCCATTTAAACAGACCTTGTTTTGAATAATACGTTTCCAAACAAAGACAAAGATTTCAAATATTACTAATTAAGACATATTGTATACTAGAAAATATTATATATATATATATGATATTATAAATATATACTTATATTATTTGTGGTTAATCCACAAAAATTAGGTCACATAACTATAGTTTTAGTTTCTAAGATTAGTTATATTTTATAAGCAAACACAGTCTTTAACCATTAGAAAAATGGGAGTTAGAATGTGCGATATAAATACCATGAAAATTATTCTGAAAAAGTTTTAAACTTTCTGGATTTTAAAAAATGCTCTAAAATGACTTGATTTTTCTCACTTCGGGATATATACACTAGGCAATATATTCAATTCACTTTTAATTACTAACAAACATGAAAATCTTGAGAAACTTAGAGACTAAACCAGCCGAGTTGCAAACATTTGCACACTGAAAGAAACCCTCTTATTCTTCAGTTGTGGAAGTACTGCCAAAGACATCAAACAAATTCTCTGCCTATGTTCACAACGAGTCTCTTTTTTTTAAAACTTATACCTGGCCTGGTACCGTCAGATTAAAAAAGCAAAAAACATCTGCATATGTAAGTACAATGCAACCCTCAGTCTCAGAGAACTACATGTGACTTAGTACAATGAAGAGCATGTGAAATAGGGTACCTCTGTAGCTATGTTTCAACATTTAAAATTTACTTCTAGATTTTAGAGAAGGAAAATTCTTGCCCTAAACAGAATTTTAATTAAATATAAATTAATGATTGTGCAACCATTTGTGAAATTTAAAAAAATTTACTACAAAATAAATGATGGTATCATAGATACAGGTTATATATTTAATAAATTATGTCTGTTGAAATATTTCCTGAATCTTACAAGATGCAGAAGTGCAGAATTGTGGTATCTGTGATTCTTTTTCAAATTTTCAGCACATAATTATTATATTATCACAATTTGTGTACATGAGCATGTGTTCTGAGGGGAGAAGAAAGAAAATATCAGTTTAATAAAACTACACATACACATGTGTATTTCAGATTTTATTTTATTTTTTAATTTTTTTCTTATTGAGTTTATTGGTGCATTTTAGGTATACAGTACAGTCACGTTCATCATTGGGATCGTGTACCTTTACATGGCAGGTCTTGGTTCTTGTTTTTCCCTCTTGTCCCTACCCTCCCTTCACCCCTTTCTCTATACCTTATTTACAAATACTTTATTTCCATATTTTTCATTTTCTCATTTTTTTCTTTTTCCATTATTACCTTTCCCCTACCCTTCCCTTTCCCCTACACCTTTATCTCTTTTCTTCCTAGTTCACATTGTCATTATCTTATTAGGATCTTATGTGCCATTATAGTTTTTCACACCTGAGAGATTATTCGGTATTTATACATGAGTGACTTATTTATTTCACGTAGGAGTGTATCCTCAATATGTATTCATTTTCCTATTTCAGATTTTAAAAACAAAAATGGGAGATAAAGTAGTTATTTAAATTTGTAAAATAAATTATAATAAAACCTTGATTTATGAGCTTAATTGATTCTAGAAACATGCTTGTAATCAAAAGCACTGTAATCAAAGTGTGCTTCCCCTTAAAAAGTAATGGATCATGTAGAGGTACAAGATCCCAACAATGAATGTAACTGTACTGTATCCCTAAAATGTACCAATAAAGCTGAAAAAAAAAGTAATGGAATCTCAGATGAATCATATACAACCCCAAAATATTCATATAAAATGAATGTTATTGTAATATCATATAAAATAATAAACAAAATACAAAAAATTAAAAAAAATAATTTGTACTTAGTTTTGAATGCCTTACTGCCTAGGGTGAGGAAGATGAAGAGATAGGTAGATTATTGTGTAGGACGACTTTCATGATCACTAATGGAATAACTGCTATCTATTGACTTGTGTAGTTTTATTAAGGAAACTCTCCAAAAAAATTACTTTTGTGTCCTTTTGAGATTTTCATGAAGAATGACATTATATTGTTATTACATAGATTGGCCACACTGCTACGACCTTATTTGGGTGGTACTTTATTTAATACAATATTTTGCACTGTTTTTCACATTTTACCTATTTCTCTAATGTCATTGGAAGCAAGAGATCCCTGTCTTTATTTTTTTTCTCTTCTTCCTCTGCAGATGAGATATTGCTGATGGGAAATGATCACTCAGTCCAAGAGAGAGAGAGAGAGAGAGAGAGAGAGGACCATTGCTCAGTTGTGACCATGTCACATATGACAACACATATGTATTGCAAGACACTTCATTTATAAAGTTAAAATATGTTAGAAATGTCTTACAGAATGGTCTCAGAACAGGTTACAATCCAATATATTTTAAGTTTATTGGTACATTTTAGTATCCAATACAGTTACATTCATCATTGGGAATTTGTACCTTTACATGATATATCATGGTTCTTATTTTTCTCCATTCCCCAGACCTCCCTTCAACCCCTCCAAACCTCTCTTCTTGAAGAAACTTTGTTTCCATTTTTTCCTTTTCTCATATTTTTTTTCCTTTCCCTTCTTATTTTAATAGATTATTAAAGGACAGTCCATTTTTATGAATAATAGTCATTATTTAAAATTTTACAGAAATATTTGCCAAGATAAAAATGATACACATAGAAATACATGATTTTTCATATTAAATTATAGTTTATGCAGTAGAAATTCTAATAGAATTAATTCATTTCTCAAGCCAAATCATATACTTAGAACTCATTTTTCTAATCACTGTTGTAGAAAGAAAATTCCCACTTACCTCTTTTAAAACTGGCTGAAGGGACTTTATCCAGCTCAGCCTTCATCTATTACCTGCAAACATGGCAGATAATCTGTATCAGCATACAAACAATGTCATCACTCTGAAAGAAACATTGTAAATGAAAAGAATAGCAACTACATATCCTTATATTGATAAAGAATTATCCTCATTAACAATGTGAAAGATAACATTTTCTGATAAATTCCACTGCAAACCTAATTACACTTTGAAAATCTAATGTTAGTGCAATGGTAAATGAATTAATAAGCAGAACAGGATTGTTTTCTATCTACTTTATTTCAAATCTAGTTTTATTTAAAAGAAAAAAAAATGTTAGTTGTGAAGAGATCAAGTCCAGCTATTTTATTCTTATATATTTAAAAACATATTAAATATCTACAATGTGATTCATACAATTTTCTGAGACATTGAAGTGGTATTAATCCTAAATGGCTCACAGATATTAAAGAAATATAATTGTCAATATACATTTAATTTTCATTTTGAAATTGCTAATTTATATTTTTATTAATTTTTACATTTATTTGTATTTTCTTGAAAATGTATATATCATGTATATTAGTATATATCAAGTGCAAAAAGAAAGATAGTTTTAATTAAAATCCATAAAGTAAAATATTAATTTTATTACTAACATCATAATTTTCTATGCAAGGTAGACACAAAAACACCCTTAACAAATTTAAAGAGTGTTTTGTTTATAATCAAGGCAACCTAGATGCCATATTAGCAATTTTCTGTTCTTAGGATACTCATCCATAGCCCGGTTGAATATTTGAGTCTCAGCCTAGACTGTTTTACTCTGCTGTATAGTTTTTCTTAGAATTCTGAAACATAAACATACTTTTAAAAAATAATAGTTGTTTTCTTGAAATAGACCAACTAGCAATTTTTTTTTCTCATTGAGTTTATTGGTACATTTTAGGTATACAATACAGTTACATTCATCATTGGCATCTTGTACTTTTACATGACAGGTCTTGGCTCTAATTTTTACCCATGCCCCTGCCCTCCCTTCACCCTCTCCTCCCTTCCCTATTTACAAAAACTTTTTTTTTCCATTTTTTCATATTTTTTCTTTTGCTTTAGTTCCTCTCCTCTACCCTTCCCACTTCCTCTATACCTTTAGCCCTTTTCTTCCTATTTCAAATTGTCAACTATACCATTTGGATCGTATTTACATATGTGCAAATGCCAAATAGTTTATCTGGTGTGAAAACAAACTAGCAATTTTCATGTGAAGAAATTTCCCAATTGTTAAGTTTACACATTTAAAAATTTAATTCTGATACTATTTAAGATATTTTAAGGTATAAGGAATTTTTTTTTAAAAAGTCACAGTTGTTTCAACTTATATACAAATTCTTACACTTTGTCTTGATATTTAAAAACAGTAATTAAAATAACTAAAATTTGGCTATTATTTCAACATACATAATTGATTTTATCAAAAAATCAACTTAGTTTAGTTTAATAAAATTGTCTTCGTGGATTTTTTTCTAAATAAATTACTAATAAACAATATATTCCATATATATAAGTACATCTTCAGTAGAATCATGATTTATTGTTTGTTTGTTTATTTTGGTACCGGGGATCAGACTCAGGTCCTTGCACTTGCGAAGTAGGTCACCGAACTGCTGAACTAAATCCCCGGCCCCAGAATCATGATATTTTATAGATGTGATGTATTATTCTGAAAGACAGTAAAGATTAGGTTAACAGCTCTGAACTGGAAGTTTAAAACTATATTCTTTAATGAATGAATTTCCATATTTCAAATTATATTTTTTCTTTTGTATCTTTGGAATTCACACTTAACTTATTTTTATTTCAGCCAATATTTATCTGACAGTAAAATCATACACTGAAAAATTATTCGAATTAATCCCATTACATAACATCCTACACAAAGCACTCAGAGAATTTCAGGTGGCACATTAATCAGAACAGAGTATGCCAACATCTTTGCAGAGGCACCTGAAATTTCATTAGTGCCTTGGTTTATCCCTCACCAAAAAAATCCATAAAAACAATCAACACAACATATTTAAGAAAAACTCCCTCTATAATAGACCCCAGAAAATCTCAGAGCAGCCATCAGCTACATTGGTCTTTGGGAGAGAATAGGCCAGACAAAGCTTCTTGTAAATACTTCATCATAGTTTTACTTAACTAGTTTTCCCAGACAATGAAAGAAAAATAAAATAAGAGACATTGCATCCAAAGGCAAACTGTGGACTGGAGTAGAGGTTTAGAAGGTGGTTAGTTGCCAATTCTCAAATCAATAAAGCTGTTCCAAAGCAACAAAACTATCTAATCCATTTTTCACACTTGTGGAGTTTGAGTGTGAGACATACAAATGACAAGCCACTCAGGAAGAGCATGAACTGAAATACACACCATGGAAAATGCAGCAAGCAGAATTTCTGGCCACATCGGAAGTAATAGAAGAAACAAGTACAGAGGGGTTAGAGGGGGAAGAGACAGAAGAGAGAAGAAAGAGAGAGTAAGATAGAAGGAGAGACATAGAGGGAGGGGCTGAATCAAAGAACAGTGGCCAGGTAGAGTTGTTTGGAGAATAGTTAAGTCTTTTACAGAATCCTAAACGGAAATGATTTTAATCTAGTCCAATTTTGAAATTTAGCCATTTCCTTGCTTGCTTGTCTTGGCATCTTTATAATGAATCCCTGTTACCTGAGGAAACCTGATTGTCTCTATTTCTCTCAAACTTATTCCTGATTACCACACAATAGCCGTAAAAGTTGCAAGAGAAAACAGTGTATGCTGAAAAAATTGTGGAGAAAGTCTAAGCTGACTAGTACAGTAACAAAAAAAAACATACTTTTTGATGTTCAATAATAAAAGCTATTAAATATTGAGTATAAATATTTAAACTTTACTTTAACATATCAAACAATATGTGAAAATACATAACATAGAAATATAGTAGATATTTAAAATTTATATTATTCCTGTACAATATTTTGCATGGCTACAATGCAAAATTGTTCATAGTGGTCTATCTACACAGTGTTGCTGAATCCAATACATATGAAAAATCAATATATGTTGTTTAGTGAGATTATGTTCAATTAATATATTTTCAATGCAATTACAGTGAACAACTTGAGTATTACTTTTTTTTTCTTTTTTTTTGCTATCGAGCATTGAACTCCGGTCCTTGTGCTTGCAAGGCAGGCAGAACCACTGAGCTAACCCCTTGGCCCTGAGGATTACTTATTTATAATGATGGGTCCTTCTCCTATAAAATGAAATGTAGTTATCAGTATATCTAGTCCAGAATTTCAACTTGGGAAAAACTCATCTCATATGGGTAGCTACTTTTCATTGCTTTTAAAAATCCATGTTTTAAAAAAATAACAAACGAAAAGATAATTAAATGCTTAGTTTTAATAGAGATTTCTAATTATTGCTGACCTGATTCTGACATTTGATTTCCTCTTGAATTTGGCCTGTCCAGAAATATATTAAAGAATTAGAAACATGGAATCTTAGAGAAGAGAGGTGATTGAAAGATTTCATAAAACTATGCAAAGCTTTTTACTTTCGCAGGAGTGGCCTACCTTTGTGTTTTCTTTAAAATTCCTATAGATTTCTTTAGCATTACAAATAATGGCTCCCATCCATAGATGTGAAAACTGTTTTTTTTAAGATATATGTGTGTGGATGTGGATGTGCGGATGTGTCCGTGATGCTATTTGTAAGAACCTGTTTATTATTTCTAAAACTCAACACTGGGGAATATTTTCCAAAAATTTTAGGTGAATATGCTTACTCTTTTTTAACTATATGTGTTTTGTGTAATCTCTGCCTCTCATCTTGGGATGCATTATATTTTAATTGCGTTGTGTGATAAGAGGAACCATTTCTGAATATCAAAGAAATATTATTTATGTATTTTATTATAGTTTAAGTATTTTTGAGACCTTAACATTTAAATACATTTTCTCTGCATACACTGGAGTTTTCCAAGTATGGTTTTCCTTTGAAAATATCCAAAATGATTCTATTTTCATTTTTGAAAGTGATGATTTCCTTGTGAATGCTGGATCATATTTTACTTCATCAGTCATGAAGCTACCTGTAGGTCGATTCAGGGAAATTTTAGCACTTATTATCTGAAGGTATTAATTGTGAAGGCTTTGAATTATTCTACTTATAGAAGTATAAAAATTAATAGATAGTTCTCCCTCCAGGGTTGAGGATCTTTTTTTTTTTTTTTTTTTTTTTTTTTTTTTTTTTTTT
>NW_022900950.1:57533625-57537438 GCF_012274545.1 Fukomys damarensis | reverse complement strand
TTTTTTTTTTTTTTTTTTTTTTTTTTTTTTTAGTTTACATGCTATAAAATAGGTGGTTTCTGTAACATATGTTAAAAACATTTTTCTGCACATTTTTATTACTCTGTAAGCTTTCTGAATTTAAAGAATCTTGTTTTGGTTTTGTTTTGTTTTTTGTTTTTTGAGACAGGGTCTCACTATGTAGTTGAGACTCACCTGGAATTCACTATGTAGCCCCAGCTAGTCTTGAACTCACAGAAATCCTCCTACCTTAGCCTCCCGAGTGCTGGGATTACAGTCGTAAACCACAATGCTCAGCTTTAAAGCACCATTCTTGAACTTCATATTTTCTTTATATGGATCAGTTACTAGATACCTGATATGTATTTGCAACATGTGTGAAAGGTTTTCACACAAAGAAAGCTGTTCCTTATGAGAGCAAGAGAGCTTATATATTAACAAAACTCTTAAAATTGGAGGTGAGATTTATCCATTAAGCAACTCCATTTTACCTAGAGGGCTTTAATGAGTTGTAGTGGATGGCTTCTAAGGGGGAAAAATGTACTCACTTGCTTTCAGAGATCTTGATAAAAATGCTGTAAGATCTGCAATCGGGATCTATCATTAATACTTAATTAACAACTCAATTACTATTCCATCCACTAGTCTCAACACAGTACTCAAGAAAATGGCAGGTAAATTCAGTTTGGGCCAATAATTTTTGTCAGAGATACTAATAATTTGGAAGAGATGAGTCACCTTTTATATATAAACAGTAAGTTATTTACTGAAATCTTACAATGGAGTTAGATTTAATGCCTGCAGAATTTAAGATACATAAAATAGAACCTAAACTATTATTACTTAGTTAAAAAAGGATCTCTGAAGAAGAAAAGAAGCCCTAAGTAGTGTTCATGACAAGGGTAGAGATTCTTACTTCTTTTTCCTTCTCACTCTGCCATCTTTGCCCCATGGCTTTTGCAGTCATCCTCATAGTACAGCTGTTGTAGAACAGAAATCAAATACATATCCCAGGAAAATGAAAGTCAGTATCTTTTAAGTAGAATCAAGTTTTCAATTTTTAGCTAAAAAAAAAAAAAAAAAAAGGACGACTTTCCTTTAAAATTTATCCAGGGCATTTCTGCATAAGTCACCATGTAGAGCAAATTTATGCTACCTCTCATTATATAGGAGGAATGTAGTCAGGAGTATTGACTTTGACACATAACAACTATAAGCAAAAATAGAGTATTTGTGAAAATAATGCTAAAAGAGAAAAGAGAAAAATAAATGACAAAGATTTTGAATTTACCAATATAATCTCTATGTATAATTAGTTACAATATAATTCCTTTATCCACAATTTTTATTTAGGTAGCAACCCACAAAGTAAATGTATGTATCTCAAGCAGCTTGGATTTCAGAAGCAAGAAATATAGACAGTGTAGATGAAGATGAGAGATATTCATGTATTATGGTAATTAGCATGGGAGTAACAAAAGCAGAAAGTCCATAGATGAGGACCAGGAATAAATTAGATCTGGTCAGTGATAAAAGCAGTAATCAAAGAAGGTAGAGGAAAAAGGGTGAGAAAGAGATAAGACAGAATGAGCATATATGGGATAATAATGAAAATTACTATATAATATGACGAACAAATATATTTCTATAGACAGCTTTTACAGTCATACGTAATGTAACTGAATAAGTTGCCTACACTCTTTTGAGTCTTGGAAATTCTAGGTTTTGTTTTCTTTTTGAAGATTATCATTATTTTAATGCATTGAAAAAGTATTATACAATCCATAATTTCATTAAAATTAATTAATATATCTACAATGGTCTGAGTTTACTAAATGGCAAACATTAGCTTTATTATACTGCTTTAATATTGAAACATTTATAAAAATCAAACCATAAATGAATCTTTACAGAGACTAGAACTCAAGTAGGTCCCTATACTTTTTTAAATTAGCTTGCCACGAATGTGAATTCTGAAGAAATATCAGAGAACAAAGTAAAACATTTAATCTGTCTAATATTCTTTTAATTAAGTATACCATTCATCTGCATCATTAACAAGTCCAATTTAATGGTTTGAATGGGGTATAATTTGACAACCACTGTCACAAACCATAAGGTTTACTTATTCTCACATAAGCTATTTATTTCGTTTTTTTTTTTTTAGCTACTTTATCTAATGTCATTCATGGAAATAGTGGTCATCTCAACCCATTGATATCTCTTTTGTATATTTTTCATTAAATGGATTTGTCTCCATTTAACCTGCCATTTTTAAGCCTGCCAAGAAAAACCCTAAGTGTTAGTACTTTAAAATTGTACAGATCTAAACATAAAATTAAATACTTGATCATCTCTATGTAAAACACTAAACTGCTTATGTTTCAAACCAGTGATGTCAACATCAGATAAATGCATTTTAGACTGCTAATGTGTTGGGAATCCTGGCTGAAAATTCTTAATTAATCACGTAAATGGACTGTGGTCATGTGTTCAAGTTAGAGCCAGGGAAGGAAGATTAAATTTCTTTTGCTAAATGTGCCTAATTGTATCACCACACGTAAACTTTTCTTGCCGTGTGAAAGTGATTTCTTTCCTTCTCCTTTCTTTGGGAATTCTAATTTGTCTAGACTGTGGCAGTGCTATTAGCAAAGTCATATAATTTTAAGAGCTGAAAGTAACCTGCCATGTCTCATTTAGTTCATGCCCTGCTACGTACTCAGCGAGTGGCTGAATATGTTTATCCATTATCAAGATTTGTCAGAAACTTAGGATGAAAGTTAGTGATAAAATAAGATGTGGATTTTTAATAATTCTGCATCACCGACTTTATATACTTGGCAGGAGCAGGAGAAAATATGCAATTATGATTTTCAGTAAAACAAATCAGTTCAGAAAGTCAAATATCCATGTGATAAAAAGCAATCTAGAAATGCTGATAAGACTTCATGTCAGTCAACAAGTGATACACACTGAAAACAGGTTAGATTTTATGCTGTCAGCTCATGCAGATCACTTAACCTCAGAGAGCTATGGGACTCATAGCCCATAGATAGTTCAGAATGAGATCAGGAAATAGCATTCTCCATGAATAAAGCTGATACACTTTATCATGCACTGTGATTGATTGGACACCGATGGTGTAGTCCTCCTTAGGATGAATGACATGACACATGCTGCTGAAAAGCCAGCAAGTATGTAAAATTAAACCAAGATGTACTGCCACCTCATTTGACAGGTAGAATGAATGGTGCAAAGCAACAAGCAAAAGCTCAGCTTACTCAGCTGCATCATTATACCAGGTATCAGCTCATATATTTTGGCAACTAATTAAAAAGAGATTTAGAAACTAAGGGTTTAACTATCCTCCAGAAGAGAGCCCATGCACCTATTAAATTTTCAGTTTCAATTATCTAGTCTAAAATTTCTGTTAGTGGAGAAGAAATTCAAAGAATGAAGCTAGTTTCATTTAGATCATCTGATCCCCCCACCCCGTCTGTATTCTCAAATTACACTTACCAAAATTCAGTTGGACCTGAACTGGATCCTGCAGATATAGTGATATAGTAGAAGAGTGATAATTAAAGTATGTTTGCATTTATGTGAAGACACTAATATTTTCACTTGGGTTTTTCATTTGTGTTTGGTCCTAATGATTTAGTTCTTGGATGCCTAGTTACTCAGGAAAGGTTTCAGTGTCTCAAACATTAATCAGATATGGACTCTGGATTAATGACAATCATTTTTAGTTACCTCTAGCAATCTGTTTTCTGCTATGTTTGTATTTTTTTTTCCCTTTAAAGATACCCCTCC
>NW_022900950.1:57491576-57533540 GCF_012274545.1 Fukomys damarensis | reverse complement strand
TTTTTTTTTTTTTTTTTTTTTTTTTTTTTTTTTTGTACCAGGGGTCAAACTCAGGACCTCATGCTTCCCAGGCAGGCACTGTATAACTGAGCTACATCCCAGCTCTGTGTTTTGTATTTTTTAGCTCTAATACTTATTTACCTCTTCTTGCCCAATATTTAGTACTCTTTGTTTGTTAGCTACAATTTAGATGAGATTAGGGTAGTTTTTGCGAGAAAGAGTAAATTCTGGGATTCATGCTTTACAGAGAATTCAAATTACTTCTATGTAATTTGTTACATACAAATTCTTCTATGTAACACATTTTATTTCAGACAGTTGAGTGCTGGGGATATAGGGCAGAGGCATAGTGCCTGCCAGGCAAGTGTGAGGTTCTGAGTTTGAGTCCCAGTACCAAAATAAAAAAAGAAGATGAAGGAACAAAATAGTCAAGTGACATGCAGAGATTATTCATAATCTATCTTTATTAAAATATTCAAATTTATATTCTTAATTATTGACAAAACTTGAGGAAAAACCTCATAACTTTAGTCTTTAGCCTCTCCAAGAAACCTTGAGAGAAACTAATTCCTTACCAAAAGGATAAATTTACAAGTTAAATAACAGGTATTTCAAATATTTTGAAATCTCATCAAGCATTTTGTTTCAGGGCATTAATTTGTATATCTACAACATAATGACACACAAAAAAACCTACTTCTTGTGTTTGTATCAACAGTGCCAATTTGGTCATGTTCTAGTATGCCACTTGCAATTTCACCACTTCTGGATTTTCCAGGTTTACTGTAAATTTTATCTGCATACTTGCCACTGTGCTATTTAAAGAATTTATTCATCGCAGACGAATACCATCCCTCTTCTGATAGAGTTTAAGTGACAGGGTGGAACACTTCCCTTTTACCATTAGTATGCGGTTGGGTATAGTTGCATTTCCTTTGGTAAGGAAATGCATGCTGCTGGCTCAGTGTTCTCTCCACACCACTTGGCTAGAATTCCTCTTCACTCCTGTTCTCAATTCAATGTAAACTGCTCACATGGAGTTGAACTACCAAAGAGGCTTTCACAACTTTGCTGCTGCCAAGCTCTGCACAGTGCAGTCTCTCCTTTCCCCAGTAAAAACCTCCGCATCAGCTTTTCTGTGCTGTTGGTTTATCTACTCAGTTTCCTCATAAGAACGAAACATTAATCTCTTACAGATAAACCACTAGCCATTAGGCTTAAATTAAGAATATCTGAATAAAATATCTTGGATATCTTGCAGGTTTATTGTGTACAATCTAGGCATGATGAATGCCCAACCACCCAAAATACACTATTATCAAGGCAAAAATATATAAAAACCACACAATGAGAAAACTAATGAATAACACTTGGTGGCAATGAGTTATATATATATTTCTTTGACTCCTCGATCTTTACTGTGTATATATACTGTATATATAATGTATATACTGTATATATATTGTATATATACAGTAAAGATCGAGGAGTCAAAGAGAAGGATGTTCCATAAGATTTTGAATAGAAAACAGAAATTCATGGACAAGATGCAGCTTAGTTTTAGCATTTAAAGAATCAGTGGCATACGAAAACATGAAAAAAAAAAGTAAAAAGCAGTCATGGAAAAAAGAATGTAAGCAGAAGATCAATGACTTAGAATATGAACTATTTTGACTAGGCTGTTTTAAAATAATTATATTCACATATCTTTGCATGGTAAATAAACTAATCTGAATGAATCAGAATTTGTATGACAGCTAACTGAGTGGTTAGGTTGAAAATTGAGATTCATGACAGACTCTGAAGTAATTAAATGCCAGTGTGAGGATTTGCTGACTATTCCATGTCAAGCATTAGAGGAACAAGATTAAAAAGTCATGTCCTTGAATTTTTTAAGTCTAATGGAAAGGAAAATGATATGGAACTAAAAGAGTGAAGTGTCATAGAAGATAAAGGATGTTAGGGTCCGGAAAGGGAATTATTTCCTAAGGATGGATAGAATTTAACTAGTCAGAGAAAAAGTGGAGGAACTTCTAGGGTGAAAATCTGTTTCTAATGGAAGTACTAAAAACAAAAGCAGGCACATTAAAAATGAAAAAAAAATAACAATATCCAAAAATGTTGGGAAATATTGATATAGAAAAGCAGGTTGAGAATTGACAGAAGGTAATTTTCTATTTCACAGCTTTTTCTAAAACTTACTTGCATAATCCAATCCTTTTCTAAGATTTTCTTTAGTGCATTTTCAAAATCCTATCCTCCATTGTTTAAGGGAACACTGGTCTTCACTCCCACCGGCAGTTCCTATATACACTACTCTAAATATTTTCAGTTGTTCAAACAAAGACAAGAAAAAAAGGAAGAAAAAGATAAAACAACGCAGCTTCTAAGCTATCAAACACTGCGGAAATAGGAAAACTACAAAGTAATTGCTTCACTCTGGGAAATTTTAAGCCACTTAACAGTTGTAAATGTTTGAACGATTTTCTACATTTTGCACATTTTCATATTGATAGAAGGGGAAGAATATGGAACATGAAGAAGACTGGACTGGGGGCCTCTCAAGCTTCAATGCCTTACGTTATGTCTGTTCTAACCAGCAGTCAAGAAATAAGAATGATTTTTCTCATATTTTTTTCTTTTCCCTTAAATGGAAATAAAGTTTTTGTAAATAGAGAATGGAGGAGGGAGTGAAGGGAGGGTAGGGACAAGGGGAAAAAATGAGAACCAAGACCTGTCATGTAAAGGTACAAGATCCCAATGATGAATTATACCTAAAATGTACCAATAAACTCAACGAGGAAAAGAAATTAAAAAAATAATGATAACAATGAGCAAGTGAAAGGACAATGCAACTCTTTATTTACCCTCAATCTTTAGACTGTATAGTGCTCTAGTCTTTAAGTCACTCTGTGGCTTAGCTTTTACTACCATAAAATAAGTACCATCCGTCTTTGGTTCCTCTTTCCCTATTCGCTTTTACTCTCATATACCTTTGTTCAGAAATCAAATGCTTTTTTAAAAAAATTGAATTTATGGGTACATTTTAGGTATACAGTACAGTTACATTCATTACTGGAATCTTGTACCTTTACATGAAAGGTCTTGGTTCTCATTTTTCCCCTTGTCCCCACCCTCCCTTCACCCCCTCTTCCCCTCCCCACCTACAAAGACTTTAATTCCATTTTTACATTTTCTCATATTTTTCCCTTTTCTTATTCCCCTTCCCCTACCTTCCTTACTGTCCCTACATCTTTGCTTTTTAATAAAAAAGGACAGAGACATACTCTTATTTAACATTTATTCATTTTAATATTTTTCAACACAAGCATGGAGACATTTTTGGTAACAAAGACCAAAGCATACAATGACACACATCATTCAATGGAAACAAATATATAGTTACATATTTGGTACTTTATGAATAAGATACTATATATCTCTAAACTTAAGATATAGTTTTTTTATTTTTTTTTTATTTTTATTTTTATTTTTTTTGTACCTGGGGTTGAACTCAGGTCCTCACGCTTGCAAGGCAGGTGGCAGAACCACTGAGTTAAATCCCCAGCCCATGATATAGTTATCTATGTCATGAAAACAGGCATATTTACATGATTGGCAATACAAATGTTTAAATGAAAATGTAAAATAATGTGAATGAACAGGCCTGGGCAAGTCTTCACAGTAATAAGAAGACTCCCTTGCTGTCCTAAAAAAAGGAGGCAGGAATAAGGGAAAAAAATGAGAACCAAGATCTGTCATGTAAAGGTACAAGATCCTAATGATGAATGTAACTGTACTGTATATCTAAAATGTATCAATAAACTCAATGAGAAAAAAAAAAGGAAGCAAAACAAAGCAAAACGGTATCTCAGATAAAACATGGTAACAGTTCCTAAAGGCATTTCAGGTGGAGTCCCTTGGTGAATTACAGTCCTTGTGGAATTTCACTCATGAAATGGGATGTACCTCCAGGAGCACCTTTTACATATAGAAAGAAGTGAAGATGTATGCATAGCATTCCCATCTTTATTTTACAACTGATACTTTCATACGAATGACAGGCAATATCCTACACCTTTCAGCTTTATGGATCATTTTAAATGACTGAAGATATTTTCAAATGTTCTGCTCAAAATTCATGGAAATGTTTTCAGAACTGTGTCCCACATTCACTTAAATTTTATTTTCTAGTTCATTATATCCATCAAACATGACTTCTGTGATCCTATCACAATTCAGTTATGATTCAACACTCATTTTTTTAAAAAATTAAACATTTCAGCATCATAAAAGTGGTGTATTCAGAGAAGACCGGTGTCCTGGTGATACTAAGATTTTTTGTAACACACACACAAACACACACAAATTTAAATGGATAATTCCTTGCAAATTCCACTGAATTGTTACACTTCAGTAGTCTGTCAGATACTGTAGGCAACAAGTCACTCATCAGCTACAGAGAATAAACCAGTTGGCAAGCAAAGAAATCCTACAGGGATAGTAAAAGCCTCTGACTTTGTAGAGAAAATAAGGAGTAGAGAGAATTGCTGATTCATGAAGGAAAATATTCCTGAAGCATTTAGTGCTCAGGTTAAACATCACTCCTAGGCGATACTAATTTGGTTGACAGATACCACATTGCAATTAATCTAAATTGACATTGACCTAGCTGGCCTTACCTACAAAATCCCCTCATGCAAAATTTTCTTAATTATTCCCATGCATTATACACCAAAAAGATGTCCAACAATAAAGTCAGGAATGCTTAGTTTTTCTCCAGCTAAAATTCTCCAGTATTTTTGCTAAGGAGAGAAAAACTTTGGTAGTCTTTGACATTTTTGTGGCTCACTGGAAAAAAATACATTGATTATATGGGAGCAGTTTTACAATTCAGTAAGTTATCCATGACTACAGAGGAGCAAAATAATTCTCAGGTATAAATATACAAATGAAGTCTATTGAGTGGAGGAATAATCTACCTCTCTTTATTGGGTAAAAATAATTTTATCTGTATTTATTTCAATATTCCAGATCTATACACATGACTGCTCCTTACATTATTTCTTGAAATAATTATAAATCTATATGGATGCTTCTTTGATTAATGAATGGGTTAAGTAAAATCTTCAACTTATTTTCATCTTATATCACATGAGAGTCATAAAATTACATTTTCAGAAAAATACCTTTGAAAAGTTTGCATAGTTTAATGTACATATTAATGAATATGCCTCATCATTTTTTCTTACAAACCACCACAATATTAAATCATAAACTTGTGTATGTTAATTCACTTTCATTTATCAATTGAACAAAATATATTCCAGACATTGTGCAGCCATACTAGTAATTCACTACTAATTACATTCTGTATCCCTGCTGCAATGCAGCTAAGATTTTTGTGTGGGGAAAAATGTATTATAAAAAGATAAATTACAATTAAATAAGATAAATTATAAGAAGAAGAACAAAATATTTTTGAAGGGAAAGAAATGAACAGTGATATCTCAGTTCACCAATTCAATTTATTCTACAGTTCTGGAAAAGATGGTCACGTTCATGTTTGTGTGGGAGAAATGGCCACAGTCATGTTTGTAACCTGATGTGGAGTTTGCAAACAAAAACAAGATCTTGTCAAAAGTTACTATTCACAAACCAAATTGCTCATGAACAGAAGTGTTTGTGAACAGGGGCACCACTCTGTTAAATATGTAATCAACTTTTGAGTCCAAAATTTTTATAAATTATGGGATATGATTGGGAACATTTTTAAAATTGTACTTTATTTTGAAAGGTTGTACATTATGCCATCTCAGATTATGTCAATTTTGCATGAGGATTATTTTGAGCTGAAGATAATTTAGAAGAAAAGATACAGTAACAATTTTTGGATTGTTTTCTCTAGTTCTGTAGAGCAGACTGTTGGAATTTCAGTTGGGTTTACACAAATCTTTAAAGCAGTTTTGGAAGTATGGCATTTTCACTATGTTGGTTCTTTCTACCAAGGAACAAGGAATATCTTTCCATTTTCTTATATGCTCTTAAATCTCTTTTCAGAATGCTGTAGTTTTCAGTGTAGAGGCATTTTGCTTCCTTCATTAGGTTGATTCTTATATAGTCTACTTTTGGGGGGTGATATTTTGAAAAGAATTATTTCCCCCTCCAGTGCCAGAGGGCCTGCTTGGCAGCACCTTCCCCGCCCCCCCCACCATCTTCAGTGCCAAAGGGCCTGCTGGGCCATACCCTCCCATGCTGGTGCCACTGCTGCCATCTTCAGACCAGAAATGTAGCTACGCAGGTGCTCTGGAACCCTCCCAACCCTTCCCCCTCACGCTTTCAGACGTCCTGATAGGGCCAGTCGTTAGGCCTACTCTGTAGAGGCAGAGGTGATCATAAGGGTATTTTCTGGCACTCCAAACTTTGAACATCTTTAAAGAAGGGGGGAACCTGTAGTAGAACTGAGTGGAGTTCAACCCTTCAGGAGGTCAGGGAACTCAATCTGGGCCTTGCAACCCGAGGTCAGTCTGTGCCATGGGGTTCTGCCACCAGCTAGCTGAGATCAGGGGACATGGCTCCACAAATGGCAGCACATATTGTATATTAAGACAGCAGTGATATAGTCTGAAAGAGGCCCTTCAAACTCATTTTTTTATTTCTTTTTTTCATTCTACTCTGCAAATTCTTTCTTTCTCTGTCCTCTTTCTCAACTCAGTCTGTTGCTCTACTATATTATCCCTTATCTCCCTTTTTGTTTCTACTCCTGTCCTACCTCAGATTTCTTCTTTTATTATTTTTCTCTCTTTTCTTTATGTTCTTTTCTTATGTCATTCTACCTCACTCAAGGCTTATTATACTTCTATTCTGTTTATCCCTTTTGAATTTAACAGTTATCTGACAACTGTGTGGTCATTCTATGTCTTCTGACTTCATGTGAAACCTTCTCTAATTATTTTACGTATCTACTCTTGTTTTAACTCTGTCTTAAGGCCCCATCCTAAATGGTAAATATCCTTATTGAAAAGTTATTCACTGCAAAAGTATTTTGGATTGCTTCTTGATTTTAATTTAATTCACATGGTTTGAAAGTGATAGACTGATGACTACCACAAGTGGTCAATTTGCAAGTTGTGCTTTACCCATATTGTGGTGCTGATTGTATTAATTAGGATAAAGGATTGTGATTGATTCAATGAGCTGTTTTCTTTGGTACTACAAAAATAAGAATGTCTATGAGTCATTTGATATGCATAGGCTGAAGCCCAACTATATCAGGAAGATTTAAGTAATAACATAAGATTAAACTAAGGACAACACAACAACAATAGTAAAAATGAGAAAATGCTTAAGCAAGATACAGGGACAGACTTCCAGTTCACCAATGGCAAAGAGTGGGGCAAATGAGGATGAAAAGTCTGACAGTGAACAATCAGGACACCCTGAACTCAAAGCACAGGAAGTAACAAAACTGATCAATCAGGCTCTAGAGAAATATAAAACAGAATTTCCCAGGTAATCATAGAGATGACGAGCAAAATAAAAGTTATAATTTGAGACTCTAGAACAGAAACTGAGAGGAAAATAGATGAGCTCAGGACCATGAGAGAAGCCATGAATGCCCAGCATAAGAAAGAATTATTAAAAATAAATGCCCAAGATACGAAAGAAATGGAACGCACAGGGCAGATTCGAGCAGATATCCAGGAGATCAAAAACTCCATTGAGAGTGTTTGCAACAGAATAAAAGAGTCTGCAGATAGAATCTCAGATATAGAAGATAAAATTGTGGTCAGTGACCATGAAAAGAGAGGTCTCTTAAAAACAGTAAGGGATCATGAGAAATTGATCCAACAACTCTTAGACGAGGCAAAGAAGAATAACATAAGACTGATAGGAATTCAAGAAGTAGCAGGAGAAAATGCAAGTGATTTTAAAAAGTTGTTCACAGAATTAATTATAGAAAACTTTCCAAACAGAGGGGAAGAATTTGAAATACAGATAAGTGAGGCATATAGGACTCCAACTAGCCATGATAAAAAAAAAAACAAAAAAAAAACTACACCTAGACATGTAATAATCAAGATCCCAGAAACCCCAAAGAAGAACAAAATACTAAAAGCAGTAAGAGAAAAGAAACAAATTACAGGCAAAGGAAAGCCCACCAGAATCACAGCAGACTTTTCAACATAAACCCTTAGGTTAAGGAGAGCCTGGAAATGTGACATTTCAAGTACTAAAAGAAAACAACTTCCAACCAGACTGATATATCTTGCAAAACTCTCTTTCAAAATGGATGGGGAAATAAGATAATTCCACGACAAAGAACACTTGAGAAACTTCATGAATAGCAAATCAACTCTGCAAGGAATTCTAAACAATATCCTAGAAAAAGACAATGAAGGCAACAACACAATGAGGCCCAACAGAACAAATCAAATAGGCAAGGTAAGAAACTAAAAGGAGAAGGAGAAAAAAACATGACAACAATAAGTTAGTACATATAAGTTATAACCATCAATATCAGTGGCCTCAATTCACCAATTAAGAGAAATAGACTGGCAGAATGGATTAAAAAGCACAATCCAATAATATGTTGTATGCAAGATATATCTAGTGCAAAAAGAAGCCCATAGACTGAAAGTGGAAAGACGAAAAACTTGTTCATGCAACAGGAGCCAAGAAAAAAGGTAGCAATCTTATTCACAGACAAAGTAAATTTCAAACCTAAACTGATTGAAAGAGATAAAAAAGGTCACTACATCCTTGTGAAGGGAACAATTCAAAAGGAAGAAGTAACAAAAAATTTAATTTTAACCTATTGAGTGTGTTAGAAAGCAAATATGCTCCTTTTCTCTTTTCTTCTTTTTTTTTCTTTTTCTTTACTCCTTCTTAGATTTTTTTTTCCTCGTGTCATTTTTTTTTAAAGATTAGTGAATTTTTCCCTGCTTTTAATTATTCATCATACAGCTGGTAGATGAATTCAAATCTTTGATACAAAAACCTTATCTTTGACACATGTTATATTTTAATGATTGCCTTAGATATTCTAGAATTCAGTTTCTTAAGAGTGATGTCACAGTTTACTAGGCCTTCACATTCAACTGTATCAGTACTTCTATTGTTTTTTAAATGAAAGATAGAAGAAATATCTGTGCTTGAAATTCAGTTGTCTTATTATTATACATAGATGTTGGAGCAAACACAAATCTAAACACTGACATGAAGAAATTGAGTAGATGTGATTAAAATTTATAATTAATTGAAGGCAAATTAAAATTGATTACTTCTCACACTTTAACTAGGAGAATTTATCACATAGGTTCCAGTAAGAAAATAGTACATATAATCAGTAAGGAAATTTCATTTCTAAAATTATTCCTTAAAATACTAAATAATGTAATTTCAAGGGAAAACATGGACCTGCCCAACTCAGAGAAGACAAGCAGTAAGATTGCATAACCCTTGGTCCTGGTAAGTAGTACCAGTAGCTTTGCAAATCTAGTATGATCATGAAAATTCCATGAATATTCACCAACATCACAGAAAATCTTCCCAGTTGCCCCATGTTTAATCTTTGTTTAATCTGTCTATTCATGTATTTATCACCCTGCATACACATAGACAATTACCTCTACATTCCTCCCCAAATTTTGCATTTTGAATCTTGAATATTTACTGTGGGTTTAACATATATGCTTCATTTTAAGCATGGCAGATATGAAATACTTCCAAGTGTCTTTGTTCAGTCCCTTCAAGACCAATTTTCTAAACTAATTTCATACATTTTAAAGCATTTTAATTCTTTCCAATTTTCTAGAAAAAGATAAGATACCCTTTATATTATGCACATTTTTCCTTTTGCTAGACTATATATTTTCTGAGTATAATTTTAACTATCTCATCCATCTGAATTTATTTTTGTTTGTATATTTTTCTAAGACATTTTTCCTAAAATGATCCTTAACAAACTTATACTGTAGCAGTGTCACAAATTATTTAATAGCAAGACAAGTAATCATATTTTACAGTTTTTGTTTTTCATTAAAAATTGTTACTTGATGTGACTTATATGAAATTACTATAAAAGAGAATAGCTAAAGTTTTCCTATGTCTAAAATCACAAATACTTTTTTCTGAGCATAATTAATGACAAATTATTCATTATTTCTGTTTCTATCTTTGCAACTAATTTATTCAAATAGTTTCATGTTTCTTTTTTCTCTTTATTTTCATATTGGAACTGATGTACCTTTTAATAGCTTGCATTTTTTCCTTTCATGGTTTTTATATATTTACAGTTCTTAAATATTATATGAATATCTTATAAAATATAAATCTATGGATAATTTATTTAAAACTTCACTAAAATGACAAAAGAATTTAATTCCTATATGTACTTTCATCTTTAACTTGATCTCTTTATATAAAAAAGTATGTATATGTGTCTATGGTTATGTATATATAAAGTACATATTTATAAAAATACATCTTCATTTTTCTAGAACTTTCTCAAATTCTTATTGATCTATTTGCATATTTTCCATGTATATGTTCTTTGTATATAAACCTTTCATCATTTATGTAATTAATATTTAATATTTCAGAAAATGCATTTTCTTAAAATTAGTAAATACCTTATGTCCAACTTTTATTTATTAATAAATATACATTTCTCTTTTTACATCATCTACTACTTCCCTAATTTATATTCTGCTAGTTGAGCAGGCATAGAAAAATATGCATATAATTTTATTATATCCTTATTTCATTTTTACAAATTACACTGTAATTTGATGCACCAACAAATCACAGTTAATTAAAAATAAAAGAAAAAATAACATCCAAATTCTAACTTTCCAGTGGAATACAAAGCATGCTGTTACCAGTTAGACATTGTAATGTCCCAACAATATTAATTTGGAAATTTTCCAACGTGGAATTAATCATGCTCTTTCTTTGGTCTCTGGCTCAGAACTATGTCCATTGCACGCTGTATATTGATTATGTGCACAAATCATTAATGTCTTTTTATCATCTCATTGTGTAATTCATTCCATTCTCTCTCCTGTTGTAACTAATGTATCCATACTTTGTAGTATCAGATAGCAAATATCCACAGCCAGTCCTATTCAATCTCCAAAAAGTCTCCATGCATACTCTTTTTGTTAACATTTAGGTAATTTAGACCAAAAACTACATTGTAGGAATTCACATATAACATATGTAATGTAAAATCAAGTCTGATCAAGAGATCACATTGATCATCAAAATGCATTTTGATTTACAGTTCTTTCCTAATGTTTAGACATTTGAAATCTTATCTACAGGATTCGATATTATATGTATCTGAATACTTGCATAAAGCATTACATAAAAATAATCAAACTCTGCAGCATTGGCATGACTTCCTAACTTCATATTAAAAGTGCTCCCATTGGCTCTCCATTTTCCCATAATATGTTTTTCCTATTCATTAGAAAATCCTGACTTAGATGTCATTTAATTTGGCATTTGCCTGTTTCAGGTCTCCTATTTGAGGTCTCTGTTAATGACATACTGATGTTTGAGAGCCCTAAACCTGTACATTCCTGTGGAAGCTTCCCACAGGTCCATCTACAGTTACTGATTCTTGGTGCAAAATATTCATTAAAAATATAGCTTCTTTTCCCTTATTACCAAAGAAGAAAATGAAAAAGTGGAAATAAAGAATTTGTAAATAGGAAAGGGAGGAGGGGGTGAAGAGAGGGCAGGGACAAGGGGAAAAATGAGAACCAAGACCTGTCATGTAAAGGTACAAGATCCCAATGATGAATGTAACTGTACTGTATACCTAAAATGTACCAATAAACTCAATGAGGAAAGAAAAACTAAAAATACCTTCTACTAGAGGAACATTATTAAGAACGCATGGTATTTATGGTAGTCCAAGAGCTGCCAAGGCTACTGTAAAGTCATAAAAGGATGAGAGACCGAGCACTAACCCCAAGTCTCATGGTTCTCCTGGGACACAGGTGTCATGCTGGAATCCAAGTTCCTCTTCTGCTCTTAGTAAACATCACCCAAGTTCTTGCTTTGTTCCTGTGACTAGTTTTTCCTGTTACTAGTAAACATTCCCTTGTAGTCACAACAAATGTTCTTATATGGAGGTGTTCTGTCTTCATGCTGAACAATGTCTCTCCATTTGTGCTGCCTTATCTTTATTGTTACTCATTAACTACAATGATTACACTTTTATGTACCCAGCTGGTTACTATAAAGACCCTGGGTAAGAGAATAAACATTACCATTAGACACCAGCTCTTGGTCATGTTCACTGCTTCTCTGGTCATCTCCCCAAGACCCCTCCTCAAGAAGGAGACTCCAACAGACTACCTTTGGTTAACTTGTAACTTATAACAAAAAGTACAAAACATAGGTGTGAACAATTATATGCACAGCAATGAAGCAAAAAATATGTTTAACAATAGTAGATAAAATTTTTGTCACCCTCCCTTACTGAAATGAGACATCCTAGGAAATGCAGAATTTCCAAGGTCAAAGGGCTGGTACAAGACAAATGCAGACATTTAACAGAAAACTGAGAATGAGACCTATTGGTACAAGAACAATCAGGATAGTACTATGTCCTTATAATCAATTGAACATTATTTTTATAGAAACTAGGGAACTAATTATTACATTTGTCGAAGAGGTCACTGCTAAATATTTCAAGAAAATATTTTTGATAAAATGAAGGAAATAAAGCTGAATTGAATTAATTTCAAAAGAGAAGAGAGGGAAATAATTTGGGAGACATTAATATAATCAATAGTTTGCAAATCCTGAAGGACTGAAGTTGGATGTGAAATCAAAAGAGAGATTTCTTAAATGAGAATGTCAGAGAATGTTTGTTTTATGATAAGCCTGATCTAACAATAAAAAATTACAGAGAAGAGGAACAAAAAGATTTCTGTAGTGGTCTCTGAGTGTATGAAAATATACTGATTCTCTGGCTCAATGGAAATTCTGAATTTAGATGGATGCCAGATAAAGTTTCTATATTATGATCATAAATAAAGATAAATGGTCATAAATACAGATAGGTAAATGGATTTGGTAAATAGGTAGTTATGAAATCTCTCTGATTGTTTTTAATATACACTGACATTACAAAGATTTTTAAAGTGTTTCCTAAAACTTTTTCTTAGACAAATTTTGCTTCCTCTAGTTTTATGTCCTATAAGATAGGAATCTTCCCCCTTTCTCCTTCAGGGAAGCTTTTCTTATCCCAGACCTCTCACTGCCAACTATAGAATTCTTCAAGTAGGATGAGATCACTGAAACAGACTATGCAGATTTATTTATTTGTTTGTTTGTTTGTGTGTTTGTTTAATTTATTTTACTTTATTTTAGTATGGGGGGCCTTGTGATTGCAAGGCAGGCAGTGGAACCACTGAGCTAAATCCTCAGCCCTATGCAGATATTTTAAAGCAAAGCTGGTTGAGATGCAGTCCTGCAGTCTTTAACAGTTTGTGTTTTATAAAACTGCAGCACCAGTTAGAGATCATTGAAATCTAAAATGCTTAGCAGTTCCAGAAGTGCTCAAAGGTAACCCAAAGGACACTTGTTTCAATTTCTTTGTGTACAAATATCTTTCCAGAAAGCACATTTCCTTAAATGTTTCCTGCACATCAATATTTCAAATACAAAATAGAACACACTTAGAAGTTAGAAGAGCAAATATGTAAAGAAGTTTAACATGCATGCCATGAAAACCCTATGGCAATATTTTAGATGACAAAGATTGTAGGATATGTCATTATATTTTAAGAAATCTATAAATTTATGCAAGCAAAGATGTTATTTTTTTCCAATTTTCTAAAACCTTATTTTAGAATAGAACTCCAAACACACATTTAAATTTTCTTATTTCCTAATACTTTTCAGAAATTTCTTTTTGGACCAACGCTCATTCCACATACTTGGAATAGTTACAATTTCTATACTTATTTTATACAATTTCACTAGTTTTTAAAATGAACTATCTCCATATAAAAATAAAAAGTTTTCACTATTAAAATTTTTCAAATATATTGTAAAATACTACACACATTTACTATAGTTTTCAAAAAAGTTTCTGAATTTAGTATAATGATAGTTGAAATTCACATTACTCTGTAGAAAATAAAGCTATATAATCTATCTGGGCATATATTTATTTATTTTTTGGTACCAGGGATTGAACTTGGGACCTGTGCCTTGCGAGGCAGACAGCAGGCACTAAGCTAAACCTGGGCCCTGGGCATATATTTTTTTAATTAAGTGTTTGACACATTGTATAGGTCAAAGTCATGTGACTTTTTAAAACATTCTATATTTAGATTTGGTCATCCAGTAAGAGATAGCACAAATCCCTCAAATGAGAATTATCAAAAGAATATCAGCAATTTAAAAAAATACTATTTGCCTTTTCATTAGAAAAGTCTAATTGGCAATGAAATTTATGATAATATAAAATCAAGAAATGAAAATATTAAAGAAAAAATTTCAGGATAAAATGTGCATTATCAAAAAGTACTTGTGAATTCAAGTTCTAGTTGTAAATGTCCTATTTTCTAAATTTAGTTAAAGTGAATTTAGTAATGTGTTTCCCATTCAATTTATTAGTTTCTGACTTTGCTGTTAAATAAATCATTATTTTACAGGTAATAGCTATTCCTTATGAATACATGAATTTGATGCATTAAATATGCATGGAGTACTCGTATGAACAATTGTGTGGGACACAGGGTCACAAAATTCTACAAAGATATAGTCCATATTTTTACTATTTAAAATAAATTTACAGAACTAACATTAGGTAAGCCATCGAAATGTAACAAGAAATGAACAATAATGTTGTGATAATTAGAAGACAAGGTGAATTTTGACAGGGTGAAGGAAATCAGTGGCGTCCTCAAAGATGTGGCATTTGAGTTAACCTTTGAATGAGTGATTTGAAAGGAAACAGCAGAAAGACAGCACAGAAGGAAAGCAAGGGAGGCTGAAGAGTGACATGAGAAAGAACAGAGCAGCATTGTGGGTAAGAAAGATGGTGATGTGGCACGAAATGGGAAAACACATGAGCACCTGAGTTCAATTTATTTTTTAAGATCATGTTAAAGAACTGGCTAACAGGATAAACTTCAATGAGGAATTATCAGTTATTTTTTAGCAAAGATATTGTTCTTTGACAAAGATAAATAGTTCTCTTTATTTTATTAGTGCAAGTTTGCAGTACGTGTTTACATTCCTTGCATCAAGGAATGTTTTAATAATAACTGGCAGTAGTATGAGAGTACTATGAGAGGAAATACTATAAATGAGATCAATTGTTGGCTTTATTCTAACAGTTTGCTTTATTTATTGATTGCAAATAAATAAATTTATTACTAGAACAGCAGTTTTAGTACAAGATATATAAGAATATGAGGATTTACAAGGTAGATTTAGAATGTCTGCCTGCAGAGGCAGGCGTGGAAAGGTGCAAAAAGGTTGTCTACTTGCTGAAGATCTAAAGGATTCAAAGTTGGAAGGCCTGGATCTCCCTGTAGAGTCCTGTTCAAGTCTGCAACATGAGGCCAATGTGATAAACACTGAAGGACTTCCACCAGGTGTTGCAGTTTGTGCTGGAGGCTGAAGGGTTTCCACTGCAAGCCAGGAGATGATGTCCAAGGTGAAGGTGAAGACGAGTCTTTCTCCTAAGAAACAGAAGTGGGCTTTCTTTGTTCCCATTTTTAGTCCATTCTGGCTACAAGTCTATTGGTTGTTGCCACTCACATGCAGGGTGGGACTTCTTTCTTCCATAAATAATTTCAGCCACATTCAGAATAATGCTAATCTAATGAATTGGGCACTTTAAACTCCAGTTGTGTATTGATTTAGGAGAGCCTAGTCTGAATCTGTAATATAGTTATAGTTCTATTTTAGAAGAAAACACACACACACACACACACACACACACACACACGTGGAAGGAAATAGCTCTTTGTTCCCTCTATTTCATATTATTCATTTAGTGATTCAATTAAAAGAATGATATTCTACTTGGGTTTCTTTTTTCCTTTACTAGTTTAATGAATGACTACTAGGGTTGTAAAAATTAATCATTCTCAATAACATCTGTGTTAGTGATGTTTTGTGAAATCTCTTTATCATTACTCTAGTGAAATAAAGATGCAAATTAGGAAGCACAGTCTTTAATTCAGTAGCAGATGTATTTCTTCACATTGTTCACAGATGGGATGCAAACAGCCATGGGACAGCTAGTCTGTAGTTTGGTGAAAAAATCCTGTACATTTAAAATTATTTTTTTAGCATAATCTTTTTTGGTTCATATTGGAACTTCTTTTTCAATACATGTGGCTAAAAACAGTGAGCTTTAACTATCAAAAATCCAAATTGATGTTTGTAGTTACTTTTACAACTTACAACACAGCGACAATTGTTGGAAGATAAAGTGAACTTTTAAAAACAATGAGACTATATAGCAGGTAATTTATAGGTAGATTGAGTTCAACTATTGTATTTAAGGTTTTAATTTTTGAGTGCTCTACAAATGCATGTTAATTAGAAAAAATAAAATGTCTAGTTAAAGGGTAAGGAAAGCAAAGATTTGATCTACATCTAATTAATTATATTTTATTTTATGTATTAATTCATTTAATATCTCAAAATATGTTTGTTTCAAAAGAATATAAGACAAAGATTTTATTTCAAGAAAATGTTATTTTGGCAAATATTTGATAATGTCTTTCCACAGAGAAATGACAGAATGTTTTTAAACAATTTTAAAGTTAAACATTTGAACAAAATATCATTACACGTGAAAACTAAATGTTTTAGCTATACATTATTTGTGGTTATATTGCTTCTTTTGCATGAAAATATAATGTCTCTTTCATACACACACACACACACACAAATCTTTAAAAATCCCAAAATTAACTCATTTTCTAAGCACTAGACACCAACTCCTTATTATTGTTATCTAATTTTTTTCATTAACTTTATTGGATATATCCTTAAAGGATTCCTTTGGCCCCACAGCCCAAAAAGCATTTGTTATTGGTTAACTTCTTGATAGCAGCCATTCTTTCTGGGGTGAGGTGGAATCTCAGTGTTGTTTTCATCTGCGTCTCTCGAATGACCAGTGATGTTGAATTTTTTTTTTCATTTATTTGCTGCATTTACTTCTTTGAGAAATATCTGCTTATTTCAGATGCCCATTTTTTAATTGGATCTTTACATTTTGGGTTCCTGATTTTTTGCGTGTGTGTTCTTTATATATTCAGGGTAGTAGACCTTTGTCTGAGGAAAAGCTAGTAAAATTTTCTTCCCACATTGTAAGTTGTCTCTTAGCTCTGTTAGTGATTTTTCTTACAGTGCAGAAGCTTTTTAAGAGGTGAGATCCCAGCTGTTAATTCTTTGTGCTAGTTCCCATGCTACTGAGGATTTGTTCATAAAGTCTTTTCCTATGCCAGTGGCTTCAAGAGTTCTACCTAACTTATGTTCCAGCAAGTTTAGTCATTCTATTTTAATATTTAGATCTTTAATTCACTTGGATTTTAGTTTACTGCATGGTGAAAGGGGTCTTGTTTTAAACTTTGGCAAGTTGAAATCCATTTTTTTTTCCAAAAGCACTTATTAAAGAGGCTATCTTTCCTCCAGTGAGGATGATTGGGTCCTTTGTCAAAGATGATGTATCTGAATGTGTCTGAAGTAGTTTTGCATCTTCTAATCTGTTCCACTGATCCTCTGATCTTTTTTTTTTTTTTTTTGACAGTACCATGCTGTCACAGTGGATTCACAATATAGTTTCACTTTGGGGTTTATGATAACCCCACCAGGTCTCTGTTGCCTAGAATTGCTTTTGCTATTCTTCTGGTTCCAAATGAATTTTTAGATTGTTTTCTCTAGTTCTGTGAAATATACTGTTGGGATTTCTTTGGGATTGCATTGAATTTGTATAGAAGTTTTGGAAGTATGTTCATTTTCACTATATTGATTCATCCTATCCAGGAACAAGGATGGCTTTCCATTTTCTCATATCCTCTCCTGCCTCATTTTTCAGAGTCCTATAATTCTCAATTCAGAGGTCATTTGCTTCATTTCTAATACTGATTCCTAGATATTTCATTTTTTGAATTCTATTGTGAAAGGGATTGTATCCCTAATTTTATTCTGTGAATGTTATTTTTGTACAAGAAAGCTACTGATCTTAAAGTGTTGCCCTTGTATCCAGTTACTCTACTGAATCTGCTAATCAAGCCTAGAAGTCTTTTGTCAGAACTCTTTGGATCTTCTATGCAGAGTATCATATCATCAGCAAATAATGACAGTTTAACTTCTTCATTTCCTAAATTTATTTCTTTTATCTTTGTCTCTTGTTTAATTGCTGTGTCTAATATTTTCAAAACCATACTGAACAAGAGTGGTGATCGTCACCATCCTCATCTTGTTCCTGATTTTAGCATGAAGGTTATCAATTTTTGACCATACAGTATTATTAGGGCTGTTGGTTTCACAAAAGTGGCTTTTATCAGGTTAAAAGAGACCATCTATCAACAAGACCATTGCTGTTGTTGTTTTGTTGTTTTTTTTGGTTTTGTTTTTTTACCATGAATGGGTGTTGAATTTCATGGAATGTGTTCTCTGCATCTTTTCAGATGATTATATATGTTTTTTGTCTTTGACTCTGTTAGTATAGTGCATTACATTTATTGATTTACATATGTTGAATCACCTTGCATCCCTGGGATAAATCTGACTTGGTCAGGGTGTTTGATCTTCTTGCTAACCCTCTGTATTCTGTTTGCCAGTATCTTATTGAGGATTTTTGCACCTATTTTTATTAGAGAGTAGCCTGTAGTTGTCTTTTTGTTGTTGTTGTTGGGTTCTTCCCTGGCTTTTGAATCAGAATAACACTTGCTTCCAGGAATGAATTTGGAGGAATTGCTTCCCATTCAATTTCACTTTAAAGAGTAGTAGCAATAGTTCCTTCTCCAAATGTCTTTTAGTGCTCAACATTGCATCAATCAGAACGTGGGCTTTTCTTTGTTGGTATATTTTTAATTATGTTTTAAATTTCACCGATTGCAATTGGGGTGTTTAGAATCTTTTTTATCTTCCTTGTTTAATGTTGATAATTCATATATATACATAGACATTTGCCCATTTCTTCTGTGTTCTCTATTTTATTAGAATACAGATTCTCAAAGTAAGTATTGAATATCCCCTGGATTTCTGTTGGATCTGTTTTGACTTCACCATTTTCATTCCTAATTTCATTAATTTGAGCCTTTTTTTTTTTGCTAAGGGATTATCTATTTTATTATTCTTTCAAAAACCCAACTCTTTAATTTATTGATTTTTTTTTTGTATTGTTCTCTTAGTCTCCATTGCATTGATTTCGGCTTTGAACTTTTTAATTTTCTCCCATGTATGAACTTTGGGTTTCTCTTGCTCTTCTTTTTCTAGGAGCTTAAGATTCACCATTAGGTTGTTAATTTGAGCTTATTCTGTTTTCCTAGTGTGGACATTCACTGCTTGAATATCTCAAGTAAAACTGTTTTAATTGTGCCTCTTAAATTCCTATATGTTGTACTGGCATTATCATGAAATTGTAAAAACTGTCTAATTTCTTCTTTAATTTCTGCTGTGACCCTTTGGCTTTTCAGGAGAGTGTTATTCAATTTCCATGTGTTTGTTAAGTTTTTATTCTATTAATCTCCAGTTTAATTGCCCTATGATCTGATAATATACATGGTACAACTTCAATTCCTTTCCATTTACTTAAATATGGTCTATGAGCTAGCATGTGGTCTGTTTTGGAGAATGACCCATGTGCAGCCAAAAAGAATGTATATTCTGATTTTGTGGGGTAGAACACTCTGAAGATATGTGTTAAGTCCATTTGTTCAAAATCTTGGTTCAGTTCTAGTATTTCATTGTTGATTTTTTGTCTAGATGATCTGTCTATTTCTGAAAGTGAGGTATCGAGGTCCCCCACTAAAGTTGTATTAGTGCTTATTTGGTGTTTCATATTCCTCAATATTTGTTTGGTATAATTGGGGACATTAGTATTTGGTACACATATATTTATGATTGTCATCTCTTCCTTTTGAATTGTTCCTTTTATAAGGATGTAAATTAGTTTTGGTTTGAAATTTACTTTGTCTCATGGGCTGGGGATTTAGCTCAGTGGTTCGGTGGCCTGCCTTGCAAGCACAAGGACCCAAGTTCAATCCCCGGTACCAAAAAAGAAAAAAAGAAAAAGAAACAAAGAAATTTACTTTGTCTCCAAATAAGATAGCTTCCCCTGCTTTTTTCACAGTTCATGTTTCATGGAGAACTATTTTCCGTCCTTTCGCTTTCAGTTTATGAGTTTCTTTCTTAATTAAGTGTGCTTCTTGTATGGAGCATAGTTTTGGATTGTGCTTTGGAATCCATTCTGCCAGTCTGTTTCTTTTAATTGGTGAATTGAGACCACTGACATTGATGGTTATGACTGATATGCATTGACTTTTCATTGTCATGTTATTTTCCTGTAATTGGCTCTTTTTAATTTTTTCCCCCTCTCTTTAATTTCTTGCCTATTTGGTTTGCTCTGTTGGACCTCATGGAATTGTGGCTTTCATTGTCTCTTTCTAGGATATTGAAAAACAATTTCATGAGTGCTATTTTGTATTCATGAAGTTCCTCAAGTGCTCTTTGTCATGAAATTATCTTATTTCTCTCTCAAGTTTGGAAGATAGGTTTGCTGGGTACATAATCTGGGTTAGAGGATGTTTTCTTTTAGGGCTTGAAATACTTCACTCCAAGCTCTCCCTGACTTGAGGGTTTGTGATGAGAAGTCTGCTGTGATTCCAATGGTCTTTACTTTGCATGTGATTTGGTTCTTATTTCTGACAGATTGTAGAATTCCGTTCTTCTGTTGGGTTCCTGGGATCTTAACTATTATATGTCCAGGTGTAGATTTTCTTTTTTGATCATTGCTATTGGGAGTCCTATATTTCTCACTTAGCAGTATGTCACGTTTTTTCCCCCTGCTTGGGAAGCTTTCTGTCATTACTTCTGTGAACAGTTTCTTTTGTTTTTAATATTTTCACACTCTCCTGTTTCTTCATCGATCTGTCCTGATGAGTCTTATGTTATTTTTTGCCTTTTCTAGCAGCTGATGGAGTGAATTCTCATTGTCCCACTATTATTAAGAAATTTTCTTTTACTAGTCACTAATTAGAATCCTGTCTTCTATATCTATATTCTGTCCTCACATTGGCTCTTTCTGTTTCCTAGATTTTCAATGGAGTTTTTATGGTTTTGTTTTGTTTTGTTTTGTTTTAGAGACAGGGTCTCACTATGTAGTTGAAACTGACCTGGAACTCACTTTGTTTTGTTTTGTTTTAGAGACAGGGTCTCACTATGTAGTTGAAACTGACCTGGAACTCACTATGCAGCCCAGGCTGGTCTTGAATTCACAGCAATCCTCCTGCTTCAGCCTCCTGAGTGCTGGAGTTACAGGTGTGCACCACCACACCCTGCTCAATGGAGTTTTTAATCTCCTGGATATCTGTTTGCATCTGCTTGTGGATTTCATTTGTTTCCTATGTTGGGATTCCATCATGTTTCTAAGCTACTCTATTTTTTATCTGTTTCTGTTCTAAATTTATTAATCATGGCTTGTACTAGGGACACAATCTCTGTTGTTATCTGGAAAAACATTTTGATTTCAATTTTTCTAGATCCCCTTTTGTTGCCTGTTCAGGGAGTCCAGGTGGTTAAGTATGAGATTGTTTCATCTGGTTGCCTCTTGGCATTGCCTTAGGTGATCTGGAAGTTTGGTTTTGAGTCTTGTTTACTTGTCTTCTCATTTCAACAAATGCAGCATGCTAGGCAGTTGTTGAGTGATCTTTTTGCTCTCCCATTGGGCTTTTTCAGCTGTCCTCAGAGTGGCCTTTTCTTTTCTGCTCACCACTGAGAATTCCTAGATTCAGAATGGTGGCCTCCTGGATCCATGTGTTAGACTGTTGTTCAGGCAGAGTTCTGGTTGGGGTCTGCACACACTTGGTATGGTATCTTGTCATGCCTCTGGCTGGGGCCTGAACCCTTATGTATCTGTTGTCTGGAAGGTCCTTTGGCTGGCAGCTATGTACCTCAGTCACTGGTGTCTGAGTGGGCTTGTGATTGTGGTGTGCATGCACTTACTGATGGTATCTGGATGACCTCTGACTCTTTCTTGAATACCTGTATAGCTATTTTCTAGGCAGGGTGTTAGCTATATCCTGTGTGCCCAAGCTGCTGGTGTCTAGGCAGGGTTCTGACTGGGACCTATGTACCCACCCCCTACTGCTCTGGTCCATGTGGGTTTCTTGCTGGGATCTTCTGGGATCTACTTATCGAACTTATTCCAAGGAGAAAATGGATAGATTCAAACTGTGCAACTCATCAAATTATCTTTGCTATATTCTGAGGCTTCTTTTGTTGTCTCCCTGCTGCCTGCAGAAGTTGCCTTAACAATTCTTTTATAGCTGAGTATACTAACAAGCAATTAAATCTTCTACTCCTGATAATATCTATGCTTCCTCTTAATCCCTTAGAGATATTCTGAGCACAGAAGCATACATTGACTGCACTTTCTTTTGAGTTTCTGGAAATTGATGTGTACTTCCTTCTATCCTCCATTATTTATGTAAAAAAATCAGTTTTGAAATACTGTTTCTTGATCTTTAATGTGGTTTTGTTTCTTTCATTAGTATTTCCTTAAAAACTAACATTTTTAAACAATTCTTGTTTCAAGGATAAGTTTTTGGTTTGGATTGGCAATATTTATTTTTTCTTTGTTTACCTAGACTTTGCCATTTCATATTAACATGCTACTTAAAATGTGTACTAATTATATCTCCTTGTTACTGGATATTCATGTAATGTGATGAAGCATTAAAACTTCAAATGCACTATATATCTGATTGAAGCTTAACACCTGTAGGCTCTTGTGTTTGATAGGTATTTAAAAAAACTGTAAGAAATAAGAACCTATGAAATACTCCAAAGTAAATATTTGAAATTATACTAAAAGTATATATTTTTTTCTTCTGGGTTGATATTATGTAGCATTGAGTGTGATCACAAATGATTTAGAAGAGAACGTAGGGAAGGGAGATCTTTAGACATGAAAGGAAATGACAAACTTTGGAATAATCAAAACTTGGGAAAAATGGTTTGATGAAGGCCATGATTTTGTGTAAAATAAATACAGTTCAATTTTTAAAAATAATACTGCAGTCTGAGTATCATACACCCTGATTACAAATAACATAATTTTGGCAGAATTTTTAATTCTACTTAGAACTCCTTATAGACACTCAAGATGATAAAACTAATATTTAAACAAAATATTTAACAAATATTCATTGAATAATTACTTGTCAAGGGAGATTTAGGTATGAGATAAAAATCAAAGAAAAAAAAATCCAGAGTTTTTGAAACCATGTTCAGCGATAAAGACACACAAAAAAGGAAAATTTATATTTTGTAGCTGGAGTGGCAAAAATGGAAGCTGTAAGATATATTGAGAAAGTAGAACAAAAACATTGGCAAGAAAGATTGTAGCTGAAACCAAGACAAAAATGATAGTGGCAGGGTGCAGTATTTGGAATCTTGATTCCCTTTGGAGATAGAGACATTAAGATTCCTTAATGTATTAATTGTATGTGTTAAGTAAAGTGAAGGGTACAAAATGCTATGGTAGAGTTTAGCTAATTACTTAGAAGTAAGAGCTGTCAGTAGCTCAGGTAGGAATGACTATGGGCCAGTTGCTTAAATGTTTAAGATAAGAAGGATTATAATAAGGTTCATATATGTTTAAGATTGTTATGATCTCTTGATGAATTAATCCTTTTATAATTCTGAAACAAAACATTTTTATTCTTAGTAATATTATTTATTATTACATATATTGTTTTTACATTAATATAGTCACTGTTCTATATTTTCATAAGTATTAGTACAGAATATCTCATCCTAACCTTTGGCTCATGAACACAAAATGAATTTTTACATAAGCAGGAAATATATGATAATATTGCACAAAAAGGCAAAGAAACAAGTTTAGAGATAGAAAAAAAAGTGTGTTCAATACAATAATATATGTTGGGAAAGCACCAATATGTTGTAATGCAGATGGAAATTTCATAGAAAAGGGGTGAAACTTGATGCCGAAAAGGAAAGATCCTTTGCATAAGCTAAAATGTATGGAAAGTCTTGGACACATAGCTAACATTAATTAGATTAGAGAATGGACAGTTTTATGTTTTTTTCAATGTTTCCCAAGTACGTACATATGTATTTATTTATTTATTTTTCTCATTGAGTTTATTGGTACATTTTAGGTAGACAGTACAGTTACATTCATCATTGGGATTTTGTACCTTTACATGTCAGGTCTTGGTTCTCACGGTTTTATATCAAGAGCAGAAGCAGGAGGATTTAGGATAGATACAGAAACAATAGAATGATCCAATGGACATGGTGTCTTTGAAAGAAGGTGCAAAATTGTTAACATAAAATGATGACAGGAGAAGTCTTGGAGGGTAAAAGAGAGTGTAGAGTAGTGAATCATTTTTTTATGAAAACAGAGACAGGAAACAAAATAAAATATGATTGTTGAGAAAAATACATTATCAGATTTAAATGTTGAGATATTGTATCTTGTCTCAAAATTCAAGAGCAATGGTAGAAAAGATTCAATATTGAACCTATTCGAAAGGCAAATGTAACAATTATCAAATCCTTCTTAAAATTTTTTCATTGTACCTTTAAGCCCTTGTATGTGAGCTATATAATAGTATAATTTTTTTTAATGTCATTTCTCTCCCTAGTAGCATGTTCAAATGACTTGTAATATTAATGATTTTAATGACAAGAAATTGTCCGAATTATGTTTAAAATTCTACACCAAACAACTATTATGATGTAATATGCATACTAATATATTTTAATATAAACAAAATTTAGGAATAATAATTGTTATATATAAAGCTACTGTATCTCAAATCAGTCACTTGCTGGATTTTTAAATCAGCCCCTGATCCTGTTTTTTTGATGCTAGTAAACAGTTGTCCGTGGGCTGGGGTGGTATCTCAGTGGTGCCAGCACCTGTCTCACAAATGCAAGGTTCAAAGTTCCATCCCCAGTACCAAACAAAACAAAACAAAATGAAAAAACAGTAGGCCTATAATAAATGTGGCTGCCAGTAAAGTGCATTTTCAAAGTCAGGCAGCATGAATGTTTTCTTATTTTCATTTTTATATGAAAGTGAAACATTTGGTATTATAATAAGTTGTCTATTTTTAAATTTGTAAATAGAAAGGCAGGGAACAATTGTCATTCGTTAGTATATAGTCATAAAAATAATAAGGTCACCTTCCCATTGTAAGGTGACCTTATGCAGAAATAAAAGCAACACATATACTATCAACTTGTATTTTTAATTATCTTTTGAAATGTATAGAGAAGCATGAGACATAAAAGATGATAAGAAAAATTCCACAGTTGCTTGAATATTAGCAAAATTTGGAATCAGTTACAATTTTTTGTTCTTCCCAAAATATTAACTTATTTTAGGATATATGGTATATTAATCTTAAATAGATATGAAATTTCTTGGCCATCTTTATCTTTTACATTTTTTTGGGGGGGTGATACCACTAAAGACCAAAACTTTTTTGGTTTACTTGTGAAATAGGTTGCTATTTACAATCATTTAAACCATTTATTTCCTCCAAAATCTAGACGATCTTTTCTGCTGGTAAAGGAGGAGCTAGTTGTAAATACATATTGTTCAGTATAGAAGGTATACATAGACATGCCTTGCATCTTTGAATTCTCAGAAATCTTAGAGATGGAAATTCCTTCCTTTTTAAAGTGTTGATTTCCAACATCTGACATACACATGTTTTACCAACATATTTAGACTAATTAACATTAAGTGTTCACTTGTTTCAACCAGCATAATGGCATCCATACAATGGCTTATCATGATATATTCTGGAAGGAAAAGACAAACAAAGTTGCTGTGAACTACATTATGACCAAGGGCTTGATCTTCAGTATACCCTTGAAATAGGATAAAGATATATTGATAGCTTGTTAGCTAGAAGCAAACTGTTTCGGATAGCTTATTAATAACTATATTTTAAAATGTCATGGTATCATATCTGGTATCAGGAATGTGATAATTTGCTAAAGCAGTGAAATAATCCTGAATGATAACTGCAAATGGTGTCAACAAATAATTAACTTCACCATGCTGTTGTTATTCTCTAAGATCCATCTAATTGCCACATAAGCCAGAGGAAAGTTGAGCAAAGACAAGCTAGAAATACCTACCACTGCATCGTCTAATTCCTTAATGGTGTCACTAATCTCTGGAATCCTTCCAGCAATATGGAACTACTTTTGGCTAACAGTTTCTAAGTAAAGAAATTCTAGGGATTATACTTTGCCATTATTAATAAAATAGCTTTAAGCCCCAGGTTTGATAAATATTGTAGATATTTTCTAATTTGTTAATGTTTATATTTCAAGTTTAGATTCCAGAAAAGTGGAATCTCTGATTATTGCATATGATTGAAGAGTCATGAGAACCATTGTGCAATGAACCTAAAGCTTTATTGGCTATTGTGTCTATTTAAACACCTGTTTTGACTGGGTGGCAAGAATGGCACTTCAAGGCTCTAGAAATTAATGTCAGACTACAGCCAGTGTCTAGCAACACCTCAAAAGCCCTGAATATTTTGCTATAACCAATGCAGAATCTATGGTATATGTGTCTAAGCCCTTCAGGGAAAAAGTGGAAGATCAACAGTATAATTTTTTTTCAGGGTAATGGGGTTTTTTATTAAGAAAATCCAAGGTCTCATCCATTTAGGTGTAACAAATCTATATATTGTTTCACTTCTAGTATCTGGTTTGAGTTCCTGGATTGAGAGTCTGTGTTTTGATTTTTCATGGTAAGTTTGTGTTCTCTAGATCTATTCCACTATCTTCCTGTAAAAATTTAAAGACTGTTTCCATATCTATATTTTATGTACCATGATGATTTAGCCACTTCCATAGATCTCTGTAAATAGAATTACTCTGACAACTCTTTTGTCTTTACTCCCTATTTTGGTAATGACAGAAACCCTGTCTTTGAGGATTCAGTGATATATTTGATGCCTGCCAGCATAGAAACTCTTTGTCCCCATTGCATTGAAAATCCAGGTTTGATTGTGCTACTTTGCACTGTAATTTCTGACCAATGCAATAAGCAAAACGGTATATTTTAAAGATTTTAGTCCTGTCTCCCAAATTTACTTCTCATAGTGATAATAAAAAGAAAATTGTAATCTTGAAGGCTGAGTGAACAGAATATAGAAGAGAAATCTAAGGTAACATTCCAATATCCTTACATCTTTGGGTACCATCTTCTACAATATAATATGCTAAAATAACTCTGATATCTCAACTTCCTTTAGTATGGGATACCCTTGTGTCCATGTTTCTGCCATAGATCAAAATGTTGGGCTGTATGCTAACTCTTCAATATAAACTTTGACTGCAGAAACTCTGATTAGTTACCCCATATTAATAAAATGAACCCAATCTGACCTTATATACATTCCACAGGGGCTAACATTTTTAATACCCCTTTATATCTATGTTCTCCTGGTTTCAGTCAATATAAATTGAAAAAGAAAGGTTATGCTGCTTCTTTTGTACACAGTACATATACTTATGGAATACAATGTGTACCTTGTCCTTAATGGTCTGATGCCACTGTAGCCTATCAAGCTACAGATCCTCAGTATTATATTCTTCCAGTAAGATCTTTTATTGGCTTCTCCTAATTAAGGGACACATTTTGAGATAGATGTTCCCAAAAGTTCATAAATGCAGTCATGTTTTGCATCCTTGTTATTAAAACCACCTTGAGATTTGGACCAAAGCCTGCATGTCTTAAAAGATCCCATGAGGGTCAGGGATTTAGGTTAGTGATTCTGCTGCCTGTCCAGCAAACAAGAAAAAAAAAAAGCCCATGACTTCTGTTCTTCCTCATATTTGTTTTATCTTAATTTTTACTAAAAGTGGATTGTTGTGGTTCATTGAGGGTATTATAACAAGCTTTCATTTTATGTTAGAAAGTTTGACTGATGTGTTAAAAAGTAGAAAATATGAAAAATCATGGAAATTATCTTTAAAAGATTATAAATTTCAGAAAGTCTATGATATTAGCATTACTGAAGAATCAAAGGAAGTAACCAAAACATCATCTATAGAAATACATTGCTTCTAACAAGCATATATATTTAAATGAATATTCTAATAAGTAAAGGAAAAATTAAATATGCAAGGAAAAATAGTTACAGTGCAAAGTAATACTTCAAATAAAAATAACTTGGAAGTGAATATCCTAATATCTTACATTTGCTGGTATTCAATTCAAATGACAAGGCATGAGAGCAGATACTTAGGCTTTTCTGTGAAATTCTGTAAATCTAAGTTTGAAAATGGTGCAATGGGATAAATGACTCATGGTAAAGATCAACAGCTAGGTTTTTAGTTTTTGCTAGGATTACCAACTTGCTGCTATAGTCACCCAGTGGGTTCTAGTTGGGAACACCTTTTGATAAGTGTGGAATTAATCTATGTCACTAAATTAAATGTGAAAAGTCACCAATTACTTAAAATAAAAAATAGAAATAACTGACTACTTAAGCATACAGTACCAAAATGTAATTAATCATAGCTTTATGGTGGAAAATACAAATAATTTAAAGTTTCCTTGTAATTCAAATACAGCAGTGGCCCCCTATTCAACTTGATGATGTCCATTTGCAGTAACTCTTGACCCATGCAAAACATGAGTATGTTTTCACCCTGGACCTTTTCTAAAATGTTATGCTTCTTTGAGATAAACTTGACAGAATGTGACACTCACACAAAAGCCCTGTATAGGTAGGCTTGTGCAAGGCATTGCTGTGACATTCAGAGATATTCTAGTTTTGGCAACTGTTTGAGGTTTGTGGCTCTCCTTTGACATTTACAAAGATTCTGAGACTATTTCCAGAAAGGGCTAGAGCATTTCACTAGATATGTGGATTCTTCAAAGGCCATTTTCAGATTAAACTGTCTATGAAACTCTGGACGAAAGCAATGTGGTATTGGACTAGAAAAATGTTTATTTTGTTTAAAATAAAAAAAGAATTCTGATGACAGTCTACAAAACTTCAAATAAGAAACAATTTAAAAGACCACATATCATGTTTTGCTTTGTCTGCATGAATGCTGAACTTCCAAAGTGTTTTTGTTTGGCTTTTTACAATAGCACTCATCATGAAGAACAACTCATGTAGTTCACAGACTATAACTCATATTAATTAATAAATTCTCCCAAGACGTGTTTTTTATTTTTGTTGTTGTTTTATAGCTAGTTCAAATTTGTATAATTTTATTTGTGTTAAGGCTTACTGATTGTAAATTGTAAATTTTGGGGCATTTTTCTTATATGAATCAAGTTTCTGCAGCTTATGTAAGTAACAAGATTTTGAAATACAGAGAAAAAGTCTTAAAGGATATATAATAGAGAGATAAAATAGTTTAGACAATAGGCTACATTTTTGCTTTTTTCAACCTTGTTTTTTTAGTTTTTGAGAAAAGGATTTTGGTAACTACTATAGAGTATCTGCAAAGAAAAATGTTTTTTTTTTTAATTTAGATTTTCATAGGGAAGGCTGTTTTTGCAGTGCTAATAATTTTGGCATGACATGAATATAAAGCTCTTCCAGGTTTTGTGTGTGTGTGTGTGTGTGTGTGTGTGTGTGTGTGTGTGTGTGTGAGATGAGGGATATATTTACAAATACACTAATTTGAGTGTTACTCTTGAGATACCTACTGTCCTACTGCAGTCGAAGAGGGTAACATAGAATGTAACAAAGAAAATAAGTCTCTAATAAGTCAGAATTTATGTCAATCTAATTATTTTTGAGGGATGAGTGTCTTTTCCAAAATAATGCTATGAGTTTCTCTGGTAAACATTAAACAGCCTTGATAAATGATAGTGGGTAAGGAATGCTTCAAGGCACTTCCATATTATTTATATGCACGATATGTGTATCTCAATGAAATGTACATTCCTTGAATCTTATGGTTTTTCCATATGTCCTCGGAAACACTCCTGCCTTCAGCCATCTGTTTTCTGTCTACACTGACCACTTCTATCATATATAAAACTTTAATGACTTTAAATTATTCTAAGTGGAGAAACTCCCATGGTGAGACCATGGAAATAAAATGCCAGTTCTATCAGACTATTGTCATATAAAAGCAACTTGAAAAAATAGTGGTGGAAGCTCTCAATCCGGATGTTGAAACAAGGGTGTAAACATAAGTAGTATAACTGGGAAGACAGTTAAAAAACAAGAGTAGTAGGTGAGTGAAACACACACACACACACACACACACACACGCAATGAATAAGGGATCCTAAACATACAATATTACTGTAGGAAGCTGTACTTTAGTCCTGCTAGTTGGCAGCATAGGACATTACAGAGGATAGGTACTGTGGTTACACTCAAAATAATAAAATCATATTACTTCTACACATGAATAAATAGAGGTAGACACAAATTCTAAAATGGCAATAAATGCTTTCAATATACTTAAACTTTATTTTTTTCAAAGGGAAAAAGAAGTGTCTCTGTAATCTAAACTTTGGTATCTTCTTTAAAATACTGGATGTTTTACAAAAAGTCTGCATTGCTTTTCTGTTCACAGTCGTGACTTCTTTGTTGTTTATATACACGATTATTTCAGGTTAGAAGCTACTTTATTGCCAGAGTCTTTTGAAAACATACTTTAATTTCCATATGAACAAAGTGTCCAATTTAAAGTTTTCATAAAATAAAATTTTTCTTGAGGTCAAATTTGTCTCTGGCAGTAATGTGATAAGTTGCTGTCATTTAACGTGGCTCCTGAAATTTGTATATATAAATGATAAAACGTTTCCCTTACATATGTAGATTTGAAGTAAGCTATCAGAAATCAAAGGTAAAGAAGAACAGAGAGAAATTATATACTTGTTTATTAATATCATATTTATAAATTCATTAGGTAAATTAAAACACATATGGGCAAAAACCCTGCTCATTTCAAACTGCAAGTCAAATATCTTCAGGCATTCTTTTCTGTACTAAGAGATGAAGTTGATGTAGAGGCAATGATCTTATTTGCTAGTAAACTATGAGTTATTTCATCTGAAGACAAGAAAGATACTGAAATTAATAAATGATACAAATATTAATGTGATGGAACAGTCAGAGTTCATAAAAAAGAAGGGAGAGTATTTTCCAAAACCAAAAAGTTAAGAGGAGACACTGAAGGTGGGATTAAAGAGCCAAGTGTTTTTATGCTGACAGGGATATGGCCTCTGAGAGGCCTGGATTCATGTAAAAAACTTGGAGGCAGGGCATGTCAGTTGGGTCAAAAAAAGATAAGAGCATGAATTCCTAGACCCAGAATATCAAGAAAACTAGAGTCAGTTATATAGATGCTACTTATGTTCAGCCAAATTGATTTTGTGTTGTTTTTCTAAACAATACATAAAACAATCCATTAAAATCATGTCATCTTGAAGCCAAGTGTGGTGGTACACAGTAATCTCAGAAGCTGAGAAGCTGAGGCAGGGGGATTGCCTTACATTGCAGTCCAGTTTAAGCCAAAAAGTGAGTTCAAGGCCACACTAAACTATGTACATAGTGAGGCTCAGAAGCAAAAACCAAAAAACAAGTTATCTCTTGCTTCCTACACAATATCACTTATTTTCCAAACTGGATTTTTGATGTAGTTTATTTTTAAAAAATATTTGTTTTAATGTACCTAATGAATTTATAACATGATACTTATAAACAAGTATATAATTTCTCTCTATTCTCCTTTACCTTTGATTTCTGATCGCTTACTGCAAGTCTATATTTTTAAGGGAAACGTTTTATCACTTACATATAAAAATCTCAGTAAGGAGACAAGTTAAATGACAGAAACATCCACCTTACACTGAGTAAAAAAGAAAAAGAAAAAAGAAAATAAAACAAAAAATATCTCACACACATTGAATGTAAAATTTAATTATAAGAACCAGGGATTTAGCTCAGTGGTTCCACCACCTGCCTCTCAAGCACAGGAATGGGAGTTTGATCCCTGGTCCCCCCAAAATTATTTTTTAATTATAAAACATGAATATGAAGCAAACATTTTAAAATAATATCAATTATTTGGCAATTCATTGCGTCATTGCAAGTGACAAATTTTACCATGCAGGGAACAATACAGAAACAAGCATCAAATGTGGCAGGATCACACAAAATCACACCTGTGCAGCCTATGCTCGCAGAGATACCACTTTCTGATATTCACAAGTGAGACCTACAAACTACCCAGCTTTCTACAAATACACTTCTCCATGAAATTCCTGGTGTTAAAATCAGGTCATGTGATGCATAGTGTCTCCTGTAACTGGAGACTATCACCAGAATATCATATATAGTAGTCTTGGGTGCCAGGAAGAGTAGATATTTCCCTTTCAGAAATTTAAGATTAGATCCTCAGGCATGGGGAAACAGAAAAACATGCAACTTGTCCATGACCTCAACTCCATGTAAAAAAATTGAGGCAGATGAATAGATTTTAATACAATAGAATATGAAAAGTTCAGTTATACAGTATTCCATATTGCAGCTAACCTTTTTCTATCTGTCAAGATTTTATGTATTATCCAAGATAGTTATTTGGAAAGCTTAATGAAACAGTCTTCTCTTTTCTAATATCTTGTGTATATAAGGTCTGATTTTTATTTATTTCTTTCAAAATATTGTGTCAAGTGTTTGAAAGTAGAAATTCTTATAAGGCATTAATAAAGTTTTGAAAAAAACAGAATGACATTTTGTTAACTATGTTTAACTTTCTAAAAATACAGTCACAATGTTTTTATTAATTTAACTTATAATAATCATATTTTATGTTTAAGCTTATTCATTTATAAATGCTTTTTAAACCTTTTTTATTGCAATTTCTAATAAAATATTGTAGAGGAAAGTTCTTTCACTGATAAGAATAGGAAAGAATTTAATTGAAGAGAAAGGCGACCGTTGTTAAGCTACTGTTGATGGGGCTAAAATAGTTATATGCAAATCTTGTCAACACTGTCACTATAACAATGCGGGTCTTAATGCCCAGGGCGAATGGAAGCCCCCGATATCCATGTGAATGTCTCTGGCTTCACACTGGAAAGAAGACTGGCGTGCCTCATTTACTCCTGAATGGAATGGAAGTTTTCTCTCTTGGCGTTTGGTAAGCACTGCATTGTTTTTCTATCTTGCTGGGGTGGTGTACAACAGTTATTATTAGTAATTTTTTTGTTGTTACATGGTCCTCTCCTGGACTACAGAGTAATGAAAAGGTACTAGGGATTATTTTGTCTGCAGTCCTGGGTGTTTCCATATCGCTACATTTTGTGACACTAGTCTCTGATATAGGAAGTAAGGAAGAAAACTCCTGGGATGTGCCACTGTGTCCTTTGTGTCCTTAAATTCCTCCATTGGTTATCCTTCACTCCATACCACTGGTCATTCGAGAGATGCAGATGAAAACAACACTGAGATTCCACCTCACTTCACAAAGAATGGCTGCTATCAAGAAATCAATCAATAACAAATGTTGGAGGGGTTACGGGCAGAAAGGAACCTTTCTCCATTGTTGGTGGGAGGGCAGACTGGTGCAACCACTATGGAAATCAATATGGAGATGCCTCAAAGAACTAGGATTAAAGGTTCCATTTGCCTCAGCCATCCCTCTGCTGGGTATCTTTCCAAAAGAATTAAAGGAATGATGCCACAGTGATATATGCACACTCATGTTTATAGCAGCACAGTTTGTAATAGCTAAATCTCAGAAACAGCCCATTTGCTCATCATTTGTAAATTGGATAAAGAAGATGTAGTTTTTCTATAAAATGGAATACTACTCAGCTATAAAGAATGAGAAATTAGATTCATTCATAGGAAAATGGATACATATTGAGGAAATATTCCTAAGTGAAAAAATATTCCTAAGTGAAAAAATATTCCTAAGTCACACATGTGTAAACACTGAATAGTTTCTCTGGTGTGAAAAGCTATAATAGTACATAATATCCTAATGAGATAGTTGACCATGGGAAATAGGAAGCAAAGGGCTAAAGGTGTAGGGAAAGTGGGAAGGGTAGGGAAAAGGGAATAAGGGCAAAGAAAAAAATATGAAAACATGGAAATAAAGTGTTTGTAGATGGGGAGGGGAGAAGAGGTGAAGGGAGGGCAGGGACAAAGGGAAAAAAATGAGAACCAAGACCTGTCATGTAAAGGTACAAGATCCCAATAATGAATGTAATTGTACTGTATACCTAAAATGTACCAATAAACTCAATAAAAGAAAAAAAACTATTTATATTAATTTTACATATAATTTCCGTGATTTTCTCCTGTGTAATAGAAAAATAGAGAAAATTATATCTACTATCTTTCCCAAAGAAAATGCCTCAAAATCATTTGTCAAATTACAAAATATCTCAGTTCTTATTTTGTTTGGATTCTTGGCTGCCAGAAAAACTTGCATATCATTGAGAATTAACGCAAGATAGGATGATACCATGCCCAAAGAGATAATGAGCTTAGATATCTAATTATTAAAATGTGTTCTCCAAAATCCTATGATACATACATTTAAGTAAATTATAGTAATCTGGACTCTATTAATGGCATAGCTACCCTTATTGTGTAGAAGACTTTGTAAATAACTTTAGTTATACTAAAAGACTTGGCTATAAGATAAGAACCTGCCACAAACTGTATTTAGCCAGATCTTGATCTATGACAATGTCTGAGATAAAGTTCTAGTTGTGGTAAAAATTCTACCTACAGAAACTGAAAGAAAAATCACCACAAAAATGTTGCTCTTACCAGCTGGGCTCTAAAATAGATGAAAAATAAAATTTGGAAGAAAATTATTTGTTCTTAGACAAGAATATATGATGATATTCACTGAACATAAATGCTATATTACAAATATTAAAATATCTGACAAATAACTAAAATACATACATATTAATTTTTATGAAACTCAAGTATAGTTAAAAAGAAATATACATTTATCTATCATTTTAATAAAACTAAATTATATCTTACTTGCATTTCTAAGAATCCAAATATTAGTATCATATAAGCATCCCACAATTGAAACATACAAAGATTATGATATTAGAAATATTAAAATGGATCTGGTTATATCCTGATTTGCTACAAAGAATTATTTTAGTAAATCTTTTCCAATAGATATTTGACATAATTATACAATTCTCTTGTTTAAAAAAGTAGTACAACTATAAATCAAAAATAAACTTCTATGTGATAGTGTACTATAGAAAAATTAATAGTGAATGAAATATCTTCTAGAATATAAGATGAATAGAAATATTACTTTTGGTAAAATTTTGTAAGCTATCAAAAATTTTTCAGATACTGGTAGTTTTACTGTCACACTGACTTTTCGCGTTAATAGCTTCATCAGTCAGGAAGAAAGTAACAATATGTTCACTTTGGCTGGAGTGAGTATTTGGATATAGATGAAGTATGTGACAAAAACACATACACATGTGGTTCCCAGATGTTTTAAAAATTACAGATGTAGTACCTCTGAATTATTATATATCTATAAAACTTGTTTTGTCTATAACTTTGAATCCCACCACAGATTCATTCCTTAAATGATAACTATGGGAAAAAAGAGGTCATTTATGAAATCAGAAGTAAATTCTATGTCAGGTTTTAAAAAGTGAGGAAATCATAGTCATGTTTCAGAAAAAAAAAAACCATCATTTTAATACTAACTGCTTTGTCCAAGGCAAATAATTCACAGCTAGAATGATCAAATAAACAGAACTGACTCCCGATACAAGAGAGACATGAATACAGTTGTACACATTTGGGTTTTATTTTAATATAGCATACATTTCTCCAATTACTTAAAATATATGCATAGTAGGGAAAATGCAAATATACAAAACTACATAAAATATAAATTGGCCTGGGGATTTAGTGGTTCCAGTGCCTGTCTCATAATTCAAATAGTGGTAAAGATGCCACAGATAATGTGGTAAGTTTGTTTGCTTGGTACTTGTCTGTTTAGCTATCTGACATTTTTATAAAATATATTGATTACATTACATTTAGCTTTAAATGAATTCATTTTTACATTACAGCACTTAAAATGTGTTCTCATTTTTAAAAAATATTAAATATGTTTTTCCTAAGTAAAACCACTCAAATATATACAAATTTACATAAGTACTCCTATTTCTGAACAATGAAATAATTTATAATATATTGTTATTTAACATACCACCATAATATATGAATATAAACCTATTGCCTCAATTAGATGATATGTTTAGTATGTATATTTCTAGGAGATTATATTCTTGAAAGATTAATGCAATTGTGTAGTTTCTCAAACATATTAAAAATTAAAAAACAAAATACTTATGATAAACTATATTTCCATTAAAAAGGCATGTAGTATTCTACTACAACTTTTGTGCTTTTCTTCTAAGAAATTTACCTTTTTTTTAATCTAGTGTTTAAGAAATAGATATTGAAAGAGTATTTTTGTTTTATTTTCCTCATTGACAATAACTGTATATTTTCATATGCTATAGTGTGATGTTTCAGAACAGCAATACCTCGATTCATGGTTCTGCTCATGTACAGTTTAGTTTGCAAACAGAAGTCTTCCACAAAATTTTGCTTCCATTTGTAAAATACACATTGGTTGAAAAACACTGGTGATGGTATTCTCAAGAATTGAGGAACAAATTAAGCTTATGATTCCAGGTGTCACTGTACATTTATACATAGTGTGTTAATGAACTCACAAATATCTATTTATTTGTTTAGTGTTTAATGTATGCTTCAATCAAAAGCAAACTTGGAAATAGCCCATTTGCCCATCAGTTGGAAACTGGATTAAGAAGATGTGTTTTTTTCTATAAAATGGAATACTACTCAGCCATAAAGAATGAGAAATTAGAGTCATTCATAGGAAAATGGATGCATATTGAGGATATACTCTTAAGTGAAATAAATAAGCCACACGTGTATAAATACGGAATAGTATCTCTGGTGTGAAAAACTATAATAGGACACAAGATCCTAATGGGATAATTAATAATGTGAAATAGGAAGTAAAGGGCTAAAGGTATAGGGAAAGTGGGAAGGGTAGGGGAAAGGAAATAAGGGAAAAGAAAAAAATATGATAAAATGAAAAATGGAAATAAAGTGTTTGTAAATGGGGAGGGGAAGAGGGGATGAAGGGAGGGCAGGGACAAGGGGAAAAAGTGAGTACCAAGCCCTGTCATGTGAAGGTACAGGATCCCAGTAATGAATATAACTGTATTGTATACCTAGAATGTACCAATAAACTCAATCAAAAGAACAAAAAAGCAAACAGAAAGATGTTTATAAAGAAAAAAATCCTAATGTAAAGAACCTTTAGCTGTAAATCATATAACGAATATATTTATATATTTTTTATGTTTTTTTATTTTTTTTTATTTTTTCCCAGCTTTAATTGAGTTTATTGGTACATTTTAGGAATACAGTACAGTTACATTCATTGTTGGGATCTTGTACCTCTACATGACAAGTCTTGATTCTCATTTTTTCCCCTTGTCCCCTGCCCTTCCTTTACCCCCTCCTCTTCTCCCCATCTACAACCACTTTATTTCCATCTTTTCATTTACCTCACATTTTTTTTTCTTTTCCCTTTTTACCCTTCCCTGCCCATCCCACCTTCCTTACACCTTTAGCTCCTTTCTTCCCATTTCTCAATTTATATTTAATGGAAGCAATCTGCTGTCTGGTTGATATCTCTACCAAACACCAAATTTTGTGTCCCTTTTACACATATAATAGCAAATACATTAGAAAACATCAAAGAACATTAATATTTTTCTAGCAAGTTTTAAAAATGTTTTTCTAGTAAGCACTGACTGATACAAAAATATTTTTATTTTCCTACAATGCTTATTTTGTAGAATATTCTCTTGATATTCTTCCCATAATTTTTCTGCCACTAATATATTTTTTTGTATTTTTTATTAACTAGAAATATTTTGAAGAACAAATCTCTGCTATCACATCTTAGCAATATAATGAGATATTAAAATTTTATGACATAACAGTAAATATGTAATGTATGTTTAAAATATCTACTTGTAAATTATACTCAAGTAATAAGGTAGCAATGATCAAATTTTTAGATTTTGGTCTATGAGAATATCAATTAACATAAGCTATCAGTAAGATATATCTTTCAAAGATTAGAGAGGGAACAGAACTTATTAGGACAATGCAACATTTTATTTTTATGTGCTAAGTAAAGGATTTAACATATATATTAAAGATATAAAATAAAAATGAATCATATATGAGAGAAAAATTTATTAAATTTATTTTAAATTTTTAAAAAAATTCAATAAATCTACTAAATATTTAAACCCTATTAAAGGAAGACATTTCAATCTGTAAATTCAACAGAACTGTCTCATTTTTTTACCAGTATCATTTGGCTAGATGATAAAGGTGAATTTTAAAATATGAAATTTCTAATCAAAGAATAGTGTTCCAAACCACAAAGAAAAAATAGGATAAATCCATACAGTTAGAGTTAAAATCTCAATGGAGAGATTTTTGGGAGTTCCATTATTATTTTATTAGGTTTGAGATATAAATTTCTCTCTCTCTCTCTCTCTCTCTCTCTCTCTCTCTAATCGTGCAGAATATTAAGAGAAATATTCATCTTAACTAAATTCACCCTGATATTTCAAAAGAAAGACCAATATTGACCTGGGCTCTCTTACTTGTTTGCATATAACTTCTCTTCAGTAGATGTGGAACAACTCATTCTGTAGTTTGTATAGAAATTGAACTCCAAATCATCTAGGATCTTAGCCATTCAATCCATTTGTCACACAGGAACTGGACTTTGAGAAGAGAAGGCATATTTTGTTCTCCATAGCTTAAATATTTGGAAATATATTCTGCACCTGTCAATGGGGAAAGTCTGACCCAACTCAATAGGTTTTCAGGTGAGTAAATCTAACTTAACATGAAATATTCCCCTGAATGTATTTTCCAACAGCCATAGCCATGTCTTCTTATGTAATATTTATGAGAATTAAATTTGATACTTTTTTATACATGTGTCCTAATTTGCACATGGAAATAACACTGCATTTCCTCATACCCCAATATGTGTAAACATGAACACTAGGGTCCAAGTGTAAGAGAATAATTTTATAACTCATAGGAATGAGTACTAATGTTTATAGCAAACTTATTTAATTAGTGAGGACTGCACTGTCTAAGGTTCATTAACCTGTTTAAGGAGTTGTAATTAATTATGGCAGATCTATGCAGCAAAACTCCATTTATTGACCACTGAGGAGTTTTCAACTTGCTATATTTGAATATCCATGGTCTACAAAGTGAGGGGACTTTAATTCTATATCTAGTTCTTTTTCTTTTTACTGACTAAGCTATTAAGTTTTCTTAAAAATAAATTTCAAAACATGTTCTGGGATGGATGACATGACATATAGAAAAGTAATGTGTAAACTGTACTACCAAATTGATATCTGCTTCATTTCATTATCTTAATAAACCTTTTAAAATCTGAATAATAATAAGTAAAATATAAATGCTTAATGAGTGAATGTTTTAACACACTAACAGCATTTAGCAATGGTAAGTCACATGGTAAATTGTAACCAAGCATTTACTTTTTAATACAAAACAATTTAAAAATACATTTATTTGATCCATATAAATTAAAATGCACTTTATAATATGAACTTATAATTTCCATATAACACAAAGAATGTAATAATGTATTAGATAAATATTTTTCTTACTAAGTAAAGCAAAAGAAACTCCTATTTTCACTGTAATTATCAAATTAATTGCTGTAACGTTTTACTCTATCTTTCTTAGAAGTCATATTTTTAATCTCTTTCCCTATATCCTAAATGAGATTTATATGCATCAGCTCAGAATCTCTGGTGAACATTTTAATAACAAACACAAATCAAAAAATATTTGACCTTAAATAGAAATAAAGTCTTAAACAGAATTAACCATGCTTTCCATAAAACAATTTGAGAAAAGTGAACTGATTCAGATGACGAATTTTCATATTTTACCTTCTTTCTGCCTGGCAAACATGCCTGTTGTTGGATTGCAGTCCTAGTGTTTCTGTACTTAATCTTCATTTAAAAATCTCACAGCAGGTAAAAGAACATGATAAAAAACAGAAAAGTCACCCCAAATCCAATTCGGATATACTTAATTTTTAGTAAATCTTTGTTTTCAAAGTGATCACTTATTAAGGATATAAAAATCTGAAAGGCAAATTACTAAATTTATTTTTATGCTGAAATTGTCGTATCAAATTTTGGTAAATTTTGTATTCTCATTAGTGTTCATTAATGGTAGATCTTGAGGAAATGAATAATTATAATTTATAAGATATTAAAATTTTTAAATCTAAAAGTGGGTCTAGCCCAGACAGATAAGTTACATCAATTTAAATTCATAAACACTAACTTTTGATAATCCAAATTCAAATGGCATCAGTTAATTTTCCTGAGATTATTTATTTTAAACTTGTGTTTATTGAAAACCTACTCTTAGAAATTGATCTATACCATCTTACTGATCCCAGTGTTTGTTTTACATGAATCACATAAAGTGAATTAGGAAAATTTCTTTATCAACTTGATTAACATATCAAAGCAGTATGCAATATTGGAAGAGAGGCAGAATTTCTTGAAGTGCTACTATCCAAGTGTCGATTTCTTTTTGTACTATTAGCTGCCAAATCTCACTTCCTGAGTGAATTCTTTTCCTGAGCTGGAGGGCTAGATAGAGTTAGGTTGGGCTTCTCATAACTACAGTGAAACAAACCCCATATTTCTTCTATTTCATTTTGATATGAAGTCAGAGATTCAGTCAGGGGTATAATATTTCATTTAGATCACTGAAAGCAATTTAGTCCTAAATCAAAGCATAAGATACAACCACTGAATGTTTATATAGGATGATTAATATGAATATCATTGGAAAGTTTAAATTATCAGTATTATAAAAATGTAAGTGTTGATGAGGCTTTCTATATATCTATCTGTATATCAAAAAGAATGATTGAAAGAGATGTGCTTTATGCAATCAAATTATTTTTCAGCTTACCTTAAAATATTAGCTTTATAATTTCCATTTTTTTATATAGTCTCAAATTTCTGAGGCAAACTTCACCCTGGTCCTTACTGCTCATCTGACTTCGGACACATTGCTCACCTAGTTAGAACTCCATTTTGGTGTTGGAATGATGTGGGAACTTCAATTTTCTGAATTCTTGGACAAATTCACAATATGCTAGTATGATGAGTGAAATTAGGATTGTGGAAAATGAGTAGGTGAGTAGGAAAAACAGTGAAAAGAGTAGATGGGTATGAAAAGCAAGAAGTGTCAGGGTAACTGAACAATAAATTGAATATGAGGTATGTTTTGTGCAATATGGGAGTGTAAGTGTTTTAGGAAGAGAGAGAGAATTAATCATGCTTTGGTGTTGTTGTGAAGTAGGGAGTATAATGCTATGTAATCAAAGATCCAAGGATCAAGTATAATATGGAAAACATCCTTGAATAAACTTTAGAGACTATACATTACAACTTCAAGGGCTAAAGAAAATAAAATTCCCTGGAAATAATTAAATTCTCCCCTCAACTCCATTCTTATAGCAGTTACAAGGAATTTACCT
>NW_022900950.1:57475674-57491443 GCF_012274545.1 Fukomys damarensis | reverse complement strand
CTGGAAGGGTGTGTGTGTGTGTGTGTGTGTGTGTGTGTGTGTATCCCTCAGGTTAAGTAGTGAGGTCTTTGAAAGTAGAAAACTTACTTTACTAACATTATCCCCCAGAATTTATCTTAAAAAATTGAATACTGAAATAAAATGGCTATATAAAAAGACCTACACTTCTTCAACCAGTTCATTTGGCTGCTTCCTTGATTTCTAGAATCGATTCAAAATGTTCAGGGCAATTTCCCTTTAATAAAAACATAGTTCTGGCACCACACCACTTCCGGGTCTTCCCCAAACTCAAACTGACCATGAAATGCAGATGTTTTTTATGGCATTGGGGTAACTTGGCATCCCATTAACCCCAACTAAAGATACTCACAAGAGGACTTCCAGAATGGCTTTGTGGTGCCAAGAACCATGGGATAAGTGTGTGAAGCAAGCTGGAAAGGAACAATATGTCTTCTGCTGTGGTGATTTTCAAATTTTAGGCATTCACTGTCTATCTGTTTTTGTCTGTCACATTTCATAGTTTCAGCCAGTTCATCCTTGGCAACAGATTTAACACATTACTAGTAAACCCTACAATTATCAAAATTAAGCTCATTCTTTCAAATCCTGATAATCACAAGCACAATTATTTGCCTAGTTTTCCATGTGATTTCTGGGTTCTAAAAGTTTAAAGAGTTACTGCGGTATTTTCCCTAAATGCAAGTGAAACTAATTTCCATACCATAGCAGATATTAAAATAATTTTACTCACATCCTACTTTGTTTCCTAATGTAGAATATGATTAGCTCATATCATTCGAATTTCATAAAGACAAATTACAAATAAAACATTTGAAATTTTCCACAGGCATTTTGGATGTTCAAAAAGAGTTAATATGTTTACAGCAACCAAGCAGTTAAGAATTCATGGTGAAAGTGAATTTAAGGATTCATTCTTATTTTTTTAGAAAGAAAAATGTCTATTTTCTTTCATATAGATGGCCACGTGGACTTAGTATGACTTGCCCTAAGATTATGAGAAGCTTTGTTCATATTCAGAAATGGATCAAGTCACATGCGTTTCTCAGAACTGACAGTGAATTAAAGAAAATGACCTGCAGGAGAGAAGAAGATACCTGCAGGACCTCATCAGCAGTCGAATCAGGAAGGTGACCCAGGAGTACTTCGAAAGCAGCCCACACAACCACTTGTGGAATTTGCTGCCAGGGATATATCACTCTATCTTGAATTCAAGTCCTGTGATTATCACCTAGACAGTCAGGCTGAAGTAGCATTCTAAGTACAAAACTTTCCATTGAATAATTCTTCCTTTCTGTTTGGTCTGACCTTCCACTTTATTTACATTTTTATACCATCTGTCTCACATACACCATAGAAGCATAGACATGGGCATGCTAGTGCAAATGAGTAATCACAGCACTTGGGAGAAGGAAGCATATTGCCAGTCCCAGGCGAGCCCGGAGTACCTAGAAAAGGCCAGATAGGATTACATAGTGAGACTGCCTCTAAAAAAATAGTCAGTGTTACAAATGATACAAGTATGGAAGCAAACTTTCAAATGTGTTTTTGTTTGTTATCTAACCAATTGTTTCCTAACAACTGAATGGAAACACAGAGTCCTAACGGTATCCAAACAGCAGGGATTTACTAAGCACTTTGAATGTTATTCATTACTTCATGATTATGATTTGAAAAGTAAATGTTAAAATGGGGAGGGAGCAAGAAGGGAAGAAGGAAGGGAAAAGAAAAAACATGAAAATAGAAGCCTAAGTGGAAACAAAGCTTTTGTAAATGGGGAGGGGAAAAGGGTGGAAGACAAGGGAGGGAAATGGTGAATAAGGAAGAATCAAGATGCAGACATATTTATTCCACCATAGCTTAAATTTGTATTTTTAAAATGTATAAGAGCATGTGAAAGATTCCGCTCCCCCAGATGAAATGGTCATTGATATTCAAATTTGGAAACATTATTCGCTGTAATAAAACCTTACGAGTTCACATAAAATTTCCTGCCTATATGATAGGTTGGCAGACGTGTATGGGAACAGAGTTCTAAAATCCTATGAAAAGAAGAAAACTTCAAAACATGAAAGTTTATCACCCTGATGAGAAAATGGTTAACTTGGAGGCCAAATCCTCCTCTTACTGTATCATGTGACAGAATTCTGCATTTAAACGAAAATTGAAAGTAATATTCCTAGAAATTCTAACTTCAGAAACTCTGAGGCAGGAAGGGAGAAATGGTGAATTGAAATGTCTTATTATTTGTATTTTTCTCTGCTTTTTTTCTTTACGTCCTTTGCAAAGGACTAAGCACTGATTCAATATACAAATAGAAAACCAAAACAAAATATCATCTATAGTTTACAAAGTGAGATGAAATTCAATGAAGAACAAAGATTTACTCTTCTGTTCCAAGATACTGTACTGATCACCAGGGGTACATGAAAGGAAATGACAAATACAGTTGCTGCTATGACAGTTTTGACAATAATATGTGATAAATACCAGCTTTGAATTTTAGGGCATTGGCTTTAGAAGCACTTAGGCTAACCTGGATGTTAGAAGAAAGTACACACATAGGGATGCCCCAAAAAAGAAAAGGATGATGAAAGCCTATTAAACGACTCTTGCCTCTTTATTGTCTGTGTCTTGTTCAAATAATTCTAAGCCTTTATATTACCCTCTGAGAATTTTTGCCTGTTTCTCTAAATATCTTTCTCCAAATATCTTTCTCTTTCCTAAATTAATTAAGACTTTTTTTTGTATTGCTGGGATTTTTCCCTGATTACTGAATTGTATTTTGCTTCTAAGTGTGAAACCATATTAATCACTAATTGACATGGAGAAAGAATAAAAGACACAATATTCTTGACTCTGTAAATACAGTGCTCTCTCTTACACAACTTCATTCACCAGGGAGTAAGTTTCCTAAATTAGTTTAAAATTTGCTCTCATCCTCTTTTTCCAACATCCCAAACAGTTTTGCAAATGGAAAAAAAGAAAAAACTCAGTTTATGGAGAAAAATAATATAATTTCAATAAATATCTAATAAATCCTTAACTAAGATGTGGAACATATATATATAATACACTTTTAATTGAATTTACTGAGGGAATCATGCTGATTGAAATTTGTTTCAATCCTTCAAACAGCTATCATTAGAAGCATATCTGCAGTCTCAGGCTTTCTGTCCTCCAGAGTTTTATTTAGGATACACTCTTGCCAAGAAAACTAATATTGAAGACCTCTGTGGAGATCTCTGGGATCCAGTACATCTCTTGAGTCACTAGACTCCAAGATTGTATCTTTGCTCTCTGAGTTTTACTTTTCTGTTCTGGTCTCTACTCTATTAAGTGAGTTACATAACTTACTTCACAACTTTGCACAACCAGAGCCTATTTCTGAATATTGATCCATCTCACAATCTTGACATACAAACAGAAATATATAAAATTTACTGACATATTTAATTAGAAATTTTAAGTAGAGTTAGAAATTTTTGATCCACCAAACTAATTTTCTTTTCTTTACTTTTATACATGATATAAAACAGTGACCCAGAGATCTTTCTGGAGTTTATGAAAAAGTTTGGTTTTGAAGATAATACTCAATAGGGCCACCAATCCTGTATCCAAATCATAGTCACAACAATGGGTAATCGTTTTAACTTTTAGTTTAAGATAAATAAAATTAATTTTAAAAATTTTAATTATATAAGTGTTACTAATAATATCAACATGTAACAGTGCTCTACAACATCAAAATATGCTTAAATCATAAGAATATATCAATAAGGATGACACAGGAAGTATTATATTGTCTGTAAATATCAGCTCCATCACTGGAATTTATTTCTCTACCAAAGCATGCTATCTAATTAGTCTTTAAGAGTTACAGAAGGAACTATTTTACATACTATCAAATATTTTACCTCTTAATTATAATCCCTTCAATAGCTATACTTTATGGTATATTTTAATTTCATATATCACTGTCTTTTTTTTTTCCTTTATGTGTAACTGGAAGAGGTACTCCATAAGAGAGCCAAGCTCACTCTTCTCCCTGTATACTAATTTAAAATTGCTTCTAGGATGGAATAGACAATTAGATTTACTGACTGAAAAATGAAAGAAAAGTTTGTTTTCCTTCTTTCATTACTTTTTGATGCTGGACAGAAAACATAGGGCCTCACACATGCAATATATGCATGGTACAACTGAGAAATACTCTGGCCCTGTTTATTTTTTTAAATAAAAACTTAGTTTATTTATATTAACACTGTAATTTGTCTTCTACAAAACTAAGTATTTTTATTGTACCAGAGCAGACTCTGTAATTAAACACATTTATATTTGTCAGAGGTTGTTAAGAATCTGAGATTTTATGCCATTTGCAACCTTAAAATTTAGCCTGCTACTATTTCATAAATGCCTATAGAAGTTATAAGATTCCTAGGTCAGTGACACATAACTGGATTACTCATTTATAGAATAAAAAAAGATGAATTTCAAATTCACATTAGTTTCCTTGTAGGCTGAGTCTCACAGAGATGATGAGAAGAAACCTGCGTGATTCTGCATCAAGTGAGGATTGCTATAGCACAGAAACCGCATGGAGTGCAAAGGGCCGTTGACAAATTTGTCCAAACTTTGCTTCAAAGAAAGTTCTTTGAGAAAGAAATACAGTGTTTTTCTTGAAAGAAAACACTATCTCTTATCTTCTGAGTGCTGTAGTATACAACGTTTCCTGGAAAGATAGCTCAGAAACTTGTCAATGTTTTATTACAAATAGTCAAAGATGCAAAAGATGTGTGAATAATTACCTCTCAACAATAGCCAGGAGAGATAAAAAGCACTGAAGATATATATGTTCATTAAGTATATTCAGAATATTTTTCTACTCACTTACTATGAGTAAATTTGTATTTTATGCTTTCTTAATTATTTAAAGTATGGTCAAATATGGTAAGCAAGTTTTTATAAATATGTTAGAGAATAAATATTGAAGTGCTGTTATTTATATACTTTAAACATAAAATGTTAAAATAAAATAAAACTGCATTGTCTCCTTTTTGTATATTTCTATTCTGCATTGTCTATGTGTGAATATTTCATGAAAGCTATTACTTTGTTTTACTTCTTTCCAGCAGAGATTATGCCACTTTTTATGTTTTATGTTCAGACATCTATGAATAAATAACCTTAGTAATACACACTTTCAAAATCATTGTTGGTGAAATGCTTTGTTGATTAAAAATTGTCAGCCATCACTGTGCTGATCATCAAAGTGTGGATCACCCCTGTGGTGATGATATAACCAAGTATATGGAACAACAGACCAGCTTTAAACAAACTTCGTTTGATCAAAGCGTTATGAATAGAGTGGGGTTGAGGAATATATAACTACCTGTGAATGAAAACTACTTTTGAAATGCTGGAAACATGCATTCAATAGATAGAAACAGCAACAAAAAGTTTCCCTGTGTTACATTTCTCATTTAAACTTAACAGTTAGATTGCAATAAAAGAAATAGTAATTAAAGGATTTATCCATTTGGTGGTCAAGATATTTATGCACGTAAATGGCATCAAAGAAATCCCAGAATATACTTTAAAAATACTGTGTTAAAGTGAATTTATTTTAAAAGATTATAGCTTTCTTTCCTTAATAATAAAGAAGGGAAACCATTTGATTAACTTAATGAGAAAAATATGAATATATGGTCATGTTATATGACTATATATTTTGAATTTAATGAGTTTTTAAACTTAAGCAATACAAAAAATATGCAGATTTGTTAATACATATTCTTATGTGTAAGAATAGAAACCAATTTCAAGCCGGGCCTGGTGGCACAGGCCTATAATCCCAGCACTCAGGAGGCTGAGGCAGGAGGATTGCTGTGAGTTTGAGACCAGCCTGAGCTACATGGTGAGTTCCAGGTCAGTCTCAACTACACAGTGAGACCCTGTATCAAAACAAAAACAACAACAACAACAACAAAAACAATTTCAGATAAATTTAAAATAAAATATGTATTAATGTGAAGAAAAGTGAACACAACTCGAAGGACTGTTATACAATTTTAAAATATATGAGTATTGTTGGAATACAAGAAGTAAAAGAGAAGGAACAGAAAAAATATTTGAAATAATGAGCAAGACCTCTGCAAAGTCAAGAGTAGGTAGTTAATCACAGATTTAAAAGGCTGAGAAAATATGGGAATAAAACAAAACAAGATCAACAAAAATTTTCTGTACTTAGGTGTAAAATTCAAATCATAAAATTCAAAGTTAAAGATAAATACTAGAAGAAGACAGGGACAAACAATACCTTACCTAGAGAGGAAATACTTATTTTGACTTCTTATTAGAAAGCACAACACCAAGAACAATGAAATAAAATAATTGAAGTAGTGAAAGAAAAAATTCTACAAAATAAGCATTTCATATCCAGATAAGAATCTTGCAAAAGCACAGAAAAAATAAAGATTTTCATCAGAAACTCCCTGAAGAAAAAAATTGATAAAGTTTATTGTCAATATATCTATATTTCATAATTATTTTTTAAAAATCTTCAGTAAACATATACTAAAAAATCTTCAGGGAGAACAAAATTAATATAGATCTGAAACCTAGTCCTAAATAGAGAAATAGGAGAAGGGACAAATATTTTGTTTTATTATTCATTGATGTAAAAAGTAACTGCTTAGTCATAGTAACAGTATCACAATTGGTGGAGAAATCCATTTAGCCAAGTACAGCATAAGGAAGAATTCACACTACTTGGCCCTAAAGTATCTGTACTAAGTATCTGTACTATCTGTGAAATAGTATGGTGATATTTCAAAGTGCATTTAGATTACTTTAAAATACATGTTGCAAGCTATAGAAAGTGAGAGGATAAAAAACATGATCATATAAAGTTCTGCATTAAAATTATGTCAGAAAAAGTGGAGAAAAAATTTTAAAGATATAGCTTATAGTGAGGGTTAACAAAATAGTAGATATTAGTCTAAATGTTTCCACTATACATTTCAATATGAAAAATTAAAACACAAAAGTCAGAAATGGCAATATTTATAACACATAAAAATACAACTCTAAGTTACTTTAAAAAAACTGCAAAATTTTAAAGGCATGATACAGCCCACTAGGCCATCAGTTGGAGACTGGTTAAAGAAGATGTAGTTTTTCTATAAAATGGAATACTACTTAGCCATAAAGAATGAGAAGTTAGAGTCATTCATAAGAAAATGGATACATGCTGAAGATACACTCCTAAGTGAAATAAATAAGTCACACATTTATAAATACTTAATAATTTCTCTGGTGTGAAAAGCTATAAATGTACATAAGATCCCAATGGTATAATTGAGAAAGTGAAATACAAAGAAAAGGGCTAAAAATGTAGGGGAAGTGGGGAAGGGTAGGGGAAAGGAAATAAGGGAAAAGAAAAACATATGAGAAAATGAAAAAAAATGGAAATAAATTTTTTATAAGTAAGGAATGGAGGAGGGCATGAAGGGAGGACAGGAATAAGGGGGAAAAATGAGAACCAAGACCTGTCATGTAAAGGTACAAGATCACAATGATGAATGTAACTGTACTGTATACCTAAAATGTACCAATAAACTCAATGAGAAAAAAAAATAAAGGCATGAAATAAATAACCAAAAATTATATTGGTCAGCTTTCCCATTGCTGAGACACAAGACACGAGACACCTATAACTAAAAGAAGTGGATTAATTTGGCTTACAGTTTCTTAGGATTCGCATCTGTCTCTAAGGTAGAAACATCATGGAGAAAGGTTGTGGTGGAGCAAAGCTGCTCGGTTCATGGAGACAAGGAAGCAGTGCAGGGAACAGTGCCCAGAGCGGAAGGAGTCGGGGCCACAAAGAGTCCCCAAGTTCACACCTCCGTGATGCATCCAGGCTATTCAGAAGTGCACATTACTAATTCCTGAGCATTTCTTCAGTCATAGTTAGAGGTCCAAATGGTAATAGAGGGAAAGTATATTTTCTGACAAATTTAGTAAAAGGAAAGCTCTACTAACCATATGAATTTTTAAAAAGTAAATTGTAAAGGAAGACAATCAGGGTTGAAGAAAACAAATACAGAGTAATTAAGGAATCAATTCTCGGAATTGAGGAAAAAATGTAAAAAAATAAAACAAACAAACAAACAAACAAAAAAACATAACATTGACCTTCCCAGTACCAGCAAACATGATCTAACAAATATTGATAGAGGACAACAAATGACAACCAGAAAATCATGTTTATGTCAAGATTATAAAAATATGCAATAACATTGGCCAGATTCTGAGGGATGAAATATACCTATCCTTTTAGAGTATAGAAATGATATGGTGCAAAACATATACACAGATTACAGTGAAGTTATATTTAGAAACCATTAAGTGAGAGAGAGATGGGAATCGCAAATATTTATAATTTAAATGGAAAACTTGTAACTAATCTATAAGTCAGGGAAATTTTAAGACAATTTAAAAAATATTTAAATGAAATTAAATCAACTAGTGATTATCATGTGTGAGTTACTGCAACAGCATTGTTGGGAAAGAAATATATAATACTGAATATATATATTATATTATAAGAAGGATGTACTACAAATAACCTAAGTGCTCATACTGGGAAATGAGAGAAACAATAGAAAGATAATACAAAGGCAATTTAAAGAAAATAAATACTAATAAGAAACTAATGACATTTGAAAAGAAGAAAACATTGTAAACATTAATAAAACAAATAATTGATTCATAGAAAAGTTACTAAAATTGGTAAAACTGATAAAACTCTGGGGGCTTACTTGCCAACAACAGATATAGATGACCATTACTACATACCCTATGGCCATAATGGGATAAATAAGGAATAATCTAAACATCTGTGAATCTGCACAATTGATACCATACCTTAAGAAGAAATGGGCTAAGTCCATATCAAAAATACTCTGTGAAAACACACAGAAAGAAAAATGAAATCAATCATAAATTCTGAGAAAGAAAAATATAGGCTTCCATTGGTTTCATTGATGAATTCTCCTTAAAGAAAAAATGTGTATACAGGTAATAACTTCTCCAAAATAAAAGGAAACGGAACTGCTTCTAACTAATTCCATGAGACAAGCATTGTTCCTACACCAAAAGCATCTAAAAGCATTACAAAAAAGGAAAACTGCAGTCTAAATATCTCATGAATATAAATGAAAAAATAATTAGTAAAATATTAGCATAACTAATCAAATAATGTATAAAAAGAATTGTATATATTACAACTCAGTGGATGTTAGCCAAATTATGTCAGGCCAGTTCATCATTCAAAAGTTAATTCATGTAACTCACTATATCAATATAATCATATTATCTTATTAATTTATGTACAGAAAGCAGTTGACAAAAAACAACACCCCCTCCATGATAAAACAAAAATATAAACTCTCTGCTCCACTAGAAATAGAAGAGAAATTCTTCAACTTCATAAAATCATCTACAAAAATCTATATAATTTTTGACACTGAATTTAAAGTGCTGGTTCATAAAGTAAGATAAAGAGAAACAGAAAAAATAAAATTATTTTTAATCACTAATAGTATAAAATTATCTACAAAGAAAACCTCAAAGAATAAAATAAAACCTTCCTGGAACTAAAAAAGCATGAATAGTAAGGTCAGAGATTAAAAGTGTTAATGTACAATAGTTAATTTTTATCCTTAAAATGAGCAATACACAAACAAAACATTGTGTTTTATAAATACCCATTTGCCTTAATACCAAAATAATATGAAATATTTTTGCCTGTAAACTAGAAAGGTGAAAAAATTCAAGGACTTAAGTAAATGAAGAGATACTCTATGCTCATGAATTGGAAGGGTAAAAATTGTTAAGATGTCATTTCTTTCAAATCTACTGTTGACATTGCTATCTCAATAAAAATCCCACCACTTATTTCACAGATAGTCATGTACAGATTCTGAAGTTTATATAAAGCAGCAAAAGACTTGCAATAACCAACACAGTACTAAGGAAGAATAAAGTTAGAAGACTAACATTGCCTGATGTTAAGATTTACTATAAAACAAAGTAATCAAATGTTCACCCATGTACATAAAGGCAATTGATCTTTGGATAACAGTGCATATAAGGTGAAGGGAAAGGTGTAGTTTGCTTAGTATATGGTGTTGAAAAAAATAGACATCATTGTAAGTGTTGTGTTAGCTACTGTACCTATTTATTTTAACATTTTTTTCAGAAATGCCAGAAGTAGCTACATCTTATATAACCCACTGCCTTATACCTTGTGCATAATTGTCAAAAGTTCACTTATTATCTCCTTTCCATCAAACAGTTGAATTGTGGTGCCATTCAAGATCCATGGGAAGCAGTTTATAAAAACCTTATAAAGTCCAACTACTTTCTTTCTTATAAAATTATTGAACAAAGGTAGTAAATAATTCACAGATGTTCTTATGACCGAAAGTCAAGGGCATTTGTTTCCCCATTTATTCAAGGGTCTCAGAATCTATGAGCTGTTGTCAAGAATTTGGTAAATGCCTTTGACTCTAATGTAGTGTGTCAAATATAAATTCAATTTTCCAGATCCAGAATAATCACATTTATAATAATAAAGTTAGAGTTTAGTGTACTACACAAATTTTATCCTTCAATCTTCTTTCTTTACTGCTAAAGACAATATTCATGAATCAAAACATTTTTCTTATTTTTGCACCACCACCATCATGAGGAGCACAACCATCCTTCATCAAATAATATTAACTGTTCAATTCTGTTTTCAAATTAAAATCCAAGGTAAATAAATTTAATTGATAAATCCAGCACCCTGGATGTAAAAAGGGTAGAAAAGTAACTTTTTTTTCAGCTTTAATTGAGTTTATTGGTACATTTTAGGGATATAGTACAGTTGCACTCATTGTTGGGATCTTGTACCTCTACATGACAAGTCTTAGTTCTCATTTTTCCCCTTGTCCATGCCCTCCCTTCCCCCCCTTCCCCTTTTATTTGCAAGCACAAGGTCCTGAGTTTGATTCCCAATACTGGAAAAACAAAAAAAGTAAAGCAACTTTTCATAGGAATAGAGGTTGTCAACTGAGAGCTCACATTGTAATTCCACATTTGCCATTCATAAGCTTGGGAGAGTTATATATTTTGTCTCACTTTCTTCAGCACAAAACAGGAATAATAATAGGTTCCTGAAATGGCTGTAGAGAAGAATCAAATAGTCAATTAATATAAAATTATTAAAAAGTAACCTACACAAGTGGCTCAAATAATATCTAATCATCAATTCTTCATGATCACTGTTACTATTTCTATCATCACAGTCATTATTATTTCACAAATTCATCTTACGTATGGAACATAAGGAGCCCCCTCTACCAAATTCCCTGAGGTCAGAAAGTTTCCACGCTGAGGAATTCAATCATTGGAAGTAAAAAAGAAAGAAAAAACAGTAATGAATAAAATAAATCTGCACTTTACAATATGTTGAATCAAAACTTCTACTTATTTTACCCTACAGATATGATGAAAGCTTTTATAATAATTTATAGCTATCCAAGTCAAGATTTTATATGGAGAGCTTTGATCATCCCTTGGAACTCCCTATCCTGGCAAAACTTAAATTTCCAAGTTTGGGACACTGTCATCAGATGTTGATATCGTGTAAAACAAATCATGCTAATTATGTTGTCTTATCATATATTTCATTCTACATGAGAAATATTATTACGTAGGTTTCAAAAACCTATTTTAAGATTTTTAAAATCTTTTTTAACCAATAATGTTTAAAGTCTGTGAGGAAAATGATCAAGGCATTTAAGATGAATTATCTGTATCATAGTTTGAAGAACTATGTTTGCATCCAAATCATGTAATAAAATAAAAAAGAAAATGTATTGAAACAAAATGTAAGACACACTATCTCATATAAACTAATCTGCTAAAAATGTATATTATATAGTAGAAAGTTGTTATGGTTTAGATCTATGTCTTAGTTATTTCTTACTGCTGGGACTAAATACCCAACACTCATAAATTAAGAAAGTTTTATTTTGGCTCATAGTTTGTACAGGTTTCTTTCCATGCTCAGTTAGTTTCAAGGCAGGGTAGTATGGCAGATGAGAATGGAAGAGGAGAAACAGTCCATGGTAAAGTAGGCAAGTGGCAGGGAATGATGATCTCTCCTTTTCTTTTTATCCAGGCTACAAGCCTGTTGGGTAATCCCATTCACCCAAAGAATAGGTCTTCCCATTTTCACTTTCAGAACTATGCAAAACCAGCCAGTGGAGTAAGCCAGTTATCATACCCTTCACCTAGCATCACACATTCATGATCCAGCCACTCCCAAAAGCTCCACCTAGGAGCACAAGAGGCCTTAGGAGACATTTTAGATATAAGCCATAACATTTGAGATGTTCCCCCCAAATTCCTGTGCTTGAAAGATGATTAGATTGTGAGTACACTATACTTATGCATAGATTCATCCATTAATGAATTTGGTCATTAAATATGTTATTGGCAAGTGAACTCTTGTCTGAAAAGGCAAGTCAGTGAGGGAATGATTGTCAAGGGTATATCTCCCTTCCTGGATTGTCCTTTTGCTCATTGCTTCCTGTTGCCATGACATGAGTAGCTTTTGGCCAGGTCCATCCATCATGCAGCCAATCCCGCAGCCCATCATACAGTTTCTGTCTTAGACCTTGCTGCTGATGAGGGACTGAAACCTCTAACACCGTGAAGCAAAATAAATCTCTTCTTCTTTGAAATGTGGCAGTGTGTCTCAGAAATGGGAAAGTGACTAAGATAGTGCTTAAAAGGAAGGATGACTTGGAAGGAGTTAGCTAATAAGTGAATGAATAGCTGTTTCAGAAAAAGAAAAAATTAGGTAACAGTAATAATTCCAACAAGAAATAATCAGAAGCATTTTATTAACTGATTCCATTTAAAACCACTACAGTTCAACTTGTTTTAGGTCAATTGAAAAAATTTAAGTCATAATAAATTTATCAATTTCAGATAAAGATGATTGGTTCTTTGTAGGATTCACCTAGTTTGAGTTAGAATTGTTATAGTCAAATGTTCGCAGCTAAAATGAAGGTCTGAAAATTGACAAAGTGTAAGTAAAAAGAACTCAAGGTAAAGGCTTTAAAGTCCTTAAAATAGATATGATGATTATTAAAGTTATAAAATCAGATATAAACTGAGCAGGAGGTTGAGGGAGCAGGATCATAAGTTTGAACTTCACTTGGAAAATTTAGCAATTGAGTGTAACACTGTAACAAAATAATCAATCAATTAATAAGTAAAATATGTAGTATGGTGGTCTGGGGATGTAACTTAATATGAAGACTCTAGGTTTAATCTTGTATACAAAAAATTAGAATAGAGGTAAAGAGAGAGAGAGAGAGAGAGAGAGAGAGAGAACTGTTAGATGAAGCTCAAATATGGAATCAAGACAAGCAATAATAAGACAATGGCAAGGAGTCATTGAGTGAAAAACCAAGTAAGTGTCAAGCAAATATATGGTGTGACAGAAATCAAGGAAGCAAACAGAAAAATAAATTATGTACCCCCAGAGAAGACCAGTAGGAGGCATGGAAAGTAGTATTTTGAAGTTTATCACACATTACTGTAAAACTAATAATATCTCAGTAGTTAATAATTTGACAAGTTATTTTAAAGAGACATTGCAGTCATGGAGCATAAAATCATTCTATTCACAGTCAAAAACTTAAATAAGAAAACATAGAGAAATAAAGAATATTAATAAATTCAAATATTTTATATGAACAAAATCATTTCCTAAATACATAAGAAAACAATTATTTACCCAGATATTCTCAAACTTCCCAGTTTGCATTCTGAGATACTTGAATTTTCACCCTATAATTAGTATTTTTTTTCTTTTTCTTTTTGGATAATAAAAAATGGAAAAAAAGAAATAAAGTATATGGAGTGCTTTATTACTGCATTTTCTTTAAAAAATTGCTTGACAATTCTTTAATGGGGAATATAATGATAAAAATAAAAGTTTTTATGTCTGTCGCATTGGTAAGGACAACTATGATTATATGAATTACATTTGAATATAAACTATCATTTATTAAATATTAGCACAAAGACATGAATGCCCTGAGAAAAATATCAGCATGTTTTTGAAATTATTAAAATTTAGCTCGAATATTTTTATCGAAAGATATCATTAATATATTATTTATCTTTTTGCTCAGATATAGTATATGACATGTTACTATGCTTTTATCTTATTACAGCAAGTGACCTTCTTTGTAATTAAACCTTTATTTTATTTTTCTAAATGTCCATAAGTATACTAGTTTATGGTCTGATTTCTATTTTCTCCGTTCCATTCCTTGGCAGTACGTAAAATATCTAGCTGTATAATATGAATGGCTGAATGTTTCTTGTAAAGAGTGGAATGGAGTATGCTGTAGGAACCATCTGTGAAAGAAGAAAAGGCTCTGGGACCTTGGATGTCAGTTCCAAGAAAGACAAATTCATAGGTTTAACAATCTGTCTTTTAAAACTGACACAGAAGGTCCCAGAGGCCTATTTTTCTATCACTAAGAATTTTTCATATATTTCCTACAATATGAAAAAAACTATGAATGTCAAATTTAGACATTTTTGCTACACATAAAAGAAATCTTGTAGACTGATTTACATCCATATATAAAATTAATTTAAATCTTAACTAAAATTATTTTAATGTAAATGACATTTTACACTACTGCAATAAAGAAATGTTAAAATTAAGTTGCTCAATGAATTTGAGCAGAAACCAGTAAAGTAACAAGGCAGTTCTTTGCCCTTGTGGTGTAGTGATACCAAATGAAACATGCTCTCTTTGGGACTCATTTAAAAAGGTGTGGATGTCACTTAGAGAACTGCAGAAGAAGTACAAATGACATACAGTTGTAGCCTGAAGGGCTAATCAAGTTCTTTAGGGTGACATTTAGTGTGGAGTGTCTAGTGCATAGATAAAAAATAATTACTGTGTCTTAATAGAGCTAAAATAGCAGATAATACAGTACTATAAGAATTACCCCAAAATATCTGAATTTATGTAAAATCCATAATCAATGGATACATTTAGGTACAAGAAGTGATCCACTTATGTAGTAATATCCTTTCAAAGATTACTTTCCACCTTGGATTAAAATGGCACTAGTTTTTTATAGTTAGGTACAGCAAGATAACCATATGGATTTTTCTGATCCATGACTGTAGTGTATATCATTCAAATTATTATTACATTTGCTTTGGTTTCTTTTAGAAGTTTTATAATTTTCAGTGCATAGGTCTTACACATATTTAATTATAGTTATCACTAACTATGTCATTATTTGAGTGTTGTATATATAGTATTTTTAAATTTTGATTTTAATATTTTATTGCTAGTATGTATTTATACAATGTCTTAACCGCTGCATTTGTTACACATTTAAATGGTTTCCATAATTCATTGTACTATGCACTTTAAAAGGTGAGTGTTACTGTAGGTAAATTATGCCAGTAAATTTGTTTCATGAGTAGTACTTGAAATGTATTACTGCATAGAATTTGGATTAATAAATGATAAGGATTAATAAGTGAGATAACACTGTAACATTTATCACAGTTCTTAACAAAAATATGCAGTTAACAAAATTATCTATTTGAATTCTCTGTTAAAGTATTCCTTATATAAATTAAATTTTCA